>NC_041381.1:64642153-64655899 GCF_002162155.2 Triticum dicoccoides
TTAAAAGAAATGCCACAGTCGGGCGTCTGAGCGACACCACATAAAGGGCTTTAAAAGAAATGCCATAGTCGGGCGTCTGAGCGACACCACATAAAGGGCTTTAAAAGAAATGCCACAGTCGGGCGTCTGAGCGACACCACATAAAGGGCTTTAAAAGAAATGCCACAGTCGGGCGTCTGAGCGACACCACACAAAGGGCTTTAAAATAAACAATCATAGTGAATATCACGGAGGTAGAACCATCCCAGAGATACTCGATATTAACAATAATATCACGGGTTAGCCAACAATAATAATAATCATAATTATCACAAGTCACAAGTAGTAGTTCCAATTCTGGTTAACAGTTTCACCTCCGAAGACCGACACTAAGACCGACACTTGACCCATCCCAGACTGTAATCCTTAACCATGGACACGGCTATTCAAATAGGTTTGATCTCTGCAGAGGGTGTACTCTTTACCCACGAGTAACGGATTTCTTTAGTCCATCGGGACTAATTCCGTCTACGGTCTTTTTGTTGAAAACACACCTAACTTGCACACACCAGCTTAACTCACACGTGTCTGGAATCACCCACGACACCTGTCAAGCAAACTCTAAGTGGGGAGGCTACAACCTCGCGTAGCATGGGATCAAATTTATATCGCGCGCTCTAAGGGGTGGCCTCCCCTCTCGGTCCCAACCGGAAACACCCATGCCCCCGGACCAGGTGGCCTGCCTACCAGCTACAACCGGTATCTTCCACCATGGCCTCTCTGTACGGTGTGTGCTAGAAAGAGGTTGACAACTTACTGAACCGTACTCTACTTGCTGTAGAGACGAGTGGTAGTACGAAACAAGTATGGGGGTTACTGGAACAAGACTCGATCTACGGTCGACTCAGGAGGTTTAAGTATTCCCTGCATGATTAGCATGACGAATATATTTCAACCAATAGAGTCACCGCTCATATCACCTTGCCATGCCATACCAGACATAACCGTCCCGACGGAGACCGGCGACAAACTCATGCCTACCCAAGGCAGAGGTTTTCCCGGGTTCCTGCCGGTATGCATGCAAGGCACATGAGGGTGATTATCATCACAAGTGTGTCCATTTCCAACAGCATGGAAATCAATAACATGCATATGATCATATCACATGAAATAACAAGTTTCTCCAAAGTGAGGTGATGTTATGAACGTGTCATCGAACACACAAAAATATTATGCCGGGGTTCAGAATGCTTGCCTTCAATGTGTGGAAAGGCAGGGTGCACTCCAAAACTTGAAACATTTCTCCTCTCTTCAAAAATCCTATTTTAGCAATATAAAAGAATTAACACACAAAATAAAAACAGCACCAAAAGTTGTTCTAAATTTTTTTAAAATAAATCTTAAAATAAACTAGGTGAAATTTGAGAGAGGTAGGAAAAAGAATCATTTCATTTGGAGTTGTATTTAAAAGGATATAGGCAGTCAAAGATTTGGTCAAAATCTGTTTTTAAAAATAAAATAGAAAAAGAAAACGTTTCAGACAGAACACGCTTTCGGTGCAGGGAAAACGTACTAGGGAGTTTACGCTTCCACTTAATCCCACGTGGACAGGTGCGGGGTCGCTGACAGTGGGTCCAGGGGGCCCACTAGTTAGGTTTGACTAGTCTTCTCCCTCCTCTTCCTCTGTCCCGAGCCGAGGCGGGGCGTCCGGCGATCGTCGCCGGCGAACGGCGTTTCTTCGCGGGCATCTGAGCGCAGGGATGGATCCGCCACTCCTAGGCGGTCCTTCCGGTGGTTGCCAGGCCGGTGGGGACGGAGGGAGTTGCCGGCGGCGAGCTTCGCGGCGGAGGAGGCTTCGGTGGCAGAGTGGTTTTGGGGCGAATGTGGTTCCCGATCAAAATCGAGTAGGGGGTTGGGTTCCTGGAAGGAAGGAGGTGTTCTTGGTGAAGAGAAATGGGAGGGAGAGGCCCTGGTGGCGCTGGAATGGACGGGATAGTGGCGGCGGCAGGAGTTGCCGGAGATGAAGAAGACGACCTCCTCAGGTCGATTGGCTGCCATGGGGAAACTAGGGAGGTGGACTGAGGTTGCATGCATGCTCGGATGAGTTCGGGGGTCCTTATATAGGCGAGGCAAGGCGGTTCCGCGGCGGCCGGCGATAAGGACGACGGCGAACCGCCTCCCTGTAGCGTCAGGGCGTCGTGGCGACGACGGGAGCTAGCCGACAAGCGGGGGATAAGCTTGCGTTGTTCCTTGGGGCAGGTGGCGAGCCCTGGTGGCTTTGGCGGCGCCGACCGCGGCAGAGGCGCGCTGCGGCCTCCGGTGTGCCGCCAAAAGCTCTGTCGGCGGCGCGGTAGGCTGCCAGGGTGGCTTGGCGCGTTGCTGTGAGGAGGGTAGTGCGTGGCGAGGTGCTGCAGAGCGGGCCAAAATCCAGGGGGACCAGCGTGTCGGCTCGGGCGCGCGGCTGCAATTGGCGCGCTCTGGGCGCGTCCAGTGCATGCACAGAAGGTATTTGATGAAATGCAAGGGTGGCCAAAACTGCTAGGGATCAAGTGCAAATCCACAGGTCTGGGTTGGAGACCATTCGTAGGCTACTAGACAACATGGTTTGGACAGATGGACAAGTTCATCACACAAACCTAGAATCATGCCAAAATTATTCATGCCCACAGAGTGTTTGACAAAATGCCAGAGGCATCTAGGCATGTCTTGGAGGGGCCAAATCCTCCAGATCAGGGTCTCTTTGGATGCACAAGAGGGTGGTGAGGTTAGTTGGTGAAATGCACAAACTTGTTAGTGCAAGTCTTGCAAAACTACAATTCTGGACAGGAAATAAATGACATTATTTCATGAACCAAAATTAATCCAATGGGTGCATGCTGCTGGATTTAGGGGTTTGGTAGGGCTGTCTACAAGTAGGAGAAAACACAAGATCTTTGGAGCAAAATTAAATAGGGTTGCAGTAGAAATCACAAGGCTGGACCAGAATGAAAAAGAGGATGATTCACTCAATTTTTTCAAAGAACATAAATAGATTTTTGCACAAAGTGGAATAATATGCTCCTACTAACCTCCCCTAATTTTGGTAGAAGTTTTAAATAAACATTTAAATAGGTTGTAGTGTAAAATTGCCCACTTGACCAGATTTGAAAACTTGGTGTAGAACTCAAAATATCCAATGAATGAAATATATTATTGCACAAAAGTGATTTAGAGACATCACATGATATCTCCAAATTTTGGTGAAATTTTTAGTTAAATATATCAAATGGTTGTAGTTCAAAAAGAGCTCCAAATTTTAAAACAAGTCATTTAATGAATAAAGCTCAGGGTGAAATAATTTTATAAATAAATCTCCTGATTGAGAGATGTTTTTTTAATGAGATGGAAAATAAGTCCAATATATTTTGGAAGGATCCACTTGGGAAAAATTTCTTAATATTAAAAGAAAAGTTTTGAAATCAACAGAGATATACTTGCATGCAAAAATTTTAAACTCTTGGCAAAATTTTAATAACTAAAACCTGGTTAAATTTTTGGGGTGTTACAATAATCATAATCATAGACTACCTTCTAGGGTTAGTCTCATCGATATCATGGTAGATCAACTCTTGTAATACTCATATCATCAAGATCAATCTAGCAGGAAGTAGGGTATTACCTCCATAGAGAGGGTCCAGACCTGGGTAAACATCATGTCCCCCGCCTCTTGTTACCATTAGCCTTAGACGCACAGTTCGGGATCACCTACCCGAGATCCGCCGGTTTTCACATCGACACTCGTCGATTTCCTCCTTGAGAATCGAGATATCTTTGCATGGTCCCCCAAACACATGTCGGGTTTCCCGTCCGATCTCGCCGAGCAAAAACTTCACGTAAGGTCAGATGCCAAGCCGGTCAGGAACCCCTTCCCCGCTTGTCAGAAGAAAAGAGAAGAATTGTTGGTGAAGAGATAGCCCAGCTCCTAGCAGTCGGCTTCATTATGGAAGTATTCCACCCGGACTGGCTTGCCAACCCGGTCCTCGTGCTGAAGAAGAATAACAAGTGGCGTATGTGCATCGATTACACTAGTCTCAACAAAGCCTGTCCAAAAGATCCATTCGCTCTGCCGCGAATAGTTCAAGTGATCGACTCCATAGCCGAATGCGAGCCGTTGTCTTTCCTTGATGCCTATTCCGTCTACCACTAGATCAAGCTGGATCCAGCTGATCGACTGAAGTCTGCCTTCATCATGCCATTCGGCACTTTCTTCTACATCACCATGACGTTCGGCTTAAGGAATGCTGACGCCACCTTCAAACACTTTATGCAGAAATGCTTTCTCAAGCAACTCGGACGCAATGCCCACATTTACGTGGACGACGTTGTGGTGAAGACAGAGAAGCGTGGCACCCTGATGGAGGACTTGAAAGAAACCTTTGAGAATCTGTGCCGCTTCAACATCAAGCTCAGCCCGGAGAAGTGTGTCTTTGGTGTGCCAGCCGGCCAGCTCCTACGCTTTCTGGTCTCAGAACGCGACATTGAGTGCAACCCTGTGAAGATCAAAGCCATTGAGAGGATGGAGATACCCAACCGACTGCGAGACGTCCAGAAGTTCACCGGGTGCTTGTCATCCCTCAGCCGCTTCATCAGTCGGCTGGGAGAGAAGGCTCTTCCCCTGTACCAGCTCATGAAGAAAACCACCCACTTTGAGTGGAACAACAAACCGAACGAGGCTTTTCTCCAGCTGAAGAAGATGTTGACTACGCCGCCTGTCCTGGCGGCTTAGACTGCGAAAGAGCCCATGCTCCTTTACATTGCCGCAACAGCCGGGTGGTCAGCATAGTCATTGTGGTACAGCACCCAGAAGACAGCAAGGCACGGCCTGTTTAGAGGCCCGTGTACTATTTGAGCGAGGTGCTATCAGCCTCAAAGCAGAACTATCCCCACTACCAGAAGATGTGCTACGGTGTGTACTTTGCTGCCAAGAAGCTCAAGCCATACTCTCAAGAGCACCCCATCACGGTTGTTTGAACTGCCCCACTTGCTGAGATCAGGGGCAGCAGAGATGCATTAGGCCGGGTGGCCAAATGGGCCATTGAGCTGGCTCCATACACCATCTTCTACCAGCCTCGCACCGCCATCAAGTCCCAAGCGCTGGGCGACTTCCTTGATGACTGGCCGAGACCCAGTACCTACCACCAGCGCCGGATTCCACCCATTGGCGGATGCACTTTGATGGCTCTAAGATGCGCACCGGTCTGGGAGTCAACATCGTCCTTACCTCTCCCAAAGGTGACAAGCTCAGATACACATTGCAAATCCACTTTGCCGCCTCCAATAATGTGGCTGAGTATGAGGCGCTCGTACACGGGCTCCGGCTGGCCAAAGAGCTCGACATCCGCCAGATCCAGTGCTACGGCGACTCGGACTTGGTGGTCCAACAGTCGTCTGGCGACTAGGACGCCAAGGATGCAAACATGGCAAGCTACCGCTTCGTCGTCCAACAACTCAGTGGATATTTCGAAGGGTGCGAGTTCCTTCTTGTGCCACAGGCCGACAACAAGCAAGCAGATGCCCTAGCACGAGTCAGCTCCACCCGGCAAGCCATACCAGCCGGCGTCTCCCTTCAGCGCCTCCTCAAGCCGTCTATCAAGCCTTCGCTGGAATCAGACTCTATCTTCGTGCCGACTGCCCCCAGAACAGTCGGATTCGACTTGGAGACCTCAGCAGACGGCTCGGGGACTTCTGCAGGCGGCTCAGGGACTGCTATAGCCGCACCCGGACCAAGGACTTTAGAACCCAGCCCGAGGACTGCAACAGTTGTCCCGGGGACTTCAACAACACAACAAGCGGCGGCCGACGCTAACCCGCCACCTCCCAACCCAACCGCCCTAGTTCCAGTGGCCGTACTGACGGTATAAGAAGTCACAGCTCCATCATGGGTGCAGCCCATTCTCAACTTTCTAGTGAACAGAGAGCTATCGGATGATGAGATCTCGGCCTGGCAAGTACAGCATCGGGCAGGAGCCTACATGATAGTAAACAGAGAGCTTGTCAAGCGCAGCATGACTGGAGTCTTCCAGCGATGCATAGAACCAGAGAAAGGCAAGACAATCCTCAAAGATATCCACCAAGGTGAATGCGGCCACCACGCGGCCTCAAGATCACTTGTTACCAAGGCTTTCCGCCACGGTTTCTTCTGGCCGACTGCTTTGGAAGACGCCAAGGACTTGGTTAAACATTGCAAGGGGTGCCAGAAATTCAGCTCCAAGCAACATCTGCCGGCTTCTACACTCAAGACCATCCCTCTCACTTGGCCCTTTGCCGTCTGAGGGCTAGACATGGTGGGATCATTCAAGATAGCACGCAGCGGCATGACTCATCTGCTTGTCGCCATGGACAAATTCACCAAGTGGATTGAATCAAAGCCAATCAAGAAGTTGAATGGGCCAACAGCTGTGACCTTCATCGTAGATATCACCGTCCGGTACGGTATTACCACACAACATCATCACCGACAACGGCACAAATTTTACCAAAGGAGCATTGGCCCGTTTCTGCGCGATGCAAGGCATTCAACTAGACTTAGCGTCCATTTCCCACCCGCAGTCAAACGGCCAAATCGAGCAAGGAAACAACCTCATCCTCTCCGGCATCAAGTCCAGACTGCTCGAGCCACTAGAGCGCTCAGCCGGCTGCTGGATCGACGAGCTGCAGGCTGTCCTCTGGAGCCTGCGCACCACTCTGAACAAGTCAACTGGCTTCACTCCTTTATTCCTTGTGTACGGGGACGAGGCTGTCATCCCAACCGACATCGAGTTTGACTCACCTCGCGTCACCATGTACACGGAGGCGGAGGCGAGAAGTGCGAGAAGACGGCGTCGATCTGCTAGGAGAGGGCCGGATGTTGGCACTCAGTCGGTCCGCCATCTACTAGCAGAGCCTGCGCTGCTACCACAGCTGGAAGGTCAAGCCAAGATCCTTCCAAGAGGGCGACCTTGTGCTCCGGTTGATCCAGCGAACAGCCGGCCAGCACAAGCTCTCGGCCCCTTGGGAAGACCCCTTCATCATCAAGAAAGCCTTGAGTAACGACTCCTACTACCTGATCGATGCACAGAAGCCTAGGGCACGCAAGAGGGATGACTCCGGCAAGGAATCAGAGCGCCCATGCAACACAAACCTCCTTCCAAGATTTTACAGTTAATGCAGTACGCACCATGCTAACTTTTGTAATTAAGTGCAAGACATCGGGTCCCCTGAGGAGCACTCGGGAACTACCCTTTTTATCTATATGATAAGTTTTATGCCTATGAATGTGTTATTTCATTTTTCTGCCCGGTACCAGGTTCGACCAGTCGGCCCGGGGGGCTGCCGCCTAGTATTATGCCAGTGCTACCTGCAGTCGGACAAGTAATGTGCCGGCATCTAAGCCTCCTCTCTTGCCACAAGCCGCAGCTCGCAGAGCGACTGTCCGGCTGGCAAGAGTTAAAGGCAGGAAATGGTGCCCACATGAAAAATGGCTATGGACCAAAGCATTTACATAAGACAAGACGGCTTCCCGCCTCACCAACTGGCTGCTAAGCAACCGGCCGACCGATCTCTTACTTACCTTGCTACATTCTAAACGGCCGAAGTACTTATCCTCCGAGACGGCTAAGCACTTGACCCAGCCACTATCCACAGAGCGGCTGCCTGGCTGGCAAGGCGGCAGCCGAGGGAGGGCGGCAAAGGAAAAAGCCAAAAGAACAGAAAGCAAGACAAGTTGGAATTCGGCAGAAGCACAACACGTGGAAGAGAATATTTACATAGCAAGGCTTTCAAGCCAGAATTCAACAAGTTTGAATACACCCGAGTGGGTGGAACTGCGCGAATTTAAAAATCTTGTTCAAAAGACTACAAAGAAGGAAAATTTAAGATAAAAATTGGCCGCCTAGGCCAAGGGAGTAGCAGGAGGGTTCGGTAGGGTGGTGGAGTCGGCGGTGCTGGCTGGTGAAGCGGCCGGCTGGCAAGTCTCGGCTTGGTCGTCTCCGGCAGCAGTCGAGTGCTCACACGCGGCTTGTTGCTCGAGGCACGGTCGAGCTAAGGCTGGCCGTCAGCTCCGTCCTCCGGCGCGTTGTCTTCACCATCCTCGCCCTCCTCGTCCTCGCCTTCGTCGCTGGAGGCGATCTCCTCCATCGAGTCCTCGCCACCATCCGGGTTTCGCCCGAACCAGTACGACGGCGCCTCGGCACCCTCCTCGTTCATCTCGGGGATGAAGAAGCTGGTCTTAGTGTACTCCGCGATCGCCGCGCCGCGTTGAATGAGATCATGCCTCACCACCTCCAACTCTGCATTGGCTTCGTACCGGAACGTGGCCAACTGGGCTAGATCTAGCCCAGGATACCACGCCTTGACAAACTCCGAGGCCCATCGTGCGCGTGCCCGGGCTGAGGAGCCCTTCCACGCCTGGAAGCAGACTATAGCCACATCCAACAAGTCGGCAGTCCGACTGGGGGTGCGTGGAGCTTGGACGTCTGGTCAAAGGGCGGAGATCACCTGTGCTCCGACGCGCTGCAGCCGGCGGAGTATCCGATGAGCCGGCTGAAGACGAGCATGGATGGCAAGAAGCTCCTCACCGAGCGTCCGAGGGGCGTTGGGAGCGATCTGCGTACCAGTCCGCCTTCGCTCACGGTGATGAGCTTCGATGGCTTGGCTGGCAGCAATGACATAACCAGGGAAATACTCTACGCAAGAAGGAAAAAGAAGTATGAAACCGATAGTCAGATCATATAGAAATCGGTAGATGAAAGAAAGAAGAAGACAACTCACCATCGACCATGTCCTTGATCCAGCCACAGCTGTCGTTCAGCGCCCTCTCCGTATCGGCCCAGTTCGAGCACTGAGTCTCAAACTCAGCCTGGAGACCGGCATCGATGTCCTTCTCCTTCTGGAGGGTCGCCTTGTGATGATCCTCCTGGTCAGACAGCTCCTTGACCAGACGGTCGCGCTCCTGGGCCACCTTGCTGTACTCCTCCTCCTTAGCGCACAACGCGGTTTGGGCCTTGCCCAGCTGTTGCTGCAAGGTGGCGTTGGCTCCTGCAGAGACAAGAAAGAAAAGACGGTCAACAATCAACAGAGAAGGCAAGAAGTTGCCGGGCAGCTACGAATCTCGGGGACAACACCCGACGGGTGCACTGACGCGCCCCCGCGTGAGAGAGAAGTCGGAGTGCTTACACCGGCTCTTGGACAAATCAGCAGTCCGCTGGGTTAGCTCCTGGACCTGGGAGTTGAAGGCGGCCACGCGGATGTTGTGGTAATCCTGCAACAAAGACAACAAAAGAGAAAACAAGTCAGCACTCGAGCATACCTGAAAGTTCCAGGCCGCCTGCTCAGCAGCTAGCCCGGAACTCGGGGACTAAACCCAGTGGGTGCGCTGACGCACCCCCACAGAAAATTACAAGAATCAAAAACGAGAAACATACCTGGACGGCTGCTCGCGTTGCTAGGAACTCCTGCGTATAATGCTGGAGAGCGGTGGCCTAAGCCTGGAGCCGGACCCGGATGTCCTGCGTGGCTATGTTCAGAACAGCCGTTCCGCCCCTAGGCGTCCACTCCGGCGGAGTAGCACTGGTGGCCTCCACATCTGGGGCCGACGAGCTTCTGACCCCGACCTCCTGCGTGCCGGCATGCTAGAGTGCGGACCACGGGGGTCGCCCCCACCACCAGCTCGCCACCAACCGGCGGAGCCGATGTTGCGTTAGGGCGGGTGCCTTGGGCCTCGGCATTCGGCGCTGGAGGGGCATCTCTGCCCCTAGGATGATGATGTCGCCCCCTCCCCTCTCCATGACTGGATGGTCGTTGTCGGCTCCTCCAGTAGGCGTCGGGATCTCGGGTGCGGGTGGCGCGGCACGCAGGGGTATGCCAAGTTTTGGAGTCCGGCCGCGTGCGGCCTTTTCTGCTTGTGCCTTGGCGGCCGCTTCCACCTGGATCTTGGTCGTGGCGTCCGCTTGGGCCTTGGCCGCGGCATCGGCTTGGGCCTTAGCAGCCGCGGCCGCCTCCTCCTACGCTGCCTTGGCCGCCTCCTCCTGCTCTCTGCACGCTTCCTGCGTGTTCTTCTCCGTCGCCGCCTAGAGCTCGACGTGCGGGTCCACACGGCGGGTGTTGGCGGAGCCCTCTGCCGTCCCGATCACGGAGGCGGAGTCAGACAGCTCAAGAGAGAGCGGGGCTCTCCTCTAGCAAAATAAAAAGGAATTCAGAAAGAAGTTGCAAGAAAAAGAAAAGAGGACACGAGAGGAATTAAACACATACACAGACACTGTAGGGGCTGCTTCATGGTCTTCTGAAACCAGGCCGTCTTCGCGGTGGCTTCCTCCCGCCTGGTCGCTGCCGCCGTGTTCTTGGGTTTCTTTGGCTGGCTGCCGAACAGCAACGAGCCGGCTCGGCGCTTTGGTGCGCTGCCTGGGGCAGTCGGCGCAGCTGATTAGCTCGCGGCCGTCCTTTCGGTGATCGGCGGACGGCGCGACTCGTTATCCTCCTCATCATCGTCTGGCCAATCATCGAGGGCGCCTCCACCTCCGGAGCCGCCTGCTTTGCCACCCCCAGCCATGGCGTTGTCTTCTTTCAGGGCGGCCGCCCCCAAGTCGGGGTCGTCCGCGTCACTCACCGACCGGTCGGGCAGGTACTCGTGGCGTTGCTCCAGGGCATCAGCTGCCAACTGGTTCGTGAAGATCTGCATCATGATTCACTGATCAGGCGGCAAAGAAGAACCGGGCAAATGAAGAGGAAAAAGAGATGAGGACTCACCGCGGGCGGCTGGTGCGCGCGGGAGTACGGCTGCTTGCTGAACTGCCACTCGGCCTCCGAGAGTTTGCAGTTCACCAACAGGGCTACCTCCGCAACCGGCATCTCCTTGGTACACATTTGGCACGGGTCTTGATGCCCGCTCATCTGGATGATCATGTGAGGCCGGCCTTGAAGAGGGAGCACTCGGCGCACCATGAAGGCGGTCAAAAGGTCCGACCACTTGAGGCCCTTTGCCTCCGACATCACCTTAAGTTGGGCAATGGCGGCAGAGGAGGCGACCGACAATGTCTTAGGTCGAAACTCCCAGTTGGTGCGGTGCTCAATCGGCGGGCTGGCTACATAAGCCGGCAGGTTGATGAAGTCCGCCGTCGGATGGGTGTTCTTGACGTAGAAATAAGATTTTTGCCACAGCTTGACCGACTCTGTCAAGCTGAAGGCCGGGAAGCAGTTCTCTGCGCCTGGCCGTTGCACCGCGACGAAGGCTCTGCACCGGGCCGCCTTCCCCTTGGTGGCTGTGCTGAGCTAGTGTAGAAGAACTCCCCTCAGAGCTCGAGGCTGGGGAGAATGCCGAGGTAAAACTCGCAGAGAGTAACGAAGGCGGATAGCAGAACCACCATGTTTGACGTGAGGTGGTGCGGCTGGAGTCGGTAGAACTGAAGGAACGAGCAGAATAAGCCGCTTGATGGCAGGCCGAAGCAGCGAAGGAAATGCGACCAGAAGATGACGCGTTCGCTGTCTTCCGGCGCCGGCGAGATCCCCCTTTTGGGCGGAGTGCATACCTCTACGAACCCCTCGCCAGGAAGCCCCTGCGTTCGGCGGAGGAAATCAAGGTGATCCTCGTGAACGTTGAAGACGTCCCAGGCGCCGACGCTTGCCCGCTCGCGCGCCATGAGAGTTTGAAGAACGACGGAGGCGCGGCGCGATGACAAACATGCAAGCCTGCGGCAGAGCAGCGACGCTGCGAGGTGGATGGGCTCGGCGACGGCGAGCTGCGGCGGCAACAGAGAGAAGAAGTAGGAAATGGTGAAGGGAGAGGAGGGCGCGCGTGCATCTGCCACACCCTCCTTCCCTTACTTATAGCCCCTGGCGACGGAGCCGAGGGGGCGGGACATGGGGGTCATGGGATTAACTGTGCCCACGACCCCATGACCCCACGTTTATCATGCAGTAACGGCACGCGTTAACTGCACCTCGGAATCACAACTTTCTGCCTTGGCCACAGTGAATCCGCACGTGTGCCGAGGCCTAGCAGTGGTGAGCCCCAGCCTGTGCTGACAACCCGTCGCGTGCGTGGGCTGGTAGGCTGGCCCGGCTAGCTGGCGCCGTGTGGCGCGCGGTCAGCGGGCGGCTGGCCTAGCGCCCGACCAGCGCCCCACCTAGCTCCCGCCTTTGCATTTTTAAATCACCAGGCGGCATGCTTGATCGCGGCCAACTCCTAGCTGTCGACACCTCGGAGTAGGAAGCTGCTGAGGCTTCTCGCCCTTTCAGCCGCGAGGCCCCACCACCTTCGGAGACTACTGTCGGAGTAAATGACCACGGGTAGCCCAATCTGGTCCCCATGATATTTCAAGACATCCGGGCCGGCTACGCCCCTCAGGCATCGAAGATAAGGGACCGCCTTCTTGTCACCGGCTAATCTGAATGACCGGCTGTTAGAAGGAGGCGAGGCCCAAAGGGCGGCCTTGGCATGGGCCGACTCCTAGCAGGCGGCCACCAGAGCGCACTAGTAGAAAACAGGGCTTACGTTCGGGCCAAATAAGCACATTAGTCCCGGTTCAGTCACGAACCGGGACCCATGTGCACATTGGTCCCATTTCGTGAGGCCAGGGGGCCTGCCGGGCCTCGTGGGGGCATTGGTCCCGGTTAGTCCGGCCTCTTTGGTCCTGATTTGTGGGACGAACCGGGACTAATGGGCCTCGCTCCTGGCACACCCCCATTGGTCCCGGTTGGTTGCTTCACCCGGGACCAAAGGCTTCCCTTTAGCCCCGGTTCATGCCACGAACCGGGACCAATGAGATGCCTAAATAAGTAGGAAAAAAATCAAATATAAGTAGAAACAAAATAAACTTTAATAAATAAGTAGAAACAAAATAAACTTTAATAAAGTAAAATAAATAAAAATAGCAACACTAAGTAGAAAAAAAATAAAAAAATAAAGCAAAAACAGATTTTTCATAAAATAAATAAAAGAAGCAAAAAAGAAAAGAAAATAAGTAAGTGCAAACAAAATAAACTTTAATAAATAGGTAGAAACAAAATAAACTTTAATAAATAATTAGAAACAAAATAAACTTTAATAAAGTAAAATAAATAAAAATAGCAATAGTAAGTAGAAACAAAATAAAATAAATAAAGCAAAAAAAGAATTTTCATTAAGTAAATAAAAAAGCAAAAAATAAAAGAAAATAAATAAGTAGAAACAAAATAAACTTTAATAAATAGGTAGAAACAAAATAAACTTTAATAAATAAGTAGAAACAAAATAAACTTTAATACATACGTAGAAACAAAATAAACTTTAATAAAGTAAAATAAATAAACTTTAATAAAATAAATAAAAATAGCAACAATAGATAGAAACAAAACAAAATAAATAAAGCAAAAAAAAGTGTCACCTACTTTGCCACCACGGCGTGAATATGACTAGAAACCCAACCATGGGCCAGGATTCAGTCCCGCGGAAGGCCCAGTAGGCCCACAGGCAACATAGTGTGTGATTAGGCCCAGTAAGCCTGCATTTGAGAGGAGCTCGAGAGGGCAGCCGCAGTGGGGCTTATAAACCACTCCGAGCTCCTCTCAATTAGAGAGGTGGGACTAAACATTTCGCCCCAGGGGAACATAAAGCCTTTGGTCCCGGTTGGTGCCACCAACCGGGACCAAAGGCCCCTGCTTCCCACCATTTGGGCTGCTGAAAAGAGGGCTTTGGTCCCAGTTGGTGGCATCAACCGAGACTAAAGGGGGGCTTTGGTTCTGGTTGGTGCCAAGAATCAGTACTAATGCCCTGGG
>NC_041381.1:64655918-64661624 GCF_002162155.2 Triticum dicoccoides
CCCCAGGGGAACATAAAGCCTTTGGTCCCGGTTGGACGCACCAATCGGGACTAAAGGGGTGCATTGGTCCCGGTTAGTGGCACTAACCGGATCCAAAGCACCCCTTTAGTCCCGGTTGGTGCCACCAACCGGGACCAAAGGCCCCTGCTTCCCACCATTTGGGCTGCTGAAAAGAGGGCTTTGGTCCCAGTTGGTGGCATCAACCGAGACTAAAGGGGGGCTTTGGTTCTGGTTGGTGCCAAGAATCAGTACTAATGCCCTGGGTATATAAACAGGATTTGTGAAAATTTTCAGTTATCATCGCAGTTTCCCCCCGACGATGCCGAACACCACAACACCGCCAGGCTGCCCCGTCGTCGCCGTCGTCGTCGCCCGCGCCCATCGTCGCCGCCGTCCCCGCGCCCGTCTTCCTCGCGCCCCGAAGCCGTACATCACCTCCCCGCGCCGCCCCGATGCCGTCGCCGCCCCGCGTCGCCCCATTGCCGTCGACGGTGCCGCCCCTGCCCCGACCAGGCCGCCATCGCCCCTGCCCCGACCATGCCACACCTCTCCTTGGTGAGGCCAGCGCCGCACCCTTCCTCCCTGCTGCTTATATGTCCTTTTTCTGAATTTTTTTCCAGATTATATGTATATGCGTGAGTATATGTATGTGTGTATATATGTGATTATATGTTCTTTTTTCCAAAAAAATTGTTCATATATATGATGATATTTTTTTGCATTTTTATAAAAATGTAATATGTATGTATGTTCTCTGTGTATATGTGTTCATGTGTGCAAAAGATAGATTTTTAGAAAAGTTTTATCTATGTATGTTGTCTGATTTAGTGCATTTTAGGTTAGTTTCATTTTTAGAATTTTTTTATATATTTAGGAAAGAAGGAAGAAGGAAGAGAAGGGGGGCGGAGGTATGCCGTTGTCGATATAACTCCCCGGTAACTTCGACATGAGGGGGGTCGATATACCGCCTCCCCGATAACTTCGACATGAGGGGGGGTGGGGTTGATATACCCCCTCCCCGATATCTTCGACACGAGGGGGGTGGGGGTTCATATGATGTTTTTTTGTGCATATGATGTTTTTTTTCATATGACGTTTTTTTCATATATGTATTAATTTTTTTATTTAGGTTGTTAATTAGTAGGTATCGATTTTAGGTTAGTGCATAGGTTAGTGTAGTGGAAAAAGTAAAATAAGGAAAAGGAAGAAAAGAGAAAGAAGAAGAAAAAGAAGGAGTGGAAAAAGGAAATAAGAAGAGGAAGAAGGAGAAGGATAAGAAGAAAGGAGAAGAAGAGGAGAAATAAATAAGAAGAGAAAAAAAGAAAAAAAAAGGAGAAGAAGAATGGAATAGAAGAGAAGAAGAAAAAAATAGTAATTTCTATTTTTTTCTTCTTCGCCTCTAATCCTTTCTTCTTCTCCTCTTTTCTTCTTCTTTTTTTCCTCTTCTTATTTTTTGTGGGGTATGTAGTTGTCGATATACCACCTCCCTGATAACTTCGACATGAGGGGGGGGGTTGATATACCCCCTCCCCGATAACTTCAACATGAGGAGGGGGGAGGGGGTTGAGGGGTCCAGGGTTCGAGGGTCGAGGATTCTAGGGTTCTAGCTAGGGTCGAGGGTTTGAGGGTTCGAGGGTCGAGGGTCGAGGGTTCGAGGGTTGTCGAGGGTTCAAGGGTCGAGGGTTCGAGGGTCGTCGAGGGGTCGAGGGTCGAGGGTTCGAGGGTTGTCGAGGGTTCGAGGGTCGAGGGTCGCCGAGGGGTCGAGGGTCGTTTTCCACTAATATATCCATCTGTCATGTTTGTATAATAATTGCCATGTTATAGTATTTGAAGAAACTATGGAGCACGGCCGAGACGAGGAAGCAGAACAGATGTTGGGGGACATAATCGCAAACGAAGGTGATGTCATGTCATTTCTCAACGAAAGCGGTGGTCTGGAAGGAGAGGGTGAAGAAGGCTACGGTTACCGAACAACGAAGGAGGACGGACATGATTATGATGGCTCCGGTGATCGAATACCGGTGCAAGAAGGAGACCTGATGAAGGCTCCGGTGACCGAACAGAGTCCAGCCAGGTATATATATTAATTAAGCCTATGATGACTAGATAATTGATGCATTCATTGTTTTGGTATCTACACATATTAACTCTCGTCTTTCTTCTTTTTTCTAGCCCTCCGGATCAAGCTCAACTTCGGTAAAGAAACGAGGCCCGAAGAAAAAGTTGGACCCGGATGAAAGGTTCACGATCACAGCAATCGCGTTCGATGGCCTACTGATTGAACCCCTTCGGACCAAGGAGGCATGTACTGCTCAGTGCGGGGTTCTTGTTAGGGACATGACCCGGTCAGCATCGAGGTACGGAATCAGCATAAGAAGGAAGAGCTTCAAGTTTCTTTTGTCGAAGATGCACAGAAAGATGATCTTTGGAATGCGCTGAACGTAAATTTCACGCTACCGAAAGGGGAGGATCCGGAGAATCCAGTTATAGAGCCATTGATCAAGTCCGGTGCTCTCAAGAAGATGGCAGATCTATTCAGGAGGTGGAAGAATGATTTGAAAGCAAAGTTTGTCGACAAAAAGAAGACACTAGAATTCACCGGCCGGTATGAGAAGATCAGAGATCAATGGGACGCATTTGTGGCCAACAAGACATCGGAGAGGAGTAAGAATATGTTAGCGACAAACAAGATAAATGCTGCGAACAAGGTGCATCACCATCACACGGGGTCAGGTGGCTACCTTAAAGCCCGGTCGTTGTGGGCCAAGGTTGAGAACGACGTGCTTGTTAAAGGGGTCGAACCAGAGACATTGTACTGGCGAGACCGTCCAAGGACTTGGTTCTTCGGGGTTGGCAGAACCTTGGACCCTGTAACAGAGAAGTGCATTTGGACGAGCGAGCAACTGCGAATACCCGTCACGAAGCTTGGGGAGTATATCGCCACAACGCAGGAAGGGAGGTTCATTCCAGATAGAGAGAAGGACGAGCTCACAATGGCCCTCGGGAATCCTGAGCACCCTGGATGGACACGAGGCACGCCAGGCTCCGTTCCGTGGAAGGTTGGGTTTCCAGATGCAAGCGGTTACAAAACCCAGGAGAGGAGGAGGAAACAGGAGCATAGCGAACTACAGGAGCTGCACGCAAGGGTACGAAAGCTAGAGGAACGAGAAGCAGTTCGAAGCAAGCGATCTGCCGAAGCTACCCCCGCCATCTCAGCGTAGAAGCAGCGTGGCTTCTATCGATCTACTTCAGCTGGAGCCTGTCTTTACGGCTCCTGCTAGCTACCCCGTGGATGCCATCACGGACTGTCAATAGTGCCATGTTATGACGCAATGGCAGAACTACAAAGTCAAGGCAGCTGTCGGCTCTGTTGGACCTACTGAACCCGGTGCAACTTTTCACTGTCGTCCAATTCCAGAAGGATATGCTAGGCTGATGGTGGAGGAAATAACGAAGGGATTTCAGGAGGTCGTGCTTGACCACCCTACCGGTGAAGGGGAGACTAGGCTGGGGTCTACTCTGAAGACTCCATGCCTATGGCAGAAGGAGCTCATCAACCTTCTGAACTGGACGCCTCCGCCTCCTCCTCCTCCTCCGGCGAGTCAGGGCAGTCCGCCTCCTCCTCCTCCTACTCCTCTGTCGAGTGATCAAGGCACTCTGCCTCCTTCTCCGACGCATGGAGGCACTCCGCCTCCTTCTCCGACGCGTGGCGGCACTCTGCCTGCGCCGGCACGCCCAACCAGCCAGCCTCCTCCTTCGCCGCCTCGTCAGCAAAGGCGGAAGAGACCCGCCGCTGCTCCGGCTGCTCCAATGCGTCGTTGTCCTTCTCCTCCGCCTCGTAAGCAACAAAAGAAGACAGTCGCAGCTGCTCGGCCTGCTCCGGCATCTTGCAGTACAGCAAAAGGAGGGAGGCAATACAAATACAGTCCATCTCTCAAGACTCTAGAGAAGTTACCATACGAGATGACCGCAGTGGAAAACGAGGAGATCTGTCAAGCCCAAGTGAAGGACTACTTCGAAACGCAAAGAGCCAAGAGACATCGACCTCCGGAGGAGAAGATTGATCCGGTGAAAGTGAAGCGCACTCTGGATGCCCTGCAGCGACCACCATCGTCTCCGCCGCAAACCAACTATGAGCGCATTACCGAAAAGACATATAAGGAAGCGAAACGGTTGGGAAGTACTTGAAGTGACAAAAGGTTACAAGAACGAAGAACTAGGAAACAAATTCCCCAGCTCGGCGAACAAGAGAACCAATCGTGCCCCCCGCTCAAGGTATCTAGCGATATCGTCGCTAATCCTCCAGGGATCTTGCCTGGTACCAATCGTGGAGATTACGATGATGCACATTTTGATATAATGGAGGTGGACGAATTCAAATACGAGTACGGGAAGCCTCTCATCAAAGATGGAACTATTCTAACAATGATGATGCGAAGATTCCATGATTGGTACATGGAAGCTTGCAGAAAGTTTCTAGGGGAGAAGAAAGGATACTTTGATGCTGAAAGTTAAAGAGGATCATCACGACCTCATTGGAATTGAGCAGTTGTCTGTTCCATTTGAGGAGTTCTTCCAAATTTTCAATCAGAAGGCCCTCGATAAATTAACGGTCACTTGCTACTGTTTGTAAGTACTACTTATGTCATTAAGTCTATATATATCTCAGCTCTTTCATTGCATGTATATATAATTATCCTCACTATATTATGTAGGTTGAAGATCGTCGAATGCAGAAATGCTGAAATGTATGATATTGGATTCATTAACACAAATCTCATAGATCAATTTACGGTTACATCTCATGCAGAAGAAACCAAGGAGAACTTGCTACGGTCGTTGATAATAAATCAAACCAAAGATACAATACTCTTTCCTTACAACTTCAAGTGAGTGTTACTGTCTTGTGCATATTCAGTTTCCCTTAATTATTACTCGAGGTTATGTAATTGATGAGTTATGCATGCGTGCGCAGGTTCCACTATATTCTCCTAGAGATTAAGCTTGAGCAGGGACTAGTAAAAGTCTTAGACTCCAGATGAAAAGATCCCTTTGAATATGCGGACATGTCTAAAATGCTCGAGAAGTAAGTTGAATCGATCATTATCGCATCATAGCGGCAACTTTGTTCATTTCATGATATCAAGTAATTGTTTTCTTTGTCTTCCATGGTTTGGAGAGTATTCACAAGTTTCGGGACTGCTGCGGGAACAGCGATGGATTTACCCAAAAGTAAGTACTGCTAGCTAGCTAGTTCCGTGCATCTCCCGTTGATTCTAGCTACTTTCATCAATACCCATTTATAATGCTTCATTATCAGTTTGATTGACCTCTATTTCTCGTAAAGTGCTTGTGGAAGGAAGCCGGGAATAACTACTGTGGACACTACGTCTGCGAGTTCATCTACAATGTGACGGCCAAGAATAAGCAGGGCTACTCTAAAAGACAATATGAAGTGCGTAAGCAAAAATATTCACAAGTTTATTTTATTACCATCATTTCTGTTGAGTTTCATTCATATATATGTATTGATCGCCTTCTTTAAATTAGATGTGGGAGATGTGGAATGAACTCCTACCACAAAATCGCATGCGAGAAATTCAAGAGGAATTGGCTGGATTATTTCTTGACCACGTCATCAATAAAGCTGGAGAATACCACCATGCATGTGAAAGTTAACTTCATATGTTAGGGTATTGTATATAT
>NC_041381.1:64661978-64670009 GCF_002162155.2 Triticum dicoccoides
AGAAAAAAATCCAGCAAGACTTTTGGTCCCGGTTGGTGGCACCAACCGGGAAAAAAGGCCCCTCTGCCTGGGCAAGCGGCAACGGCCACGTGGAGCCCCCATCTGTCCCGGTTCCTGGCGAACTGGGACTAAAGGGACAGAGCTTTAGTAAGGACCCTTTAGTCCCGGTTCCAGAACCGGGACTAAAGGCCCTTACGAACCGGTACGAATGGGCCTTTTTCTACTAGTGGCGGCCGACTCCTAGCAGGCGGCCCACTCTCGCGCCCTCAAAGTTTGCACCCACATAACAACAACGAGACGGGGCATGGCTACAGTGCAGCCTACCACCCCTGAATCCAGGAAGGAACGTGGCGACAGTGCAGCGTACCGGGTGGCTATCCCTACCCCGGCGCGGCACTGTTGCCATGTAGCCCATGACATCATCCATGGTAGAGCGAGCCATGCTCCCACGACGGGCTGTCGGTACGGCCCGCGGGAGGCGGGCCCTACCTGTCTGTGAGATGCCAGAAGACGGCAAGCCCTGACCAGTCGGCATAGGGGGAGGCCAACTCCCAGTAGCCGGCCCTCCCCTTCCCTTGGAGTTTGTGCGCCATTAACCAGATAAGACAGGGTGTGGCTATAGCGAGCGCCTGCCAGGCGGCGGTACTGTAGCCATATGCTCCCCAACCAAGCCCTCGTAATCAGAGGCAAGGCTAGAGTGATGAGCAGCCGACAGGACCCACAAGCGGCGGGCCCCAGCAGCCGGCTAAGAAGCCGGCGACCAGAGACTTTGACGACCCGGACCTACACCCAGCCGGATTACCATTGTACCCCTAAGGGTAGGTCTATATAAACCCCCCATGGCACCCATGCAAAGGGTCCAGCCTCTTAGAGAAACACACATATAGAGAGAGGAGTAGAGCTAGCCTAGCCCGTCTTCCTCCTCTAACCAAACAGCTCAAGGAGCAAGCTTGTGGCTTCTTGTTGATCTAGTCAGGGACGATTCCAAGGGGGGCGAGGGGGGGCTAGACCCCCCTGACGAACCTTTTTTGCCTCCATAGCGATTAGGCAGGCTGGTATTTAGGCAGTGTTTTGACTCAATTTTCCTCAATTCGCCACCCCCCCTCCACGTCCGCCTGTCATGCATAACCACGTTTCTTTTTTGAGACATTCGTGGGTAACCACGTGAAACCACCAGGGCCGCCCTAGCCCATGTACAGTACATAGCAGATCCAAACCAAGAAAGCGAACCATCCTGTGGTTGAGATGGTTAGGTGGACAGTGGTATCCCCAACCCACCAGGGTTCAAATCCTGGTGCTTACATTATTTCTGAAATTATTTAAGGATTTCTGGCGATGCGCTTTCAGTGGGAGGAGACGTTCCCGTCGATGACGAGGTACCTACGGTGACTTCGTAAATCTCATGATGATATGCCGGCTCAGTCTTTTGGAGGTGCTCATAGGGGTAGGGTGTGCGTGTGTGCGTTCATAGGGGTGAGTGTATGCGCGTGTATATGAGCGCTTGTGTCTGTACTGATGCTAAAAAAATATATCCAAACCAAGAAAAAAGAAAAGTCCCACCATCGAAGAGAAAAGGGGCCAGGGTCCATTGGTCCTGGGACTTGCGGCTGTAGCAGCACGTACACAACCCGCTTTGATTCTCTGCTGCTGCGATCGCCACCATTTTAGCGCCGCCAATCTTCCTAACTGTTGTGCGATCCAATCTCCACCCACCGCTCGCCATAGTAGAGCCTGCCGTCGCGGCCGGCAAGGCTGTCCGTGAAGGAGAGGAGCACAGCAAATGTGCTCCAACCTCCTAGCGAGAGTCACAAGAGATTGATTCAGATCCATCATAGCTACACCTGCACGGTTAGTACCTTCTTCATCTCTTGATCTTTAATCTTTTCAAATTTGTGTGTTTCTGCCATAAAAAATCTACAAAGATCAGAAATAAATTACAACATATTGGCTGTCCATGTATTGTTATACTCGCGTATAGATAAAAGGAGGAAGAGAAACTGAAAAATGTCTGCCAAGAGCATTTGCATCCAACTGTCCAACCCTACAGACCCCAATCGATCATTCCTCTCAGCCAGTAAGGAGATTATGAAAAGCACCACCACCATGAGCGACCATGGAGACAACGATGCACACCATTCTCAATAATTAACCTTAGCTTCAAATCTCTATTTTTTGCTGGTTAATATGAATGATAATTAATTGATTGACATGAAAATCAGAGTTGGTCAATTCAACATAGTACCGTCTGCCAAATTATGTACTATAACCAATTTAGATTCTTTTTTTGTCAAAGATGAATATTAATTTTGTAATGTTTAGCTTTTTACACTAGCGAAAACAAAAGTCTGGGCTTATGTTTCTTGCACACTTTAAACTTCTGAGTGATCATCCGGTGCCCATCAGTCTATAAGAGCTCAAGTCTGAAACTCCCCCCCCCCTATGTCAAATTCCTGGCTCCATCCCTGGATCTAGTGACCATGCGGAGACCTCGCAGAGCAGGACTAGGGGTGTTATCTCCTAGGAGAGCCCCGAACCAGGGTAAGATGCATCGGCGTACGTGTTTACGCCTTATCCCGTTTTCAGGCACCGGCGATGACTTACTAGCTCCCACCATGATAAGCCATCCCTTGGCATATGTCGCGCCAAACCCCAGACAGCAGTAGAAAGAAGAAACAAAGACTTGACGGAAATGTGAAATATAAAATGCACAAAAAGTATAAGAAATAATGATATAAGATGTGGGGAGCAACTGTACAGAAGTTCAAATCTGAAATGAATGGAAGAGAAGAAGAAACAAAGAATTGACAAATAATGGCCAGTGGAACTTCTGAAGTCTGAAGTCCGGATCTGAAATCTGAAGTCATAAGTATTTCTCCATGCACCATAAGAAAGTACTGGATACGAAGTTGATGCGAGGATCCATGTCTCAAATTATGATCTGCTGCACTTCCAAGGCTTAAATAGAATTTAGAAACTAAATGGAAATGACCAAAACAGTTGAATGTCAATAAATGAATGTATGTAGCTGAAGCAAAGGTTGTTATTCTCAATTTGAATCAATTGCAATTTGTGTCTCTTGATAAACATGCATTTTTACTGATAAAAGCACACACCAGCAGGAAATGCAATTGTTGATCCCACTTTCCACCAAAACAATCAGAATATACATCGAAGTAGTGGCAAAGAGAACACTGTGTTCTAGCATCTCAAGGAAAAAGAAGCAACATTTAAGGATACGTGCAATGCCAAAGCAGAAAAAATATAAGGAATTGGTTGATACAATTGAGGAAACAGAGGCTATAAGAATCAAAATGTCGTCTAGCTTCAAGATTGTAAGGCAATTTACACCCTAAGTCTCATCGACGTGATCTGTCCAGATGTAAAGAGTATTGTCTTGAACAACATTGTACAACATATGTAGTTTATAATTTTTATGGAATTTAAAAATTGAGTAAATCTGAATTAGCAAGTCAGGTTCAAATTCCAAATTAGCTGCTCTATCGACTATAATAGTTCAACACTAAGCTTTTTTTCTTTGTGACACTTCCCTAAACATAACCGTAAAGTAAGTTATTCTTCTTCACTTAGTTTTTGTACAAACTGGGAACTGCCATTGTGTTGTTCTTTTATTATCATCCAATGGTCAGAATGCTGAGGGTGTGAGTGGTTTGGAAAATGGCTCCACCATCAAAGCATTGTTTAGATAACATTCAAATAGATTAAATTGAATAGGTAATACAAAATACAAAATATGTCTAATCAAATGAAATATGCAATAATACATAGACTTATATCTTAGTAGCTATTCAAATACTTAGAATCATTAGGGATCATAATCTTGTGGAGTGAATTCATTCAGGGAGTTACAAACCTCACATGTTCAATTAAATCAAGGTCAGGTTGTCCAAACCATTGAATCGGCGATGGAGAAGCCGCCACCGGTCTTGGAGATAGTGATCCCGGCCATCGTCTTCCGGCGGGTAGTTGGTGCCCGAGCAGGGGTTGTAGCAGGGGAGTCCAAGATGGCCTCTTGGCGTATATCAAAAAGATGTGTGAGGCATTGCAGGCCCACAGCACCACCAGCAGCAACAGCGCCCCTACCCAGCCTAACCGGCTTAGAGCATCTCCAACAGCGTTGGGCAGCGCGCTAAAAATATGCTTGCAGCGTGCCGATAGTCTGTTTTGGCGCTGCGGGGAGCGCTGGCTCCAGCGGCCGCTGTAAACTTTAGCGCACACACGTAGCTCCCACAGGCGCGCTAAAATGCAGCGCACATGAGGAGTCGGTGCTTGCCATGTGTTGCATTTTGGACACGAAATGAATTTCATGATGACATAAAAAGTTCATGCCCACAAGTTCAAATTCATGCCCACAACATCATCCAACCAAGTTCAAAATCCTCCGGAGGCGGAGGGGTCGCTGGTGTGGCGGCGGCAGCGGAGGGGTCACGGGTGTAGGAAGGAGTGAGGGGGGTGCCGGCGCGGGGTGGGGCAAAGGTGGCGTGGGGATAGAGTGCGGCGCGCAGAAGCTGGGACACCAAATACACAGCGCGCGATGGCAATCCGGACCGCACATTGTACGCTATATGTCGCGCGCTCTTATTGCGCGTCCGCTGGAGCCCAATTATCGATTGCGCGCGTGCTATAAATGACAAATTTGTGGTGCGGCACTTATTTAGCGCGGATGTTGGAGATGCTCTTAGGCATGCGCTGCAGCGGCCCTGTAGAGAGCAAGGGAGGCATCAGTGAAGCTTCGAAGCCCAACCGCTTCGTGGGCGACGCCAGAGGCGCTTGGAGCATGACCGACGAGCAGAGACGAAGCAGAGCCTGGCTCGGTGGTGCCTGTGAGAGTGGTGACGGGTGGTCGTCGCTTCGCCTGGAGCACGACGGTGGTGGGAGTACAGTTGTTGGCAACAGAGGCGGGGAGGCTGGCGGCATGAGGGCATCCTGAGAGCGACGATGGGCGGAGCGGGGTGAGAGCTGACGTGTTGGGCTGCGGCCACGCCCAGCGGCCAGAGGTGGGGCTTGTATAGGCAGAGACTCGAGGGCGCGTACTGCTTCCACACTAGTAGGCTCAGCAGAGCGATGACGGCCTCCCCCATCTCAGCGGCCGTCATGATCGTCCTCACGATGGTTGTCGCGCGACGCGTCCCTTGGATGGCGAGACAGGTTGCACCGCATGTGGTCACCCCAGCCCTCCTTGCTCCGTGGGTTGTCGCAGCCGCGGCGCTCCCTGTCATCATGCTTGCAACCCAGGTCATCATCGTGGTCTCTTCGATGGTGCTCGACAGGGCGAGAGATGCACTCGCGAGGGTCTCGTGCCTGGCGCTCTCCGTCGATGACCCCCTTCTGGTAGGTGTACCCCTTTAACACAATCCTTGGGTCCTGCATGGGATATTCGTGAATGGAAAGAGGATGATCACCCTTCGCTCCAGACCCCGAAGGCCGACGATTGGCTGACCTCCCGCGTGCGCTGGTAGGGTCACCCAGTCCACCCGCGGCACATTTGCATGCGACGCCATCCACGCCCACACCCCCAGGACCTCAGGCCAACTCCACCGCGCGACCCCAAACGGACGTCCGTTTTGTCCGTATTTTATCTGTTTGGGAAGGGGATGGGGTCGTGTCCGGGCCTGTCCGGGGATGCGGTGGCCGTGCACCCAGTGCGTGGCCGCATCGTTTACCCCATCCTCTTAGCGTCTATTTAAAAAAAGAGAAACATTTCAAATGCCAAGCCCTAGGCCGCAGTTCATCACGCACGCCGGCAACAAAGCGAGCGGCCTACACGTCCATCGCTGGCATTAGCCAGCGGACGGCAACACAGTCCGGCCTCCAAAATGAATATTTGTCCTCGCCGACAACACAGCGAGGCCTCCAAAATGAATGCTTGTCCTCGCCGGCAACACAGCCAGTGGCCGGCAACACAGCCGGCCTTCAAAATGAATGTTTTTCTCGCCGTCACACGGCCAGCGGCCCAGCGGGCGGGCGGCAACCATGCCAGCCTCCAAAAAAGAACGGCCACGGTCGATCGGATGACCTTGTTCAGGCCATCGGCGTCGAGCATCTTCTTCTGCCTGGCCTCAAACCAGGCCCTCGTCATCTCGCTCATCTTCGACAAGTCCACGCTCATGATCTCCAGGGCCACCTATTTCACTTTGGTGGCGGCATTGGAGGCCTTGATGTCGAGCTGCCTTTGCCTGGCCTTGACGTTGTCGGCCTTGATGTCGAGCTGCCTTTGCCGGGCCGCCTCCTCGATGTCGAGCTGCCTCTGCCGGGCCGCCTCCTTCATGTCGATCTTCCTTCTCTTGGCCGCCTCCTCTAGCTCAAGCTTCTTCGTTTGGAGCTCTATGTATTGCTTCATTTGCTCGTCCTTGCTTTGCCGCTTCTTCACGTCCCTCACATCTTTTTGTGACATCATGCCATGCAAAGTGTCATGCAATACCATGGATGAGGCATCACGAATGTCGTCAACCTTGGAGTTGGTCTTGCCCCTCGGCCTCTTCAACGCCTCGCCATCTCCACCTCCGGCGAACTTGGCCGTCTTCAGGCCTCTCTTCCTTTGGAGCTCACGGTATTGGTCCTTAAACTTAGGACAATTGTTGATCATAGTCCAACAATGTGTAAGAGTGAATGGCTTGTCATTGTGACGGGCCTTGAATGCCTCCAAAGATTGAAATGCCTACACCATATGATCAACAACAAGGTGAACATGCAACCATGTACAAGGCCGAAGTCTCATGGCTGTAGCAAGGAAAGGACAAAGAAGGAGAGCATACCATGTCCCCAATGCCGGTACCACTCTCGGGCCGTGCTTGAACGCTCTCGAATGCAGATTGATACTTGTTGCACTCTTGTTCTATGAACAACCATCTCTTTTTAATCAAGCCGACATCACGTTTGTTTTCAAATTGGTAGGGCTCAAACAACTTCCTTTCATGGAATGTTTTGTGGACTCTCATCGAAAAAACAATACCCTTTTGTTGCGCGCCGGTCCTTGGATCTTGACTAATCTCCATCCAAGCTTGGCAAATCAACTTGTCTTCATCTTGTGTGTATGAGCCCGTGCGAATGCTCTTCCTCTTCTTTTGTGCTTCCGCTCTTTGTGTCAGCTCGTCAATGAACAATGGCTCGCCACTAATGTCAACGTTATTGATTTATTCTTCACCACCTTCGACATAGATGTCATCGTCTTCATGCCACGAGTCAGCATGGTCGTAGTCAGCATGGTCGTCGCCATCTTCACTGGCAGTGAACTGGCCGCGGCCATCCTGACTTTGGGTATCCTCGGGGTCGTAGACAGGGACGTGACCTCCATCATAGATCACTTCCTCCATGAATTAGTCGTAGTAGGGGTCGTCGACCGGTGTCGTTGGTGTTGGCATTCCGTCGAACAAGACGCGGGGGGGGGGGGACGGAATGGTGCCGGTAAACGGCGTCGTGCTTGCTTTCTTTGCATCTCCACGGATGGCCGGCCGCTGCTACCGGAACCAGGGGTGATGTTGAGGTCGATGACGGCCGAGGGACGTGGTGTCGACGGCGCGATCAGGCTCACGTCTGGCGACCCCCCGAAACGGGTCTGGCCGTCGTGCCTTGGCGGAGGAAAGCTGGGCGACAAGGGCGTGGTCCGCGACATCGGCGACTGGTAATGCGGAGGCCGAACGACTGACGACCCTGTGCTTGCCGGATCAACGGCCCCTCCAGAGAAACCGGGCGGGCGACAAATGTCATGAATGAGAAGGGCGTGCGCTTTGCTGACGATGGCCTCCTTCTCCTCGACCTCGGCCTTGTGCCGCGCGGCCTCATTCGCGGCGCGCTCGGCGGCTCTCTTTGCCGCGGTGACGTTGGTCTTGGCGACCGCCCTCCGGCTCCTCCGCTTCACTGATTTCGCGTCCAACTTCGCGATCTCCTCCAGTGTGCACTCCGACCGCAGCTTCCTTGGTGCCTTACCCTTCTTCTTCTTGGCCATTCCGGGCGGGTCGGCGGCCAGCCCGCCGGAGTTCGGCTGGGCATCGGCCATGGACGGGGGAGAGAGTG
>NC_041381.1:64670325-64682224 GCF_002162155.2 Triticum dicoccoides
GGTCCTTTCTTTCACCGACGTGCGGCCCAGGGGCGGACAAGCGCGCGCATCCCACCCGTCCACGCGCTGTCCATTTCCCCCCAAAAGCAGCGCAAACTTGGGCCGTGGATGGGTCGAAAGCGGACACCTAACGGACAAATGTCGTTTGCTCCCGCGCGCTGGCCCGCCTGGTTTGTCCGTTTTACCCCAAACGGGCGGGACCAGACATGATAGGGTCGCGCGATGGAGTTGGCCTCAATATTCGTCTTGAGCTTGGATGTCGTCTCAATGTAGTCGATGGATCATCCCAAACCGATGGCCTGCGCGAAGGTGAAATCATCTTACGTTTGGAGAAGCAGCCCGTACAGGCAAAGTCGGACGTGGTGGACGAAGTCCACGTTCTCCGAGTGCGCCTCAAGGCGCCAGGGATGCAGCTGTAGCCTGGTGTCCCTGAACTTCAGGTCTCTGCGCCAGGCCGCGTCCGCACAGTGGTGTTGATGGAAGAAACGGACGAGGAAGGCCTCGGGGAAGTGCTTAACAACCCACACATCCTCAGCCAGCATGCCCACACGAGGACGATGGCATCAGTGATTCCTCGCGGGGTGGCCTTGAGGTCACGGTCGAGCCAGGCGACCATGGCCTCCTAGTGCATGGCCGGCGTCGCGTGGATCACCGTGAAGACCTCAGTCGGCCGCAGCAAGTGATCGCCATTCCAAGCCATGGCGCGAGGTGGATCTTGTGGACGAAGGAGAGCAGCCAGTGGCGGAGGCGACAAGGGGCGTGCAACCATTGAAGGCGCCGCACACACCTGGGGAGGACGGATGGGATGTGTGCCAGAGGCACCTATACAGAGGTGAGGAGCAGGCTTGTTGTGGCAGCGCCGCGCACGATGGTCAGGTTGTATGCAGCGGTGGCAACTGATGGGGGGCATCCATGCCCAGATTCCATGAGTTGGTCCAAAGGGCGTGGAAGGAGAGGGTCGATCACACTGAGCCATATCACATCCTATACCACAAGCTCAAGAAGACGGTAGATATGTCTCCTTCGTATCTATAATTTTTGATTGTTTCATGCCAATATTATACAACTTTTACATATTTTTGGCAATAACTTAGATGATTTATTGGACTAACCTATTGATCTAGTGCCCAGTGTCAGTTTTTGTTTTTTACATGTTTTTTGTTTCGCAGAAAATCCATATCAAACAAAGTCCAAACGCGAATGGGGGCCCACAACCCCCACAAGACACCAGCGCGTGCCCTGCTGGGTTGTGCCCTCCTCGGATGTCGGTTGGATCTCTACTTCGAGCGCAAGGAAGCTTATATCCAGAAAAAAATCGTGTTAAAATTTCAGCGCAATCAGAGTTACGGATCTCCCGGAATATAAGAAACCTTTTTTAGCCAGATCTGGGGAATGCGAAACAGAAGAAAACAGAGAGGGAGATCCAATCTAGGAGCGGCTCCCGCCCCTCCACCACCTTGAAGGCCATGGACCAGAGGGGGAACTCTCCTCCCATCTAGGGGGGCAAGGAAGAAGAAGAAGGAGGGGGGCTCTCTCTCCCCCTCTATCTCGGTGGCGCCGGAGTGCCGCCGGGGCTAGGATCATGACGGTGATCTACATCAAAAATCTTGCTACCATCATCACCAACTTTCTACCACTCTATGCAGCGGTGTAACACCTCTTCTCCCCACTGTAATCTCCAATGCTATTTGGCTATCCTATGATGTTTGAGTAGACTCGTTTTGTCCTATGGGTTAATCCTGATCTTGGTTGGTATGTTTGTATATTTTATTTATGGTGATGTCCTACAGTGTCCTCCGTCTCGCGCAAACGTGAGGAATTCCCGCTGTAGAGTGTTGCAATACGTTCATGATTCGCTTATGATGGGTTGCGAGAGTGACAGAAGCTTAAACCCGAGTAGGTGGGTTGTTGCGTATGGGATAAAGAGGATTTGATACTTAATGCTATGGTTTTATTTTACGACCTTAATGATCTTTAGTAGTTGTGGATGTTTGCTAGAGTTCCAATCATAAGTGCATATGATCCAAGTAGAAAAAGTATGTTAGCTCATGCCTCTCCCTCATATAAAATTACAAGAATGATTACCGGTACTTGTTATTGATTGCCTATAAATAAATGACTTTCTTATTGACAAAAGCTATCCACTTTTATTACATTGCTATTTATTCATATTTATATTCTCGCAAAGTACTCATAGTTTTATTCTTGCGAAATAGTTTCATACTTGTCTTAGATGAAGCAAACATCAAGTGTGCGTAGAGTTATATAGGTGGTCAAAAGAACTTGAGAAAATATTTGTTCTACCTTTAGCTTCTCGTTGGGTTCGACACTCTTATTTATCGAAGAAGGCTACAAACGATCCCCTATTCTCTACTTCTAATGTATGAGTTGGTGAATAGTCTCCACGGTTTATTTTTGCTGGGTTTTTCGTCTCTCCTCCCACCACCCCCTCCCACCCTGGTCCATCGGTTTATTTTTCTATCCACTCTTTATTACAACCAGAACTTTCCTAACGTATAACAAATCATGGATCTAACTTCCTTAAGTTATGCAAATCAATCGATCCCTTTTATTGATGCAATTTGTTTTAGGAAACAAATAATAGATTTTAATCTAACTTTTCTAACTTATTGAAATCAATCGATTTTTCTCATTAGTGAAATTAGTTTTAGGAAACAAATAACAAATACATCACAAACTTTCCTCCCAATAAATACTTTATTAACATTTGCAAACATTCCTAATTAAACACGTCACAAACGGGCAGGTACTGATATCACCTTACGAAACAATAAAACCCCATTTGCATAAAAATCAGTTCAAAATCCTAACTTTCCTAAATTCTTACCTTTTCTTGATAACAACCAATATTTTCTATGTTTTCCACCTATTGAAGGAAATCACCCCTCCATGGATATTAGCATTTTTCAGAATGAGATCTTCGGGTTATGATTTTTTCCAATTATGACCTCTCTTTTCGCTCCGGCTCCTTCTCGCATAAACACCTCCACCACAGCCAGTTGACGCCATCCTAGACCTCCTGCCTGTCCACATCTTCTCCGCCACCTCCTCCTCGTACTCCATTGATTATCCGCCCGCCACGTTTGTCCGCGGCGGTGTCTAGGGCATGGCGAAGCAGCGTACCTCACCATCGAGTGATTAGTACCTCCCACCGTTTTTTTACCCTAAAAAAACAGCATCAATTCCCTCTCAGGTTTTCGGTTTTCTACTGTGGTTCTAACTCATCTCAGGACTTAGGTCAACTCCGGCCGCTGCCACCCTCTCACGATGCAGTTGCCACCCATCTTGCTCCCACGCCGCCCTTGTTACACTCCCGCTCTCACGCTGCCGCTGCCGCCATCCTACAGAAACACCGGCGTATCCTCGCGGATGGGCGGCTTCCGACAGCTTCTCACCCTGCCGCCTTGGTTAGAGTCGTCCGGCGGCTGCCCTCGTCGCCTCTCTCACCTCGGCCCCCTCACCTTCAAAATCCGTGCAGGTTGCAGCCGATGGGGAGGAGGCGCCGAAGGAAGGCGGAAAGAACAAGAGGGCAATGACATCGCAAGATGGTGTTGCTCCAGCTCCAGCAGAAGGTCATGCGCCGCACCCGACAGGGTCGCTGATTTCTGTTTCCCGCACGGGCACAGACTACTCCTGGACAAGGCCGACGACTAATACATGATCATCATGTCCTGCCATGAAAGTTTTTCCCGTTATCCTTTTTCTTTTTCACTCGGAGTGTAAGATAGATTTGTGAAAAGACAATATCTAACACTTTGTTATATGAATGTATGATGTTGAGAAGACATTGCAGATGTGACAAGGAATTGCTCTTTATTTTTTCAACCCATTCTCAGGAATAGGGAACAAATACTGCAGTTCAGAATTTTGATTTTAAGATTTGGCGATACACTTCATCAAGGTAAACATTGTATCTAGTTCAAAATTTTGATTTTATGATTTGGGGATACACTTCATCAAGGTGAACATTGTATCCGACGGGATTAGTGGTTATTTTACTTGTTTGTTGTCTGATCAATCTGTGCCATCTGGTCTGTAAGCATGTTGTGTCGACAATGCTGCACCACGCTGACATTCCCGTAACTCCAGCACGTGTCGCCGTCACCTGAACTAGGAAAGGATTGTCTTCTCCGAGGATTGTCTTCTTCGAGGACTGTGTCCACATCCGTTGCACACACCTGACACGCCGGTGCAAGAGGCTGCCGCACTATCTGCAGAAACAGATCAGCCTAATCATCACAGCCTCATATGTGCTTCCTGATGCTCAATTCTTTTGGGTTTTGCTATATTCAGCCTTGTCTCTGAATTTTTACATCTTTTGATGTCGGAGTAAATGACCACGGGTAGCCTAGCCGACTCCCATTGGCCCTTTGAAAAAACAACAAGCCGATCGAGCCTTGGAGCACCCAAGATGCGGGGCCGCGTTCCTCCGGCTAGCTGCCTCACAAGCCGACTACCGGAAAGCGGCCCAACCCTAAACTCTCTTGGAGGACGCCACGATACGGCTGACTCCAAGAAGCCGGCCACGAAAAGACCGACTCCGAGAAGCCGTCCCAAGAAGACCGACTCCAAGAGGCCGGCCCCTGGCGAGTGGCCAGGGCCGTGCCCTCAAAGTCTGCACCCCCATAACGATGATGGGAAAAGGCGTGGCAACAGTGGAGCCTGTCACCCCCGAATCCCGGAGCACGCATGGCTACAGTACACCGTATGGGGCAGCCATCACCCGTCCGGCGTGGCACTGTTGCCATGCTGATCATGACACCCTCCACGACGGGCTGCCAGTACGGCCCGCAGGTGGCGGGCCCCTTTGGTCAAAGAGACGCTCGAAGGTGGGCTTGCCTCCCCCAGCCGACCTGGGGCACGGCCGGCTTCCTATGGCCGGCTTTCCCCCCTCCTCGGGGCGCGCGCACCATTAAGGAGACAAGACGAGGTAAGGCTACAGTGAGAGCCCGCAAGGCGGCGGCACCGTAGCCATGCTTACCTTGACAAAGCCCTCGTCATCAGAGGCAAGGCAACAGTAACCAGCCCCCGACAAGACCCCCAAGCGGTGGGGCCGGCCTGTCGTCCAATGAGCCGGCAGCCGGCGGGACCCACCAGTCGGCGGGCCCCAGCAGCCGGCGGAGAAGCCGGCGGCCATAGACACTAACGGCTAGGGCCCGCGCCCAACTAGATTACCATTGTACCCCCGGGGGGTAGGCCTATATAAACCCCCCGGGGCACCCATGCAAAGGGTTGATCTCAGATAGTTTTAGACACTACTATAAGGAGAGAAGAGAGCTAGCCTTCCCTTTCTTCCTCCTCACACCAAACAGCTCAAGGAGCCTCTTGTAGCTTCTTGTCGATCTAGTGATCATGCGGAGACCCCGCAGAGAAGGAGTAGGGGTATTATCTCCAGGAGAGCCCCCAACCTGGGTAAAATCCGCGAGCGTGCATGTCTTTGCCTCATGCTGTTTCCAGGCACCGGCGATGTCTTACTGGCTCCCACAATGATAAGCCACCCGTTGGCATATGTCGCGCCCACCACCCGACATTTGGCGCCCACCATGGGGCTAGGTGCACCGTCGTCCGGAGACCTGCTCTGGAAGGGATCCCTTTTCCTCCCCAGCGAGCGTAGCCAGCCTGGCACGCCCGATGGCGCTTGTCGCGACGCGCTGCAAAGCGTTGACGACGCCTGCGCGGCGAGATGCCTCGCCGATCTTCTTGGCGAGACTCGCATCTCCGACGAGCCCCCATCCGACGCGGGCACAGGCTGCCCCGAGAGCCGCCTCGTCAGCCTCCTCGGCCAACTCCACGTCTCCAGCGAGCCTACCGTGGACTTGGAGTCGGTTGGCTCCACCGACCCGATGCTTGTCAACTCTGACACGGAGTCGCTCGACGCCTTCCCCACCAACGTGATCATCTTCGACGACCCTCTTCCTCGAGCCGACAGTGGTGGCAGCACCATCACCGAGGTGCTAGTCATCAGCCATGGCGTTACCTCTAACGAAAACACCCACGACGCCCTGCAAGCAATGCTGCACGATCTATCCGCCCCCATCCCGGCCGACGCTGACGTCGAGACGCTGAAGGCATGCAGCCTCGCCCTCCTTGCGTAGGTCCAGAGGATAGCCTCCATGAGACGCCTCACTGAAGCTCACCAGTGCGAAGTTGACCGCGCCGCCTTCGGTACACCGCCTCCTGAAGGGCCAAGCCGAGCCGGCATCGTCAAGAAGTGCGGCACGGCCATCGCCAGCATGCTGGGAGCGGACCGCCCAATCTACGCCACGCCTCTTGAGAACCTACGGGCCACTCATTCGATCGTAGACGAGTTGAATGAACTGGGGGCCGACGAGCTCCCCTACATGACCAGACGCATCCAGCAGTTGATCGACACGGCTGTTGAGCGGCACGAAGCCGGCGTCCATGCTGGAAGCCCCCCTCGCCGAGAGCACGGCGCGACGTCATGTACGCCGACTGCGGGCGGCGCCCGCACAAGGCAAGAGAAGGAGTCGGCTGCTAGCCGCAGCCGGACTCGAGTCACCATCAAGCGCGACGCAGAAGGCCGCCCTCGAGGCGTGGCATGGGGAGAGATACCCCACCCCGCCATGAAGCAGCGAGGCGATCCGCCTCCTTCTCCGCCTTGTGGGGAGAGATACCCCACCCCGCCGCCTGTCACGCATCCGACTCTCAGAGGCCGACTAGGTCGCCGTGAAGGAGTCGGCGAGAATGATGCCCACCATCGGATCGACCGCCTGGCGCGATCCCTAGATTTAAAAGAAGAAGATGATGTGGGCCCGCCCTACTTCGGCCCCCGCATCCGCGAAGAGCCCTTCCCCAAAGGGTTCTCGCTGCCAAGAGACACGCCCAAGTACAACGGCTCAGTGAAGCCGGAAGATTGGCTGATCGACTACTCCACTGCAGTCTGCATAGCAAGCGGCAACAGGCATGTTGCCGTGAAATATGTCCCCCTCATGCTCCAAGGCACGGTGTGCACCTGGCTCAATAGCCTCAAGCCTTACAGCCTCAACAGCTGGCTAGACTTCGGAAGTCTTTATCCGCAACTTCACCACCACATACACGCGGCCTCCCAAGCCTCGCAAGCTTTCCTTGTGTGTTCAAAAGCCCAACAAATCGACACGCGACTACCTCACGCGTTGGGCCGAGCTCCACAACTCCTGCGAGGGGGTGCATGAGGTTCAAGCTATAGAATACTTCACCGCCGGGTGCAGAGAAGGCACCTTCCTCAAGCACTGACTCCTCTGCGACGAGCCGACTACCCTCGACGAGCTCCTTATCATAGCAGACAAGTACGCCACGGCCGACTCCTCAATGAAGACCGAGCTCCGAGTAGACGCCTCCGGAAAGGTGCTAGCTCCGGCTCCCAAGACGCCGGCTGGAGAATCCAGCCGACGCCCGTACCAGAATGACCACAAGCCCAAGGCCCCTATGCCGTCTTCCACCAGCCGGCAGGTGGCCACAGTCGAAGACGGACAACTTGAAGGGCGGCCGGCACCCAAGACGCAGAAGGGCGGCAGACCGGCTTGGCAGCCAGCTTTCTCCTACGAGCAAACCCTTGATGCCCCATGCAAGTTCCACAACGGCACGAAGCCGTCCAACCACGCAACTCGGAAATGCCATTGGCTCACATGAATCTCCAAGAGCGAAGGGCTGTTGCCGCCTCCGCTTGCAGGACAGCCGCCTCCAGCCCCTCAGCAGCCGGCCGCCCGGCCAGCGGTCGGAGCTATTCAAGACGAGTTCCCCGATGAACATGCGCCTACATCGTCTTTACAAGCCAGACTGAAGACTGGCGCAGCCGGCGCCGACAGCAGCAAGAAGTCAACACAGTCGCCTCCACCAACCCCAAGTTTATGCACTGGTCGGAGAAGCCTATCAGCTGGATCCAGGCCGATCACCCAGAGGTGATGCCGTCTCCTGGCTCCTATGCATTGGTTTTAGATGCCACCCTTGCGATAGAAAGGCGAGCCGCCCGTTTCTCCCGCGTGCTAATAGATGGCGGGAGCAGCATCAACATACTGTACCGTGATACCATGGAGAAGCTCAACATCAAGCCGAAGCAGCTCATGCAAAGTCGAACTTTGTTCCATGGCATCGTACCCGGCCTATCCTGCTCACCAATCGGCAAGATCAAGATGGATGTCCTCTTTGGGGGCAAGGATCATTTCCGCCGAGAAGCGATATGGTTTGAGGTAGTGGATCTGGAGAGCCCGTACCACGTGTTGCTTGGCCGACCTGCTTTGGCCAAGTTTATGGTTGTACCTCACTACGCCTACCTCAAGATGAAGATGCCGAGTTCCAAGGGCATCATCACCATAGCCGGAGACTACAAGAAATCTTCTGAGTGTGCAGTAGCTAGCAGCCGGCTGGCCGAGTCCCTTGTGACTGCTGAAGAGAAGAAGATGCTGGATCGAGTCGTGGCCATGGCCGGCAAGCAGCCGGCCCTGTCCCCCGACCCCAAGGAATGTGATGCTCAAGATTCTTTCCAGCCGGCCAAGGAGAGAAAGAAGATACCTCTAGACCCGAAGCACCCAGAGAGGTACGCTGTTGTGGGCACCGGCCTCGACAGCAAATAGGAAAGCGAGCTCGTCGATTTCGTCCATGAGAATCGGGACATCTTTGCATGGTCTCCCAAAGACATGCCGGGTGTCCCCGCGGATTTCGCCGAGCACAAGCTACATGTCCGATCTAACGCCAAGCCGGTCAAGCAGCCCATGCGCCGCCTGTCAGAAGAGAAGAGAAGAGTAGTCGGAGAAGAAATAGCCCGGCTTCTGGCAGCTGGCTTCATTATGGAGGTGTTCTTTCCAGAGTGGCTTGCCAACCCGGTCCTGGTGTTAAAGAAGAACAAGCAGTGGCGCATGTGCATTGATTACACCAGCCTCAACAAAGCCTGCCCTAAAGATCCTTTTGCTCTGCGAAGGATTGATCAAGTAATAGACTCCACAGCCGGATGCGAGCTGTTGAGTTTCTTGGATGCTTACTCGGGCTACTACCAGATAAAATTGGACCCAGCTGACCACCTGAAGACCGCCTTCATCACCCCATTCGGAGCTTTCTGTTACCTGACTATGACATTCGGCTTAAGAAATGCCGGTGCCACTTTTTAGCGTTACATGCAGAAATGCCTCCTCGAGCAACTCGGCAGAAATGCCCACGTCTATGTAGACGATGTTGTGGTGAAGACACAAAACACGGCACCTTGCTGGAAGACCTCAAGGAGACCTTTGAAAATTTGCGCCGGTTTCAGATCAAGCTCAACGCTGAGAAATGCGTGTTCGGGGTACCATCCGGCCAACTTCTAGGCTTCCTAGTCTCCGAACGCGACATCGAATGCAACCCAGTGAAGATCAAGGTCATAGAGAGAATGAAGATTCCTACCAAGCTGCGAGACGTCCAAAAGTTCACCGGATGTCTGGCATCTTTGAATTGCTTCATCAGCCGGCTCGGAGAGAAGGCTCTACCCCTCTACCGACTCATGAAGAAGTCCACTCACTTCGAGTGAAATGACCAGGAGGACCAAGCTTTCCATGAGCTAAAGAATATGTTGTCCACGCCGCCTGTCTTGGCGGCACCGATTGAGAAAGAGCCCATGTTCCTCTCCATTGCCGCCACTAGCCGGGTGGTCAGCACAGTTATCGTGGTTCAGCGTCTAGAAGAAGGCCGAGCTCAGGTAGTCCAGAGGCCGGTAATTTATTTGAGCGAAGTACTGTCCACCTTGAAGTAGAACTACCCGCACTATCAGTAGATGTGCTATGGTGTGTACTTCGCCTCCAAGAAACTCAAGCCCTACTTTCAAGAGCATCCCATCACGGTCGTATGCACTGCCTTGCTCGCCGAGATCATAGGCAGCTGGGATGCATCCGGCCAAGTGGCAAAATGGGCCATTGCACTGGCTCCTTACACAATCTACTACTAGCCCCGCACCACCATCAAGTCCCAAGCATTGGCCGACTTCCTCGTCGACTGGGCCGAGACCCAGTACCTGCCACCGGCCCTCGACTCCACTCATTGGTGGATGCACTTCGATGGATCCAAGATGCGCATCGGATTGGGAGCCGGCATTGTCCTCACCTCTCCCAAAGGCGACAAACTCAGATACACATTGCAAATCCATTTTGCTGCCTCCAACAATGTAGCCGAGTACGAGGCACTCATACACGGGCTCCGGCTGGCCAAGGAACTCGGCATCCGCCGGATCCTGTGCTATCGCGACTCAGACTTGGTGGTCCAGCAATCATCCGGCGACTGGGACGCCAAGGGCGCAAACATGGCAAGCTACCGTTTCCTCGTTCAGAAAATCAGCGGATACTTTGAGGGGTACGAGTTCCTCCACGTACCATGGGCCGACAACGAGCAAGCAGATGCCCTGGCATGAATAGGCTCCACCCGGCAAGCTATACCAACCGGCATCGCCCTCCAACGCCTCCTCAAACCATCGAGCCAGAGAGAGGCATAGCAATCATCGAAGACATCCACCAGGGCGAATGCGGCCACCATGCGGCCTCAAGGTCACTCGTCGCCAAAGCTTTTCGCCATGGATTCTTCTGGCCAACTGCTTTGGAGGACGCCAAGGAGTTAGTCAAACACTGCAAAGGGTGCCAAATCTTTGGCTCCAAACAGCACCTGCCGGCTTCTGCACTCAAGACCATCCCCCTCACCTGGCCTTTTGCCGTCTGGGGACTGGACATGGTGGGCCCATTCAAGACGGCCTGTGGTGGCATGACACATGTGCTTGTCGCCATGGACAAATTTACCAAGTGGATTGAAGCAAAGCCGATCAAGAAACTGAATGGGCCGACTGCCGTGACATTCATCGCAGATATTACAACCAGCTATGGAGTACCACATAGCATCATCATGGCAATGGCAAGAATTTTGCCAAGGGAGCACTAGCATGTTTCTGCGCGACACAGGGCATCCGACTGGACTTAGCGTCCATTGCCCACCCGCAGTCAAATGGCCAAGTCGAGCGAGCAAACGGCCTCATCCTCTCTGGCATCAAGCCCCGATTGGTCGTGCCGCTGGAGCGTTCGGCTGGCTGTTGGCTCGACGAGCTGCCGGCTGTCCTCTGGAGTCTGCGCACTACCCCAAACAAGTCAACCGGCTTCACCCCTTTCTTCCTTATATATGGTGCCGAGGCTGTCATCCCAACTGACATCGAGTTCGACTCACCTCATGTCACCATGTACATGGAGGCGGAGGCCAAGGAAGCACAAGAAAACAGCATCGACTTGCTGGAAGAAGGCCGACTGTTATCCCTCAGCCGGTCCGCCATCTACCAGCAGGGTCTACGCCGTTACCACAACCGGAAGGTCAAGCCAAGATCCTTCCAAGAGGGTGATCTTCTGCTCGGCTGATCCAGCGAACAGCCAGCCAACACAAGCTCTTGGCCCCTTGGGAAGGCCCCTTCGTCATCAGCCGGGCTCTAGGCAACGACTCCTACTACCTGATCGACGCGCAGAAGCCGAAGGCACGCAAGAGAGATGATTCCGGCAAGCAGTCGGAGCGACCATGGAACGCCAATCTTCTCCGAAGATTTTATAGTTAAAATGCAGTATGTACCACACTAACTTTTGTATTAAGTACGAGACAACAGGCCCCCCGAGGAGTACTCGGGGACTACCCTCTTTCATCTATGAATGATGGGTATCATACCCATGTTTATGCCACTACATTCGTTTTTTCGTCCGGCACCTGGTTCGATCAGTCGGCCTGGGGACTTGCCGCCTTGAGTTATATTCAAAGTTCTACCTGCAGCCAGACAAGTAGTATACCAGCAACGAAGCCCTCTCTTGTTGAAAGTCGCAGCTCGAAGAATCGACTATCCGGCTGGCAAGAGCCAAAGGCAGGAAAGGATGCCCACACAAAAAACGAATAAGGATTA
>NC_041381.1:64682443-64718356 GCF_002162155.2 Triticum dicoccoides
AATCCCTTGCCCGGTCACAGACTACAGAGCAGCTGTCTGGCTGGGAAGACGACGACCAAGGGAGGGCGGCAAAGGAAAATAGCCAAAAGATGAAAAGCAAGTAGGAATGGAAGCCAAGTAGATGCATAATTATATTTACACAAAAGGCCTTCGAAAGACCAGCATTCGACATAGTTTGAATACAACCCCAGTGGGTGGAACTGTGCAAATTTAATAAAAGTTGTTCAAGAAGTAACGAGCAGGAAAGTAAAGACGGCGAGTCAGGCCAGGGGAGCAACTGGGGAGGCGGGCAGGTTGGTGGAGACGGCGGTGTTGGCTGGAGGAGTGGCCGGCTGGCGAGTCTCGGCTTGATCGTCACCTGCGGCAGGCGGCGCGTTCGCAGGCGCCTCGTTGCTGGAGGCACGATCAGGCTGAGGCTGGCTGGCTGCTCCACCATCCGGCACAATGTCTTCGCCATCTTCCTCCTCCTCCTCTTCGCCCTCGTCACTGGAGTCAATCTCCTCCACCGAGTCTTCACCGTCTGCTGGGTTCAGCCCGAACCATTCCTCCGGCTGAGCGACGCCGTCTTTGTTTACCTCCGGAGCAAAGGCGCTGGTGTCGGTGATCGCCGAGGTGCGCTGAATGATAGTCGGCCGCACCGCCTCCAGCTCCTCGTCAGCCTCCTGCCGCCAGGTGCGCAGCTGGTCCAAATTCAGCCCAGGATACCAAGCCCGGACGAACTCTAGCGTTGTCGAGCATCGGACCGAGCTGCTAAAGCCTTCCAGGCCTCGAAGCGGCCGGCTGCTACCTCCAGCCAGTCGGCAGTCCGGCTGGGGGTGCGGTGAATCACCTCGCCGGGCCAAAGAGTGGCTAGCACCTGCGCTCCGGCACGCTGAAGACGGCGGAGCATGCAGTAGGCCGGCTGGAGGCGGGCTTGGATCGCCAGAAGCTGCTCCTCAAGCGATCGGTTGGCGTCCAGTGCAATCTCAACCCCAGCCTGCCGCCGGGCCTCACGGTGAGCTTTGATGGCTTGGTTGGCGGCGACGGAGTAACCGGGGAAGTATTCTTCACAAAGAAGAAAGAAATAGAGCAAATCAGAAGATAAACCAGATGACAAGGACGAGCAAAGGAGCGAAGAAGAAGGCAGCCTACCGTTAATCAAATCTTCAACCCAGCCATAGCCCTCGCTCAGTGCCTGCCTCGCCTCGGCCCAGCTCGCCGCCTCGGTCTCATACTCGGCTTTGAGGGCAGCCTTGCTGTCCTGCGCCGTCTTTAGGGCCACCTTGTGGTTCTCCTCCTGGTTGGCCAGTTTCTTGGCTAGGCGATCATGCTCCTGAACCAAGGCGTTGCACTCGGTTTCCTTGGCGCGAAGGGCGGTCTGAGCTCCACCCAGCTGCTCCCTCAAGTCGGCATTGGCTCCTACCGATACGCAGAAGAAGAAATTAAGGAAGAAGTCGTCAGAAAAGATCCGACCCGACTGCTCAGCAGTCGGCCCGAATCTCGGGGACTACACCCAGTGGGTGCGCTAGCGCGCCCACACATGAGATAAAAAAAAAGCACTCACTCCGGCTCTCCGTCAGATCGGCGGTCTTCTGATTCATCTCCCGGGCCTAGAAGTTGAAGGTAGTGGCGTGGAGGTTGTGATAGTCCTGCATATAGGACGAAGGTGCGAACAAGAACAAATCATTAAATCAAAGTCTTCTGAGAAGTTCCAAGCCGTCTGGTCAGCAGCCGACTCGGAACTCGGGGACTACACCCAGTGGGTGCGCTGACGTGCCCCCACGGAAGAAATCAAGAGTAAGAAGACTCACCCGAATGGCCGACCGCATTGCAAGAAACTCTTGGGTATACTGCTTCAGCGCAATGGCTTGAGACTGAAGCTGGCTCCGGACATCCCGTGCTGCCACATTCAGCACGGCTGTCCCACCGCCCGGCGTCCACCCTAGCGAGCTGACGCTGGCCGTCTCCGGGTCATGGGACAACGAGCTGGAGCCTGCGGCCCTCTGCGGGTCCGGCTCTGAAGTCACCTTCCCTGCGTGCCGACGAGTCAGTGACAGGACCACAAGATCCGCCCTCATAGTCGGCTCGCCTCCAGCCGGCTGCTCAGGCGGCGCCTCGGGCCGGTCACCTTGGCCCGCCCCGGCTGACGAAGGCGGCACTGCCTCTCCCTCCGGGACGACTATGTCGCCCCCCTCCCTCTCCATCGCCGGCTGGTCGTGGCCGGCTTCCTCTTGTGGGGGCACCGGGATATCGGGGGCCACGATGCAGAGAGGGATGACGAGTTGTGGAGGCTGGCTACACAGGGCCTCCGCCGCCCTATCTGCGGCCGCGGCCCCCGCCTGGGCCTTGGCCGCCGCATCGGCCTGCGCCTCAGCCGACTCCGCCATCCTCTCCTGAGTCACCTTGGCGGGGGCTTCCCTCTGCTCCTCCGCCTCCCGCTCCTACCGCGCCTCCCGCGCGTTCCGCTCCGTCGCGGCGGGAACTTGCAGATCCTCCCGCCCCTCCGACTATGGAGGCGGCTGTAGTCCGCTCAAGAGAGAGCGGAGCCCTGGTTGATAAGACAAGAAAAGGCTTAGAAGAATGCCGACTGAAGAGAAGAAAGAAAGGCGTGCGAGAATTAACACTTACACCGAAACTACTTGCGGCTGCTTCACCACCTTGCGGAAGCGGGCCGCCTTCGCGGCCGCCTCGTCCTGCTTGGTCGCCACCGCGGAACCCTTGGGCTTGTTCGGCAGACCACCGAAGAGAGTCGGCGCCGCCCGGCGTTTCTGTGAGCCGCCCCGTGCAGTCGGCCCGCCAGAAGGGCCCGCGCCTTGATGGTCAAATACCGGCTGGCGGCGCGGAATATGTTCGGCCTCGTCATCATCCGGCCAGTCCTTGAAACCGGTGGTGAACCCGAAGCCGCCTGCCTCGCCGCTGTCAGGACCCCGGCTCGATGCCACATCGATCTAGCATGTAACACCTCATATCACTTTGCGGCCTCACGCACGGTATTCACACGGGTGTCGCCTTACCTTTTCCCGGGACCGTTTGCGCCTTTTGGCACACGTATATGACAGTGTCGCTAGCATCCATATGATAAGGAGCCCGGGCTGACATGGCTAGTCGTAAACCCAAAGCGGCACAGACTTACAGGGACAGGCATCCATGACCCAGCATCGAACGTGTCGGTCATCAGTGAGTGAATCCAGGCTGTAGCACTGGGCTAGCAGGACTCCGGTGAACCGGGCTGTAGCGGGCTAACAGGACTCCGGTATTCATCGCGTGACATTTCCCCGAAGGGACAGACACAGGAACGAAGAAGGACACATGCCGGCCAGCCTAAGTGTTCCGGAGCAGTAGCAAGCTACCATGGCTCGGTGGAAACACTAGGAGACATTTCCCCGTAAGAGAGGCTACTAAAGATAAACAACTAGATGGTCAGATCCCACACATACCAAGCATTTCAATAACATACACACAATATGCTCGATATGTGCAAATACAACATGGCATCACAACATGACTCTATGACTCAAGTAATTTATTCAATAGGCTCCGAGGAGCGCGACATTACAATCATGGGTCTCATGACCCAACAATCAGAGCATACAAGTCAAAGCACAAGCGGAAGCTATCATGTCTGAGTACAGACATCTATAAATGAAAAAGGCTGAGAAGCCTGACTATCTATCAGATCCTGCCGAGGGCACAAGATCGTAGCTGAGGTATCAAGCTAAACGTCGAAGACCACGCGGAAATACTAGTGAGACTGAAGTCTCTCTACGAAAACATAATATAGGCAAACGTGAGTACAAATGTACCCAGCAAGACTTACATCAGAACTATCTACATATGCATCATTATCAACAAAGGGATGGTGGGGGTTAACTGCAGCAAGCCAGCTTTGACTCGGTGGCTATCCTAAACTACGACTGCAATGTAACTCTTTGAGGTGGCGCACACGAGTCCACATATTCACCATATCAATACACCACTATGGAACCGCTCCCGTCTCCCTACGAGAACGCCATCCATAGCACTCACGCTTATCTTGCGTATTTTAGGGTATCCACTTTCACTTGTCTATGAACTGATATAAGCAACCCAGAAGTCCTTTACCGCGGACACGGCTATTCGAATAGATGATATTAACCCTGCAGGGGTGTACTCCTTCACACACGCTCTCACCACTTACCGCCGTTTACACGACATGTACTCGGCAACCTTCAAGCGGAAGCCCAACGTGGGTGTCGACCACGGCCTACCTAAACACTCAAGTCTCTAGTCCAGGTTTATCGCCTATTCGGGTTCCATCCATGAGGAGATCCGGCCGGAGTTTCGCTCACAGCCCCAAACGATGTGAACAGGATTCCCGAGACACCAAACGGGCGCCCGGTACACCGTGCCACGTGCCTACCGCATCACAGCCCACCCCTACGGTCAGCGCTGCGCACGGCCTCCAGCATACTACAAACACCAGAAACTACTTGCAACTCCTGGACAGAGGACAAGGGTGATCAAGAAGCCGAGAGGGTCCATTGGTTTCGGGCCCAATGCGTGGTAGTAGCTGAATCATGGATCACAAACACAGAACTCAGTTCCTGAGGACGGCTGCAATGAGACAACCCACCATGTACTCCTACATGGCCTCTCACCGCTACCTTTACCAAATCGTGTTCACACACTTAGCTCACACACAGTAGGACATGTTCACACACCTCTGATTCATCCCCGATGAATCAGACCTGACTCAACTCTAAGCAGTAGCAGGCATGACAAACAAACATGAATGAGTAGGCACAACAGGGCTCAAACAACTCCTACTTATGCTAGTGGGTTTCATCTATTTACTGTGGAATGACAGGTCATGCAAAGGATAAAGGGGTTCAGCTACCGCAGCAAGTAACAGATGAATCGATGTTGTCCTAATGCAGTAAAAGAGAGCAGGAGCGAGAGAGTGGGATTTTATCGGAATGAACAAGGGGGTTTTGCTTGCCTGGCACTTCTGAAGATAACATTGAGTCTTCATCAGTGTCAACGATCACATCATCGGTATCACGTCTATCGAGAGGGGACAATTACCGGCAAATACAGAAAAACACGATCAATGCAATGCACAATATGATGCATGATCATGATATGGCAAAATGGATGTGTTTTGGGCTAATGCAACTAGCAACAGATTAAATGAAGTTGGTTTGAATATAAGATTCAAATTCAACTCCATATGTGATTATTCAAATGCCATTTAATTGATTTGTGCTAAACAGCACCTATAAGTTGTTCTAACATGCATGAAAATGGTACAGATGGATTCCTTGAATTTTTCTGATAATTTTTCATATATAAATTATTTAATTTGGAGTTACGGTTAATTTTCTATGATTTTTAGAAGTTTTAGGCATTTTCTGGAATTTCCTGAATATAATTAAATCCAGAAAATACTTTATGACATCAGCAGTGCGTCATGCTTGCATCAGCAAGTCAACAGGGCTGCCCCGGGTCAAACCTGACGTGTGGGGTCCACACGTCAGTGACACAGGGACTAATCCCGCGTTGACCCGGGCTGGTTAGCTTTGACTAAGCCCTGGGGCCCACTTGTCAGCGTCAGTAGGTGGGGGGGTTAGTGACTAATTAACTACGCCACGTCGACTTCGCCGGAGTTCGGCCGGCGACAACCAAATCAACGGCGGAGGCTCGCCGGAGTTGAGCTACAGGCAATGGATGGGCGCGCGAAGGCCACCAGGAGGTAGCCCGTGCTCTTCCGCGTCCAACGGAGCAGGAAGGAGCGGACGGGGTGCGCTCTACTCGCCGGAGTCGAGCTCGCAGCGGCGGCCGGAGCTCGGGCACCGACGGTTAGGCGCTACGGCGCGTTTCACGAAGAACTGGTGGGATCTGCGGCTTCCTGAGGAAACGCTGAGCACGCCTACGTGCTCTGGTGCGACGTGCGGGGGTTGCAACCGCGGCGGCGACATGGCCGGCGGCGGGGAGCGCTCGGCTCCGGTGGGTGATGCGGCTAGGGGGCGAATTAGGCAACAAGGCATGGGGGAAACGATGCAGCGGCTCACCGCGGTTCTTCTGGTGCTGCTGGCGAGGCAGGGGAGGCACGGGGTCCGGCGAATCGACGGCGGGGATCACCGGCACCCGAGGTCGGAAACAGCGGCGTTGGAGATGCAGCAGAGCTTCTGGCGCCGCGTGACTCGGTGGAGAGGACGACGACGTCGTGGCGGAGCTCGGAAGCGCGTCGGAGAGGAGAGGGGGTGGCTGTGGTCGCGGCAACGGCGAACGGCGGCGATGGGCGTGTTCGGTGGCGAGAGAGAGGGGTCCAGGGGAGAGGATGTGGGCGAGGGAGAGCGAGAGGGGCCCGGGGGGGGTGCGTGGCGATGCCAGGAGAGTCCAGGGCGAAGCGGCAAGCAGGAGGTGGCCGTCGGTGGCCGTGCGCGTGCTGGCGCGCCATGGGCACACGCCCTCCTGCCCACTGGCAGGAGGTTGAAGACAGTAGGAGTGAGGAGGAGGTGGGCTGGGCCTAGCTGGGCCGGTTCCAGTGGCCTGCACAGGTAAGCTTTGCTCTTTTTATTATTTACTGTTTTCTATTTTCTGTAGTTTGTTTTGATTTAATTTAGCAACTAAATTATTTAAATAAATTCTGTAGATTTTTATGTGGCTTGCTAAAATATATACAAAGCCACTCACAAACCTCCAGAATTATTGGAGTCATATTTAATATATATTTAAATATAAATCCAAAGCAAATAGTTATTGGATTAATTCAAATGGCCAAAATAATTATCTCTGTGACTCCAAAAATATTGGTTTAAATTTTACCTCTTACCAATATTTCCATGGAATAACAGGAACATTTTCTTGGACACATTTGAGAAGATTTAAATGTTGGTTATTTTTAGAGGTTTCTGAGGCTTTGAAAATTCCTCAATTCAAATTTCATTTGAATTTAAACATGATGCAGCAAGAGGTCTAGCCTAGTGCATTACCAGAAGCTAGGGATGTGACAACTCACCCCCACTAAACAATAATCTCGTCTCGAGATTCAAGCGTAGGGTAAGGTGAAGGGGAAACGCAACTAGTATAATCTTCACGATCCAGGGTGCACTTCAGTTGAACGTTGATTCATTCACCATCATTGTCTTGATGTCTTGTTCTGAGAAATCCTGCCAACATGACATGGAGGGAAGAAGGAGACTCTAGAAGGGTCGATCTTTTTGAAGATCGGACAACTCACGGAATGAGACATAGGACCATCTCCCGGGTTGAGACACGAGATACACATCAAGAGGGGTGGAAAGAAACGGATGACGAAGGTTCACTAGGTGGACAACAATTCCACACCTAAGAAGGTGGTGAACGGTTGTCAACGTAGCGAGGAGTTGAATTGCCATGATACCACGACGAAACATCCTGGAGAAGGGTGATTCGTAGATTATTATCTTAAGTGGCAAAAAGAATTACCTTTGATTCAGAGATCATTGAAACTCTTCATACCAGCCTAAGGCAATTCACAACGATCGTTTGGAGGGGGTCGGTAGAATGGCATACTCAGACTTGGATGATGTGGATTACCTTGTTGAAGACAACGTAATGGATGATTTTGGTTATCACCGGAAATGGAAGAGACCCATGGTAGAATGACACATTGGCGGTGCAAGCTAGGAACAAAATGCAAATGCTGGGAATGATTCTGGTAACTGGGGAAGAACCCAACAATAGGGAGTGAATTCACTGGTTGAAAAGGTCATAGCATTGCCGAGGAAACTGAGAGGAATCCCAGTTAGAGCCGATGATAACACGTAACGCTTGTGCGTGCTCTCAAGAACTTGAGCATTTCCATATTCATCAAGGTTTTACCAACATCCATGTCAAGGGTCCGGCAACACAACTTGCTACCATGATGAATGATGATGGAGGATGTAGATGCAAAGAAAGATAACACCTTCTCAGATTTCATCTTAGCGAGGCCAAGGAAACAAAATCTGGATGATCGACCGAGAAACATTTAGCACTCCGCTTCTAATGTTCTCCTTGATGTGCTAGTGTAACCCATTCATAGAAATGGTCTGGTATCTAGGACATCAAGTAAAAGGTCGGACTTCGGGATCTCAAAATCCATAGGGGCAACTAGGGAGTAAATCCTACGAAATCCCTATGGGGAGGTGGCCAACTTCCTCAATCAAGATATTATAATAACAGGTCTTCCGGCTGGGTGTGTGGCCACGACATCCACTTTACCGGTTATCGAGGGACCAATATTATAGTTCTTGGAGAATGTTGCAACCATCATATCTGCCTGAGATTCAGATCTGGTTGGTGTCAGGATATCCCAGACTCATCAAGTCTAGAAAAAAAAATGAAAGTTTGCAACACAAATCGACGAGATGACGTTGCGAGATTCTCGGGAAATGAACTACGATAGTAAGCTCCAAAACATGAGCTGGTTCTGCTACAAACATGTGAACACGTTGTCCCGGACAAGCATGACCACGTGGTAGTCTTACAATAAAACACTACCGAGTTCTGGTTGGGAACCATCACCGTGGATAACGAAGTCCTTGCATAAGTCATATGATTAGCTCTTATGAAGGAACTTCTTCCCCTTGAACAAATCAATCAGTGGCTTGGTGTGCTCGGGACACATATGGAATGAAGGTTGCAAGTCTCCAGACCACAGAATACTTCGCACGTGTGCATGACTAATTTGGAATGATTCCAGGGAAACAAAACAATCTTCCTCAAATTCATGGCGGCAACTTGCATCATATGCACATGAATTAGGGAAAATCACTACTTTCATTCAAACATATGCTTCATGAACGAAACACGAAGAAATGCTTACACAAGTTTCCAACACTAGGTTGATGTTCAACATGATTCATGGGGGGAGACAAAATGCTACTGATGGGCTCAACAGCAACTCATCGGAATTTCCATATCACTGGACTTCCACCATCATGTGAACACGGTGATAGTATTGGTCAGACCAAAGATGTAATGGTGTATGCTCGAGGGATCAACCACGAGTAGGACAACATTACGAGCATCGTTGGTACTGATTTGATTTGACGATAGCCCACACTCAAATCAAGGGATTGATAAGACAATAGGTCCAGCAACTGATCACAGGGACCAATCGATGAAGATATCATCTTTCTTCAACACACACTACACAAGAATATCCCTTTGGAACGAACTAAGTCAGACAAGTTTTTATCTTCCAACTCTCCAAGTTGTTGTCCAGCTTAACCAACTAGCTCAGGGTATCCAACACGGATTCTTGGAGAAGGGGTGGTTTACAGGAATAAATCAACTTGATCACGAACTCAACATAGCGGTCAGGTGACAACCTGGTAATACTTCTGAGAAGATATTCAGAAAATCACGAACCACCGGTATGTTACTAAGCTCGAGAACAATCTCGCTTTTGAGGGCAAGACGATATGATCAAATGAGCGAGGACTTGACAAATCCTAACTCATCAATCAAAGAGTACACCAGGAAATAAGGACTAGGTAGCATGATCAACCTTAGAATGATGATTCAAAACCAACACGCTAAGAATGAAATTATTGTCCATTAACTACCAAGCAACAAGGTTGCTAGGAGTATTGAATTCACACATCACGATTCACTTGTCGGCATTCCGGTTGCGACAACACGGAACCAAGGGATGAATAATGATGGCGAGAAGTATCACTACATCAAGAATTCACAAGAGCCGGTGCAATCCTCATGAAAATCCTGACATAAAGACGGTAATACTTCAGGGTAGAACAGAATCAAAAGCTGGGCTGGCATTTTGATCTGCGAAGCACAATTGCTTTGACCCAATCCTAGATATGGATGAGGTACTAGAGTTTGTTTCTCCTAGTCATTCCGGAATAGAATGACTTGACAGACCACAAGAGTAATAGGCATCGATGAACGAATGCACACATAATCTTGACTATCAATTGATAGACGAGGGTCAGAAGACAACTAAAGGGACAACTCAAAGAACATATAATTTTCTGAGTTGTGGATGCATAGATTAGTATGTCGGACGAAGTTCAACATATTTCTTCCGGATAACCCATGCAGAAAGGTTGAGCTGGCAGAGTCACAATATAGCATGGAGAACCCATCGAGAGCACTCTGGTTATGATCTTTTGATCCAACAAACTACTGCCATAAGTGGTTCATAGTATTTGGAAGAAGGAAAATACCATGGACCTCGAGGACTAATGCAAAGGTTACTAATACCCTAAAGGAACTAGCAGACACTATCAACATGAAGCAAGTAGGGTGAATCTTGGTTCGAAAACCCAAGGAGTAGAATGCCTACTACTAAGTGGCATCACGGGATGCTTACGAGAATGATGGCCAGAATCATCACACTGGGAACACAAATCATGGCTAAATTACTAGATGATCCCCTAAGACACCTAGGGTCATAATAATATTTCCAACATATATGTCAAGGTAACGGAGTACCTCAACTCACTGATTAGTGTGGTTAATCTGGCCCATGGGAACATTGAAACGGGAAGAAAGGATTTGTAAATGCATCAGACTATTTAGAAACCTGGGATGACTCGGACAGCATAACGGCTGTAAATGCTCAGAAAAGATTTGAGACATTCATAAAATGGTGGCATAACCACTCAGAAGCACGATATCAAGGTTTCGAGATCAACAATTAACATACGGAAGTAGTAGAAACTGAACTCAAGCTTAAATCCAACAATCTTATAAGTCTTCGGATTAGTAACACGTGATCCTGATAGAAGGAAGAGATAGCCTAGTTCTTAATCCCCGCAGGAAAGATAAGATGACTTAGATCAGAAGGCATAAGGTATAAGGAGTAAAAAGAGCCTTACGTTCCATCCCACAATCAATTCCCTTATATAACTAAAGAATTTCTAGACTCAACTTCGACCAGTTTGGCTTGGTAATCCTACAGGCAGTCAAGCTCTGATACCAACGCTGTCAGGACCCCGGCTCGATGCCACATCGATCTAGCATGTAACACCTCATATCACTTTGCGGCCTCACGCACGGTATTCCCACGGGTGTCGCCTTACCTTTGCCCGGGACCGTTTGCGCCTTTTGGCACACGTATATGACAGTGTCGCTAGCATCCATATGATAAGGAGCACGGGCTGACATGGCTAGTCGTAAACCCAAAGCAGCACAGACTTACAGGGACATGCATCCATGACCCAGCATCGAACGTGTCGGTCATCAGCGAGTGAATCCAGGCTGTAGCACTGGGCTAGCAGGACTCCGGTGAACCGGGCTGTAGCGGGCTAACAGGACTCCGGTATTCATCGCGTGACATTTCCCCGAAGGGACAGACATAGGAACGAAGAAGGACACATGCCAGCCAGCCTAAGTGTTCCGGAGCAGTAGCAAGCTACCATGGCTCGGTGGAAACACTAGGAGACATTTCCCCGTAAGAGAGGCTACTAAAGATAAACAACTAGATGGTCAGATCCCACACATACCAAGCATTTCAATAACATACACACAATATGCTCGATATGTGCAAATACAACATGGCATCACAACATGACTCTACGACTCAAGTAATTTATTCAATAGGCTCCGAGGAGCGCGACATTACAATCTTGGGTCTCATGACCCAACAATCAGAGCATACAAGTCAAAGCACAAGCGGAAGCTATCATGTCTGAGTACAGACATCTATAAATGAAAAAGGCTGAGAAGCCTGACTATCTATCAGATCCTGCCGAGGGCACAAGATCGTAGCTGAGGTATCAAGCTAAACGTCGAAGACCACGCGGAAATACTAGTGAGACTGAAGTCTCTCTACGAAAACATAAAATAGGCAAACGTGAGTACAAATGTACCCAGCAAGACTTACATCAGAACTATCTACATATGCATCATTATCAACAAAGGGATGGTGGGGGTTAACTGCAGCAAGCCAGCTTTGACTCGGTGGCTATCCTAAACTACGACTGCAATGTAACTCTTTGAGGTGGCGCACACGAGTCCACATATTCACCATATCAATACACCACTATGGAACCGCTCCCGTCTCCCTACGAGAACGCCATCCATAGCACTCACGCTTATCTTGCGTATTTTAGGGTATCCACTTTCACTTGTCTATGAACTGATATAAGCAACCCAGAAGTCCTTTACCGCGGACACGGCTATTCGAATAGATGATATTAACCCTGCAGGGGTGTACTCCTTCACACACGCTCTCACCACTTACCGCCGTTTACACGACATGTACTCGGCAACCTTCAAGCGGAAGCCCAACGTGGGTGTCGGCCACGGCCTACCTAAACACTCAAGTCTCTAGTCCAGGTTTATCGCCTATTCGGGTTCCATCCATGAGGAGATCCGGCCGGAGTTTCGCTCACAGCCCCAAACGATGTGAACAGGGTTCCCGAGACACCAAACGGGCGCCCGGTACACCGTGCCACGTGCCTACCGCATCACAGCCCACCCCTACGATCAGCGCTGCGCACGGCCTCCAGCATACTACAAACACCAGAAACTACTTGCAACTCCTGGACAGAGGACAAGGGTGATCAAGAAGCCGAGAGGGTCCATTGGTTTCGGGCCCAATGCGTGGTAGTAGCTGAATCATGGATCACAAACACAGAACTCAGTTCCTGAGGACGGCTGCAATGAGACAACCCACCATGTACTCCTACATGGCCTCTCACCGCTACCTTTACCAAATCGTGTTCACACACTTAGCTCACACACAGTAGGACATGTTCACACGCCTCTGATTCATCCCCGATGAATCAGACCTGACTCAACTCTAAGCAGTAGCAGGCATGACAAACAAGCATGAATGAGTAGGCACAACAGGGCTCAAACAATTCCTACTCATACTAGTGGGTTTCATCTATTTACTGTGGAATGACAGGTCATGCAAAGGATAAAGGGGTTCAGCTACCGCAGCAAGTAACAGATGAATCGTTGTTGTCCTAATGCAGTAAAAGAGAGCAGGACTGAGAGAGTAGGATTGTATCGGAATGAACAAGGGGTTTTTGCTTGCCTGGCACTTCTGAAGATAACATTGAGTCTTCATCAGTGTCAACGATCACATCATCGGTATCATGTCTATCGAGAGGGGACAAATACCGGCAACACAGAAGGGAACACAATCAATGCAATGCACAATATGATGCATGATCATGACATGGCAAAATGAATGTGTTTTGAGCTAATGCAACTAGCAACAGATTAAATGAAGTTGGTTTGAATACAAGATTCAAATTTAAACTCCATATGTGATTATTCAAATGCCATTTAATTGATTTGTGCTAAACAGCAGCTATAAGTTGTTCTAACATGCATGAAAATGGTACAGATGGATTCCTTGAATTTTTCTGATAATTTTTCATATATAAATTATTTAATTTGGAGTTACGGTTAATTTTCTATGAATTATTGAAGTTTATACAATTTTCTGGAATTTCCTGATTATTAATAAATCCAGTAATTGAATTAATGCACCAGCCTGACGTCATAGTGACGTCAGCAGGTCAACGGGCTGGTCCGGGTCAAACCTGACGTGTGGGACCCACACGTCAGTGACAGGGGGTTAACAGGGGTTTATTTAGTTTAATTAAAAAATTAAGACACTAGGGCCCACATGTCAGTGTCAGCAGGGGGGTAATTAAATTAAAATAAACTAACTAATTAACAGGGGGCTGGCCCCACCTGTCATCGACCCAGGGGGGGTCAAACCCCTGGTCAGCAGGGCCTAACTGTCAGGACCCCGACTCGATGTCACATCGATCTAGCTGGTAACACCTCATATCACTTTGCGGCCTCACGCACGGTATCCCCACGGGTGTCGTCTTACCTTTTCCCGGGACCGTTTGCGCCTTTTGGCTCACGTATATGATAGTGTCGCTAGCATCCATATGATAAAGAGCCCGGGCTGACATGACTAGTCGTAAACCCAAAGTGGCACAGACTTACATGGACAGGCATCCATGACCCAGCTTCGAACGTGTCGGTCATCAGCAAGTGGGTCCGGGCTGTAGCACTGGGCTAGCAGGACTCCGGTAAACCGAGCTGTAGCGGGCTAACAGGACTCCGGTACTCAAAGCGTGACATTTCCCTGAAGGGACAGACACAGGAACGAAGAAGGACACATGCCGGCCAGCCTAAGTGTTCCAGAGCAGTAGCAAGCTACCATGGCTCAGCGGTAACACTAGGAGACATTTCCCGGTAAGAGAGGCTACCAAAGATAAACAACTAGATAGTCAGATCCCACACATACCAAGCATTTCAATCATACACACAATATGCTCGATATGTGCAAATACAACGAAGCATCACAACATGACTCTATGACACAAGTATTTTATTTAAGGCTCAGTGAGCCATACATAACATACACAAAGGTACGGGTCTCACGACCCCACATACAAGTCATACAGTCATACAAACCAGCAGCGGAAGTAACTTGTCTGAGTACAGACAACTAGTAAAATAAAAGAGGCTTGGAAAGCCTCGCTATACTACGTGGTCCTTCACAAGCTCAGGGTCACCACCTGGGTCTTTAGCCTACTCGTTGATGTCAACGTCTACATAGAACCCATCAGAAGGGGTTGCAGCGTCTTCTGTAAAAATGTAGATTATAGCAACATGAGTACAAAGGTACTCAGCAAGACTTACATCAGATCCTACATACATGCATAGTATCAAGAAGGGTTGGTGGAGTTATTGCAGCAAGCCAGCTTTGACTCTTGGCTAGGCTATCCTACGATATTCCAACTTGAAATGGTTTTGCGCACACGAGTCCACTACTCACCACTTCAATACACTACCGAGGATCCACCTCCGTCTTCCTACGGAAGAGCCATCCTCGGCACTCACACTTATCTTGAGGCTTTTAGTAGTTTCCATTTACTTGTCTATGAACTGTATAGGCAACCAAGTAGTCCTTTACCGCGGACGCGGCTATTCGAATAGATCATGTTAACCCTGCAGGGGTGTACTCCTTCATACACGCTCCCACCACTTACCGTCGTTTACACGACATGTACTCGGCAACCTTCAAGCGGAAGCCCAACGTGGGTGTCGGCCACGACCTACCTAATCACCTAAGCCTCCAGTCCAGGTTTATCGCCTATTCGGGTTCCATCCATGAGGAGATCCGGCCGGAGTTTCGCTCACAGCCCCAAACGATGTGAACAGGGTTCCGTGACACCAAACGGGCGCCCGGTTTACCCGGCCACGTGCCTACCGCATCACAGCCCACCCCTACGGTCAGCGCTGCGCACGGCCTCCAGCATACTACAAACACCAGAAACTACTTGCAACTCCTGGACAGAGGACAAGGGTGATCAAGAAGCCGAGAGGGTCCATTGGTTTCGGGCCCAATGCGTGGTAGTAGCTGAATCATGGATCACAAACACAGAACTCAGTTCCTGAGGACGGCTGCAATGAGACAACCCACCATGTACTCCTACATGGCCTCTCACCGCTACCTTTACCAAATCGTGTTCACACACTTAGCTCACACATAGTAGGACATGTTCACACACCTCTGATTCATCCCCGATGAATCAGACCTGACTCAACTCTAAGCAGTAGCAGGCATGACAAACAAACATGAATGAGTAGGCACAACAGGGCTCAAACAACTCCTACTTATGCTAGTGGGTTTCATCTATTTACTGTGGAATGACAGGTCATGCAAAGGATAAAGGGGTTCAGCTACCGCAGCAAGTAACAGATGAATCGATGTTGTCCTAATGCAGTAAAAGAGAGCAGGAGCGAGAGAGTGGGATTTTATCGGAATGAACAAGGGGGTTTTGCTTGCCTGGCACTTCTGAAGATAACATTGAGTCTTCATCAGTGTCAACGATCACATCATCGGTATCACGTCTATCGAGAGGGGACAATTACCGGCAAATACAGAAAAACACGATCAATGCAATGCACAATATGATGCATGATCATGATATGGCAAAATGGATGTGTTTTGGGCTAATGCAACTAGCAACAGATTAAATGAAGTTGGTTTGAATATAAGATTCAAATTCAACTCCATATGTGATTATTCAAATGCCATTTAATTGATTTGTGCTAAACAGCACCTATAAGTTGTTCTAACATGCATGAAAATGGTACAGATGGATTCCTTGAATTTTTCTGATAATTTTTCATATATAAATTATTTAATTTGGAGTTACGGTTAATTTTCTATGATTTTTAGAAGTTTTAGGCATTTTCTGGAATTTCCTGAATATAATTAAATCCAGAAAATACTTTATGACATCAGCAGTGCGTCATGCTTGCATCAGCAAGTCAGCAGGGCTGCCCCGGGTCAAACCTGACGTGTGGGGTCCACACGTCAGTGACACAGGGACTAATCCCGCGTTGACCCGGGCTGGTTAGCTTTGACTAAGCCCTGGGGCCCACTTGTCAGCGTCAGTAGGTGGGCGGGTTAGTGACTAATTAACTACGCCACGTCGACTTCGCCGGAGTTCGGCCGGCGACAACCAAATCAACGGCGGAGGCTCGCCGGAGTTGAGCTACAGGCAATGGATGGGCGCGCGAAGGCCACCAGGAGGTAGCCCGTGCTCTTCCGCGTCCAACGGAGCAGGAAGGAGCGGACGGGGTGCGCTCTACTCGCCGGAGTCGAGCTCGCGGCGGCGGCCGGAGCTCGGGCACCGACGGTTAGGCGCTACGGCGCGTTTCACGAAGAACTGGTGGGATCTGCGGCTTCCTGAGGAAACGCTGAGCACGCCTACGTGCTCTGGTGCGACGTGCGGGGGTTGCAACCGCGGCGGCGACATGGCCGGCGGCGGGGAGCGCTCGGCTCCGGTGGGTGATGCGGCTAGGGGGCGAATTAGGCAACAAGGCATGAGGGAAACGATGCAGCGGCTCACCGCGGTTCTTCTGGTGCTGCTGGCGAGGCAGGGGAGGCACGGGGTCCGGCGAATCGACGGCGGGGATCACCGGCACCCGAGGTCGGAAACGGCGGTGTTGGAGATGCAGCAGAGCTTCTGGCGCCGCGTGACTCGGTGGAGAGGACGACGACGTCGTGGCGGAGCTCGGAAGCGCGTCGGAGAGGAGAGGGGGTGGCTGTGGTCGCGGCAACGGCGAACGGCGGCGATGGGCGTGTTCGGTGGCGAGAGAGAGGGGTCCAGGGGAGAGGATGAAGGCGAGGGAGAGCGAGAGGGGCCCGGGGGGGGTGCGTGGCGATGCCAGGAGAGTCCAGGGCGAAGCGGCAAGCAGGAGGTGGCCGTCGGTGGCCGTGCGCGTGCTGGCGCGCCATGGGCACACGCCCTCCTGCCCACTGGCAGGAGGATGAAGACAGTAGGAGTGAGGAGGAGGTGGGCTGGGCCTAGCTGGGCCGGTTCCAGTGGCCTGCACAGGTAAGCTTTGCTCTTTTTATTATTTACTGTTTTCTATTTTCTGTAGTTTGTTTTGATTTAATTTAGCAACTAAATTATTTAAATAAATTCTGTAGATTTTTATGTGGCTTGCTAAAATATATACAAAGCCACTCACAAACCTCCAGAATTATTGGAGTCATATTTAATATATATTTAAATATAAATCCAAAGCAAATAGTTATTGGATTAATTCAAATGGCCAAAATAATTATCTCTGTGACTCCAAAAATATTGGTTTAAATTTTACCTCTTACCAATATTTCCATGGAATAACAGGAACATTTTCTTGGACACATTTGAGAAGATTTAATTGTTGGTTATTTTTAGAGGTTTCTGAGGCTTTGAAAATTCCTCAATTCAAATTTCATTTGAATTTAAACATGATGCAGCAAGAGGTCTAGCCTAGTGCATTACCAGAAGCTAGGGATGTGACAGCCACCTCCCCCTACGGCGGCGGCGTCTAAGGCGGCCGCCCCCAAGTCAGGGTCGTCCAGGTCGTCCGTCGCGCGGTTCCGGCCGATGGATGAAGGAGGGGGTTCTGATTAAAAATAAGCCGACTGGTCAGAAGCCGGCCAGAGAGAACTCGGTAACAAGAGAAGAATAAAAAAAGGAAGGCTTACCACAAGCGGGGGGTCGGCGCGAGAGTACGGCTCCTTGCCGTACCGCCACTCCTCGGTGAGCTTGCAGTTGGCGATGTAGTTCACCATGTAAGATACCTCGTCGTGCGGCATCTCCTTGGTGCTCAGCCGGCTTGGGTCGAAGCGGCCGCTCATCTGGCAGATCAGATGAGGGCGACCTTGGAGCAGCAGCACCCAGCGCTCCACGAAGGCGGCTATCAGGTCGGACCCAGTCAGGCCCTCCGACTGGATCAGCACCCAAAGCCGGGCGACGGCGCCAGCCCCAGCCGACATTAGCGACCTAGCCCGGTAGGACCACGAGGGTTGTCTCCCAGCCGGCGGGCTGGCTACGTAAGCCGGCTGATTGACGTAGTTGCCCTGCGACGCGACGTTCTTCAAATAAAAGTAAGATTTCTGCCAGAGCTTCACCGACTGGATTAGCACGATGGGCGGCAACGGGTTGTCGGCTGTCGATCTCCGCATGGCGATGAAGGCACCGCATGGAGTCGGCACGCCCGCAACAACGGTGCCGAGCTTGGACTGAAAGAACTCCCCCCAAAGTTCGAGGGTGGGGAGAACACCGAGGAAGCCTTCACACAGAGTGACGAAGGCCGACAGCAGCACCACCATGTTTGGAGTAAGGTGGTGCGGCTGGAGATGATAAAACTCGAGAAACGAGCGGAAGAAGCCGCTCGCAGGTAGGCCGACGCCGTTCAGGCAGTGCGAGTAGAAGATTACCCGCTCGCCCTCTTTAGGCGTCAGCGAAAATCTCCTTCTCCAGCGCGAGACGGACCCGCACGTGATCCCTGCCCGGCAAACGCCGCGTCTTGCGGAGGAAGTCGATGTGGTCTTCACAAACGTTAGATCCGTCCCAGGAGCTGGACGTTGGAGCCATGAGGGCGGAGAAGCAACAGAGAATGCGCGACAGCGGGCACGCGCGATTCGGCCGCGGCGGAACAACGGCGCCGAGGAGATCAATGGGGCAGCGGCATCATGGGGAGCAGCTGCGGCGACAGAAAAAAGGAAGAAGTAGGAAATGGTGGAGCGTGGGCGAGCGTGCGAGTGTCTGCCGCTCCCCTTCCTCACCCTACTTATAGCCTCGTGCGGCTAACCCGAGGAGGGGAGGAGTGGGGGGCGTGGGATTAACTACGCCCACTCCCCCGCGCCCCGCGATTATTGCGCCTTTACGCCGAGTGTAAACCGCCGTCGGAAGACGTGCGGTCAGTTGAGGCCGCAAAAGATCCACGCCCGGGCTGAGGCATGGAAGTGGCGGGCCCCGGTCTACAACGGCGTCCCGTCACGCGCGTGGGCTGGTAGGCCCTTCCAGCCGAAGGGTGCCACGTGGCGTGCAGGCGGTGGGCAGCCAGCCCGCAGCCTAGCTAGCGCGCCAGCTGGTTCCCGCCTTCAGATTTTGAAGAAACTTTGCCGAGAAGGCATGCATAAGTGAAGCCGGCTCCTAGCTGCCGGATCGTCGGGATAGGAAGCTGATTGAGCTTCTCGTTCCCCTTTTAGCCACGAAGCCCAACCAGCTTCGGGGACTACTATCGGAGTAAATGACCATGGGTAGCCTAGCCGACTCCCTTTGGCCCTTTGAAAAAACAATAGGCCGATCGAGCCTTGGAGCACCCAAGACGCGGGGGCGCCTTCCTCCGGTCGACTGCCTCACAAGCCGACTACTGGAAGGCAGCCAAACCCTACACTCTCTTGGAGGACGCCACAATAGGGCCGACTCCAAGAAGCCGGCCACAAAAAGACCGACTCCAAGAAGCCGGCCCAAGAAGACCGACTCCAAGAGGCCGGCCCCTGGCGAGCGGCCAGGGTCGTGCCCTCAAAGTCTGCACCCCCATAATGATGATGGGACAAGGCATGGCAACAGTGGAGCCTGCCACCCCCGAATCCTGGAGCACGCATGGCTACAGTACGCCGTACGGGGCAGCCATCACCCGTCCGGCGTGGCATTGTTGCCATGCTGATCATGACACCCTCCACGATGGGCTGCCGGTACGGCCCGCAGGCGGCGGGCCCCTTCGGTCAGAGAGATGCCCGAAGGCGGCCTTGCCTCCCCCAGCCGGCCTGGGGCACGGCCGGCTTCCTATGGCCGGCTTGCCCCCCTCCTTGGGGCGCGCGCACCATTAAGGAGACAAGACGAGGTAAGGCTACAGTGAGAGCCCGCAAGGCGGCAGCACCGTAGCCATGCTTACCTCGACAAAGCCCTCATCATCAGAGGAAAGGCAACATTAACCAGCCCCCGACAAAGCCCCCCAAGCAGTAGGGCCGCCTGTCGTCCAATGAGCCGGCAGCCGGCGGGACCCACCAGTCAGCGGGCCCCAGTGGCGGCAGGGAAGCCGGCGGCAATAGACACTGACGGCTAGGGCCCGCGCCCAGCCGGATTACCGTTGTACCCCCGGGGGGTAGGCCTATATAAACCCCCCGGGGTACCCATGCAAAGGCTTGATCTCAGATAGTTTTAGACACTACTATAAGGAGAGAAGAGAGCTAGCCTTGCCTTTCTTCCTCCTCACACCGAACAGCCCAAGGAGCCTCTTGTAGCTTCTTGTCGATCTAGTGATCATGCGGAGACCCCGCAGAGCAGGAGTAGGGGTATTATCTCCACGGAGAGCCCCCAACCTGTGTAAGATCCGCCAGCGTGCATGTCTTCGCCTCATCCCGTTTCCAGGCACCGGCGATGTCTTACTAGCTCCCACAATGATAAGCCACCCGTTGGCATATGTCGCACCACCACCCGACATTTGGTGTTGCTCTATATGCAGGTTATATACACTACTTGCTTCCAAAAGAATTCTAAATGCACTTAGATTGATGTTCCTTGTTGTGTTTCATAAGATCTTCTTGGATACAACTAGATTATTTGTAGAGAAAAGAAATAGTCTACTGGAAGAGCTCTGGAATTACATCGATATAGAAGGTCTGTAGTTCTACTGCTGCCTTCTCAATAGCGAATCCATGGGGTTGTCTTCAAGTTAAATGGCAATCATAGCAAGAAAGATTGGTTCCACATTATCAAAAACAATATACTAAGGCTTTAATTTTCCTTGAGATGGGGGAAAGGTTCAAATGGAAGCAAAGAAGCTTCTGGAGGAAAGGAAGAAACCTTACATCATGGAGCAAGGGGCCTTCTGCGTCGTGGATCTTGGTGACCGGAGACCGTGGCGGTGGATTTCGCCGTTAGGAGCAGTGCCGAAGAGGGTAGTTGTGACTAACGAGGCGACAGGTGTGGGGCTTCTTTAGTTTCACGTGACACACGCGATGGCCGTCCAGGTCTATGGTTCCCATAGATGACCCCACGTAGTTTTTTGCCAATGCCTTCATGAACCAGTTCAAGACAGTATTCTTTGGCCATGATGTAGTGTTGCAATGACTTGGAGCTTGTTGCTTGCACCTCACTGCAATACCCAGAAGTGCATCAGCGCCTGCGGCAAGCACAAGGACCTCAACGCCATGGGAAACACCCCTTATCGATGGGAGTTGGTCCTTCCAATACGATGGGGCATGGGCGTTCTACTAGGCGTACCTAATGGAAAGTTGATCCAAAAAAGCACTCTGAAATATATATTTTTCATTTGAAATCTGAATACATATATTTCTATGCAATCTGAGCTCGCTAATACAGATGTTATTTTGCACAACAATTTTGGTCCCATTGGTGGTAGGGAGCAAAAGAAGGACTTGCATGTTCATTGACTTGGAGAAGGCCTACGATAACATACCGCGGAATGTCATGTGGTGGGCCTTGGAGAAACACAAAGTCCCAGCAAACACAATGTTGTGACAAGTGTTCGAACAAGTGATGTCGACACTGATGACTTCCCGATTAAGATAGGACTGCATCAGGGGTCAGCTTTGAGCACTTATCTTTTTGCATTGGTGATGGATGAGGTCACAAGGGATATACAAGGAGATATCCCATGGTGTATGCTCTTTGCGGATGATGTGGTGCTAGTTGACGATAGTTGGACGGGGGTAAATAGAAAGTTAGAGTTATGGAGACAAACCTTGGAATCGAAAGGGTTTAGGCTTAGTAGAACTAAAACCGAGTACATGATGTGCGGTTTCAGTACTACTAGGTGTGAGGAGGAGGAGGTTAGCCTTGATGGCCAGGTGGTACCTCAGAAGGACACCTTTCGGTATTTGGGGTCAATGCTGCCGGAGGATGGGGGTATTGATGAAGATGTGAACCATCGAATCAAAGCCGGATGGATGAAGTGGCGCCACGCTTCTTGCATTCTCTGTGACAAGAGAGTGCCACAAAAGCTAAAAGGCAAGTTCTACTGGACGGTGGTTCGACCCGCAATGTTGTAGGGCGCTGAGTGTTGGCCGACTAAAAGGCGACATGTTCAACAATTAGGTGTGGCAGAGATGCGTATGTTGCGATGGATGTGTGGCCACACGAGGAAGGATCGAGTCCGGAATGATGATATACGAGATAGAGTTGGGGTAGCACCAATTGAAGAGAAGCTTGTCCAACATCGTCTGAGATGGTTTGGGCATATTCAGCGCAGGCCTCCAGAAGCTCCAGTGCATAGAGGACGGCTAAAGTGTATGGAGAATGTCAAGAGAGGACGGGGTAGACCGAATTTGACATGGGAGGAGTCCGTTAAGAGAGACCTGAAGGATTGGAGTATCACCAAAGAGCTAGCTATGGACAGGGGTGCGTGAAAGCTTGCTATCCATGTGCTCGAGCCATGAGTTGGTTGCGAGATCTTATGGGTTTCACCTCTAGCCTACCCCAACTTCTTTGGGACTAAAGGCTTTGTTGTTGTTGGTGGTGGTGGTGCAGCCCTTTGATCTCTGGACATATGACTTTCCATTCAAGATATGATGGAGAATGGATATGATACACCTACATACAAAGCTTTTAGGTGAGAAGTTGGGAAGAAGCGGGCTTGTAGATGAAGTATATACTTATGGCTCAACCTAACTGATTACTCTAGCCTTGCCACCATTAGTGTAGTGTTCTTATCTTCCTTCCCATGTTTTGTTGATAGATCTTCCAGATTCACGAACCACCTTCAAATTTTCTATACAATGCAAATACAACCATTTATCATTACAGGCGAGGGATTTAGTGCAGAAAGCTACTTTATAAGTAGTCTCTTGCTTTGGGCCAAGTAATCTCAAGCTGGAGGATAACAAATTGGTCGAGATGTTAGCAATCCCCATCAATGTTCTATTATTTGTCTGTAGGTATACTCGCACCATGGTTGGCTGTTGCTTGAGATGCATATGTCGGCAATATTTCTGGAGCTAGGAACGCTTTCATATCCTATGTCGGCAATATTTTAGTTCATTAGATCAGTTGTAGAAATCATGTGCCATTTTTATGTTCACGTCATCATTTGATTATATTTGCCATTATTCTACTTCGTGCTCTTCAACTTACACTACAAGGTCTGTAATTTCTATTAATCCTATTTACAATTCTTAATGCAATCCTTTCAGTGGGATAAAAAATTCGTTACTCAAATGATGCCAGTCGCTACACAAAATGCCATTACATTTCACTCTTAAGGAAATGTTTAAACCAATTGTTCCTAGAATTTGAAGCTGGGATATGCATTCTACTTCTATTGATATCTTTTATTCAAGCTAGGCACAAAAGGATTTTTTTATTTGAGTTATAGCCTCTTATATTCTCAAAAGCTTCTGCTCGTCATATAGATTATTTAAAAGATGTTTAGTCTGATGATCTCATGTACATTTCCTTGTTTAAACAAACAGGAATTAAAGTTTATGAAATGCGAGAAAAAGAACTTGTATTTGAATCTCTGATTCGGCGGACTAGCATAGCAAATGTAAATGTGAATGTGAAGGTACATTCCATCAAATTGTCCGCACAGGTTAGTGTTGTCCCTGAGGCATTACACAGATGACGTGTTCAGATAATTTTCATTATACAGACCTCTGACATGATCATATTGCTATTTTCAACTTTTGTATTTGCATATAATGCTGACACCACATGTGACTCTGAAGCCACTTGTGTTAAGCATTCCCTGCTTTGCCAGCTTGTGCGTTTCACTAATGGAGAAGGTCTAAATCTGTTTCTTTACTGAAGGTATAAATCCGTTTCTTTACTATGCAGATGTGCACACACCTTCCACCAATAATGGATGTGAATGTGGCCCGGGTCGTGCTGCTCAAGCACCGCATCTTGCGGCGGTGCACGTGACGACTAGACGTATCAACAGTAACGAAGCAGGGTGAGTGGAAGCTCTAGAATTTCTGTTAGTTAACCAGCTGCTGCTGCACTTTCAGTTTCGTCAGATTGTAGTATAGGTTAGTCTCTGTCAGTTTCGTCAGAGCTTATCATTTTCTTCAGTTTGCAAATAACCTGAGCTGCGACTCAGGCGTAGATAGGTTAGCTAGTTTAGCTGCCTTGATCTGATCGTGGGATGGCACGAGGGAGATGGTCATGGCCGCATCGCGCGCGACGCGCGGGGCGTTGGGATGGCAGCACTCACGACCCGTTTGTGCCCTGGTTTTCGGTTTTCTGTTAGCTTCTGTAACGACTGAATAAGAATGAAGGAAGGATCAGAAAAGCTGCAAGTTTTACGCAGCACAAACATCTTCGTCTTCCTCTCTCTCTCTCTTGTGTGAGCTCGAGCATTGTGGGTCTAACAAGTGGCATCAGAGCCGCGTTGCTAGGGTCCTGTGATGGCAAGTGATGATGGCAAGAAGAAGGCGGGGGACGCCAATGACGACGGCAGCAAAGGCTCGCCAAAGTCCGCAGCCGGCCAAGGGCGCGAGCTGGCGGTGGCGAGGCAGTTCACTCCAGTCGTGTCGGGTCACCCCAACGTGCCACCATTGACCCGCACCAACTACGCTGAGTGGAGCCTCCTGATGGAAGTCGGGATGCAAGTGAGAGGGATGTGGCACGCGATCCTGGGTGCGGAGGATCTCGAAGATGAGTTCGGGTACCGCAACGACAAGGGAGCGATGGAGTTTATCCTCCGATCGGTGCCCCCCGAGATGCTGCCCATGCTGCGTAAGCACCAGACCTCCCGGGAGCTGTGGGAGGCGATCCGTGCCATGCGCGCGGGCTCTGCGCGCGTCCGAGACACGAAGGCCCAGAACCTGCGGGGGGTATTCGATCAGCTGCGCCACATACCCGGTGAGTCCATTGACGATCTGGCCATGCACCTCACAGGACTATGCGCACGCCTCAGTGAGCTCGGTGACGCGATCAGTGACAAGCGCGTGATCCAGAAGTGGCTGCGAATCGTGCCCAAGCGGTACTCGCAGCTTGCGGTCTCCATCGACAATCTGGTCGACCTGGATACGACATCGATCGAGGAGATCATCGGTCGTTTCAAGGCGGCCGAGGAGCGGTACGAGCTGGACGCCGAGGAGGAGGGCGACAGCAAGCTCTTGTTCACTCTGGAGGAGTGGAACGCGGTGATCAAGGCGGGTCCTCCAGCGGGGGGGCCAACAGCGGCAAGAAGGGGCGCGGAAAGGGCCACGTCGACCGCGGAAAGGGTGTCGCCCGCTCTGGCGGTGGCAAAGCTGGACCCAAGCGCTCCGGCAACTGCCGCTACTGCGGTATTAGCGGCCACTGGGCTCGCGAGTGCCGCAGGAAGATGAAGGAAGAGGGCGGCGGCGAGGCGCACCTTGCGGCTGCAGAGGACGAGGATCCGACGCTCCTCATGGCGCAGGTAACGCCACTGGACGCGGGAGGCGATCAGCTCGTGCATCTCCACGAGGAGGGCGTTGAGGTCAGCCTCGGAGCCGCCGGCGACACCAAGGAATCACTCTGGCATCTGGACACCGCCGCCTCAAACCACATGACGGGCAACTCCACCGTCTTCTCGGAGCTTGATCGCCACGTCGCCAGAACGGTGCGGTTCGGTGACGGCTCGGTGTTCGAGATCGAGGGGCACGGAACGGTGGTCTTTGTCGCTCATGGAGGGCGTCGCCGCGTGCTCTCAAAGGTATACTACATACCCCGCCTGCGTACTTCGATCATCTCCGTCGGGCAGCTGGACGAGGCGGGCTGCACCGCTCTGGTGCGGAGCGGCATGATGGTGGTGCGTGACCGTCAAGAGAACAGCATCGCCAAGGTGGCCAGATCGAGGAATCGTCTCTACACCATCGAGCTGGAGATCACGCGGCCCATGTGCTTGACGGCCATGGCTGGTGAGGACGCGTGGCGCTGGCACGCGTGCTACGGCCACCTGAACTTCGATGCGCTCCGGAAGATGGCTCAGGACGGCATGGTGCGCGGCATGCCCCTGGTCGAGCACGCCGATCAGGTCTGCAATAGCTGTCTTGTCGGCAAGCAGCACCGTGCCCCGTTCCCCACGGAGGCGAACTACCGAGCCGGCGATCACCTGGACTTGGTCCACGGTGACCTTTGCGGCCCGATCTCGCCGCCGATGAACGGTGGGAAAAGGTACTTCCTGTTGCTCATGGATGACAAGTCACGCTACATGTGGATCGTGCTCCTGAGCAGGAAAGATGAGGCACCCGCGACGATCAAGCGCTGGCAGGCCGGGGTCGAGGTGGAGACCTCTATCAAGCTGCGCGCGCTTCGTACTGACAGGGGCGGCGAGTTCACCTCAACAGAATTTGGGGAGTACTGCGCTGACTGTGGCGTACGCCGGCAGCTCACCGCCCCGTACTCGTCGCAGCAAAACGGTGTTGTAGAGCACCGGAACCAGACAGTCGTCGGGACGGCTCAGTGTCTCCTGAAGGCGAAGGGAGTGCCGAACGAGTTCTGGGGGGAGGCTGTGACCACCTCCATTCACCTGCTGAACTGGGTGCCCACAAAGGCGGTGCGCGGCATGACGCCGTATGAAGCCTGGCACGGCGACAAACCGGAGGTGAGCTACTTCCGCACGTTCGGGTGCGTCGCACACGCCAAGGTGACACGGCCGGGCCTCAAGAAGCTGGACGACCGTAGCCTGCGCACTGTGTTCATTGGGTACGAGCATGGACAGTCCAAGGCGTGGCGTGTCTACGACCCTCTGGGCAAGCGAGTGCATGTCACCCGCGACGCCGTCTTCGACGAATCGGCATGCTGGGAAGGGCAGACAGCGACTCTGGGGAGGGCACTTTCGTCATCGAGTTTGCGCCCACGGTAGCCATGCCGCAGCAGCCAGAGCAGGAAAAGGGAACAACTGCGACCGCGGCGAGTCCAGACACGCCGGGGCATGCCCACGCTCTGTCTGGGGGCGCGTCACCCCCGTCCGCGGTGCGCGGAGACACGCCAGTAAACGCCCACACTCCCGATCCTGTGGTGTACAAGGGAAAGGGCATGGGGGACGGCTACGTCTGACCTCCTCCTGGAGCCTCACCGGACACCGTTTTGGGCACCCGTGAGGCGCCATGTCACTACCGCTCCTTCAACACCATCCTCGAGCAAGCAGAGCTTGTGACTCTGGATCCAGCCGAGCTCCTCCTTGTGGCTCGAGAGGAGCCAAACACGTTCGAGGAGGCAGAGCCGCACGCAGCCTGGCGGGCGGCCATGTTGGATGAGCTCCAGTCCATCGATGAAAACAAGACGTGGATGCTCGCCACGCTCCCCGCCGGCAAGCAAGCCATTGGGCTTAAGTGGGTTTTCAAATAAAAGAAGAACTCCGCCGGCGAGGTCATCAAGCACAAGGCAAGGCTTGTCGCGAAGGGATATGCGCAGAGGGCGGGCATGGACTACGACGAGGTGTTCGCTCCGGTCGCGCGGCTCGAGTCCGTGCGGCTACTGCTTGCAATCTCTACACAGGGAGGCTGGGAGGTGCATCATCTGGACGTCAAGTCTGCTTTCCTCAATGGAGAGCTGCAGGAGGAGGTATACGTCGTGCAGCCACCTGGTTTTTAGTGCCCTGGCAAGGAAGACAAGGTGCTCCGTCTGTCCAAAGCATTGTACGGGCTTTGTCAGGCGCCGCGCGCTTGGAACATCAAGCTGGACGACACGCTGGTGTCGCTCGGATTTCAGAAGAGCCCATCGGAGCACGTTGTGTACATGAGGTGCAATGGCGACGAGCGGCTACTGCTTGGCGTCTACATGGACGATCTTATCATCACCGGCTCAGGCAAGGAGGCCATTGCACAGTTCAAGCATCAGATGCAGTCCGTCTTCTCCATGAGTGACCTCGGGCTGCTGAGCTACTACCTCGGCATCGAGATGCACCAGGGGGACGACGCGATCACCCTCAAGCAGGCAAGCTATGCGACCAAGATCATGAGCAAGGCCGGACTGACGGGCTGCACTCCAGTTCAGATCCCAATGGAACCACGGATGAAACTGAGCAGGGAGAGCTCGAATCCACCAGTGGACAGTAAACTCTACCGCAGCATTGTGGGTAGCCTTCGCTATCTGGTGTACTCGCGACCGGACATCTCCTATGTGGTCGGTTTCATTAGCAGGTTCATGGAAGCGCCCACGACAGAACACTGGGCGGCGGTGAAACAGGTGCTGAGGTACGTAGCAGGCACCCTGAATTTTGGGTGCGGGTACAAGAAAGGAGAAGTGGAACCTCAGCTGGTTGGGTACAGTGACGCAGACTTCGCCGGAGATGTTGATGACAGAAAGAGCACATCCGGAAATGTGTTCACCTTCGGGGGAAGCGTGATCAGTTGGCAATCCCAGAAGCAGAAGGTAGTCGCTCTTTCATCCTGTGAGGCCGAGTACATGGCGGCAACTGCAGCCAGCGTCTGGCTCCGGCGAATGCTTGGCGATCTACTAGGTGATCCGGAAACAGCAACTCCACTTCTCATTGACAACAAGTCGGCAATCCAACTCTGCAAGAACCCTGTCTTCCATGACAGGACCAAGCACATCGAGACGCGGTTTCATTTCATCCACGAGTGCGTTCAAGATGGGAGGATCGCCGTCGACCACATCCACACCGGCGAGCAGCTGGCGGACATCATGACCAAGGCACTGCCTAGAGTGAAGTTTCAGGAGCTGCGGGCGAAGTTGGGCATGATCAACATCAGCAACTGATTAAGGGGGAGAGTGTTAGTTAACCAGCTGTTGCTGCACTTTCAGTTTCGTCAGATTGTAGTGTAGGTTAGTCTCTGTCAGTTTCGTCAGAGCTTATCGTTTTCTTCAGTTTGCAAATAACCTGAGCTGCGACTCGGGCGTAGATAGGTTAGCTAGTTTAGCGGCCTTGATCTGATCGTGGGATGGCACGAGGGAGATGGTCATGGCCGCATCGCGGGCGACGCGCGGGGAGTGTTGGGATGGCATCGCTCACGATCCGTTCGTGCCCTGATTTTCGGTTTTCTGTTAGCTTCTGTAACGACTGAATAAGAAGGAAGGAAGGATCAGAAAAGCTGTAAGTTTTACGCAGCACAAACATCTTCGTCTTCCTCTCTCTCTCTTGTCTGAGCTCGAGCGTTGTGGGTCTAACAATTTCATGTTAATTTGAGCTGCTGATCGGGCCGTTTTTGTTCTTGAATTACAAGATTAGGCTCTGGTGTCTTGGTCTGCAGGCGTGCGTAAGCTGTGGCATGGAGAGCTTCGTCAGTGTCTTCGAGTGCGCTGGATGGGAGAGTTATGTGAGTCGCTCTTTGAACCCATGGAGTTCTCCAAAATTGTCTTTGCTTCCTACTCTCCGGGGTCATATTTAACTGATTTAATTTGTCCCGAGTTGTGGTAATTCGGGAGAGAGACAATGTCATCGAGTTGTTCGCTGAGCAAGCATATCAAAGCACAAACACGGGAGGTATCTGGCAACAATGACGACCACGACACCGTTCCACTTAGACTTGGAGGCAAGAGCAATGATGCCACGGACAGCAGAGATCAACAAGTTCTGAATCATCGGAGAGTAAATGCTTCGCCGCCAACTAAGTGAGGACATAACTAAAAAAATTAAGTGTACACTTATCATTGAGCTACAGTCACTCGACCGTCGTCACAAACATCGTTGCACTCAGAATTGTGCTGCTGCTCTACTTCAGGTACAAACTGGACATCATGTGAGGCGTGACACTCAACTCCGTAAAGGAAGATAGCAGCAGTGCGCGTACAAAGGAAAAGGTGCCCCCGCGATGAAAACAAGCCTGAAAATGGAGGTTAGCTTAGCGGGCTAGAGCCTCCTGTTGAACCTGAGTTGCGCCGAGATGCCAAAAGCCTAGGTCAGAGTAGCAATTCGGATGAACATCAAAGTTTAGCGACCAGAAATAATGGCGAGCCTAAGTTATTGTTCACTTGCCTAAAATCTGTCCACTCCTGATATTCTCTCGCCCAAGAGACTCTTTCCCGAAAATCCCTATTCTTTCAACTCACACCAACAAAAGGAAAACCTTGTGTGGTGTTTGTAAGAATAGAAAAGAAGAGGATTGCATTTGTGTTGTGGTTTAACATTGTGTGCACATACAGTGCTCATTCATGGGAAGGAAAATGTGCATTATATTGTTCACAAATTAATTTGTTCGCCCGTGGCAACGCACGGGTAGTCTACTAGTACTTGTGAGTTATCAACGGCTCTCCGCCTCGTCGAATGGAGTAGGGGACTTTTCTCAAAGGCAAAAATTGACCACGATGCCACTCTTTTGGTGATCCTTTGCCTCGACATCGCCCAAGAGGACAGGCTCCTCTCCACCGAGGAGCTCGACCTTCGGGCCATTCTTAAGAGAAGGGTCATCGCCTTGGCCGTGCTAGAAAGATCGCGCAAGAAACAATGTGCAAGAATTTCAAATCTTAAAGAAGGGGACGCCAATACAAAATCCTTCCACCGTCGAGTCACCGATAGGAGGAGAAAAAACCATATTCACAGGATCAAGAACGACCATGGTTAGGTCACCGAGCACGCTGCCAAAGAGAAATTAATTCAGGACCACTTCTCTAATGTCCTGAAGAGAAGCCCCCAGAGCCGCAAAGACTTCAATTGGGAGGAGCTAAACCTGGAACCTCTTGATTTGCACAACCTTGACTCCCCGATAGTCGAAGTGAGGTCCACGAAGCAATCAACGACCTGCCCAGTGACAAGGCTCCGGGTCCAGGTAGCTTCACGGTCCTCTTTTTCAAGAAGTGTTTGGATATCGTAAAGCCAGACCTCATGCGGGTCATTAACCATTTTGACTCCCTTCACATTGCGAATCGATAGTGGCTCAACTCCGTGAATGTGGTGCTCTTGCCTAAAAAGGAAGGAGCGAAGGGGATTGCCGACAATAGGCCCATTAGCCTCATCCACGCTATCGCGAAAATTATTGTGAAGGTGCTCTACACTCGGCTGGGCCCCCACATGACAAGCCTCGTCTCCAACGCCCAAAGCGCCTTCATTAAAACAAGAAGCATCCATGACAATTTCTTGTATGTTCGCAATCGCGCTCGGCACCTCCACAAGAGCTAGACCCCTTCCCTTCTTTTCAAGCTTGATATTCGCAAGGCCTTCGACACTATTAAGTGGGAGTATTCGCTCCAACGGCGAGGGTTCCCTCCCAAATTCAGGGATTGGATCGTTGCCCTCCTTTGCTCTTGTCTTCGAGGATCATCCTCAATGGTATTGCCAGTGGTCCGATTAAGTATGGCCAAGGCCTCCGGCAGAGTGACCCCATCTCCCCACTCCTATTCGTCATTGCCATTGACCCACTCCAAAGAATCCTCAATGTGGCCATGAGGAAGGGGCTCCTACACAAGCTCAGGGGAAGGGGGCAATGATGAGGACCTCTCTTTATGTGGACGGCACGATGGTTTTCTTGGCCCCGATCAATAGAGACATGGAAAATCTTGCATGCATTTTGAGAGGCTTTGGTGAGGTCACGGGCATTGCACCAACTTACACAAGAGCTCGATGGTGCCCATCCATTGCAACCACCTCGATCTATGCTACTTGACCGAAAACCTGCCGGAAGCAAGGGCTTCTTTCCCTCTACGGTACCTAGGGCTTCCAGATCCAGCAGGTTGACCCAGTTTTTCTTCTAAGTCTCAAAATATTTGCATTATCATGCTCTGTTCAACGCATCATAACTCTGTGCATGTAGCTCCGTTTTGTGTGTGTAATATATCGAAATGTTCATCATGAGATGCTCTTCATTTTGTTCCATTGTGACATGCTTGTTTGAGATCATCTTGGTGCCCGAATCATCGTTGCAAGAGTGCTATATGTTGTTATCTGTTGTCTGTTAATAGAACATGCTCATTTGTCATTTTTGCCATGTTTGGTGTGTGCATCCTATGAGGTTGATGTCTACAAGTTTTTTGAACTACAGCGTGCCATATTTACAGAGGTGCAATCCATGTATTTTTGTGGGTCTTTTGGTGAGTGCATCGAGCTTTTTAAGTAGGGTACTTGCTGTTACTGTTTTGCTAGGCTGAATCTATTATTTCGTGATGCTATGTAAACCTGCTGCTACAAGTCATTCTATGCATAATCTGGAGTTTTTCACTGAGTATGTTTTGTTCTACATATCATGCTATATCCATACATGCCACTGGTTGCATTCATAGCCTGCTGTAGCTTGTGGTAATCTTGCTCTCAAATTGCTAAATAATGTTGCTGTCAGCCTGTTAACATTAAGTTCAGTTTTGCCCTGAGCTTTCCTAGTGATCCGTGCACCCTATTTACTTTCTCTTACCATGCTTAGCTTCATAAATATGTCTTCTTACTGCTGGTTGCCTTATCATGCCATTTATGGATCTGTGGTGAGTGGTACAAGCTCACCAACATGCATACTTATTGTTGTTCCTGCCATGTTTGAATCTAACATATCATTTGCCATGTTTACATGGGTGCCATCATATCTTCTGATCCTTTTTGGCTCATGGTCAGTAAAGGAATTTTGTTATATGAATTTAGTAGTATCATTCCATGCCTTAAGTTTCTATGATAAGTTCCTGTAACATGTTGTTTAATAGCTCTAAACATTGCAACCTGATGTTATTTCTGCTAAGCCTGAAACTGTTATTATTTGCAATCTTGCCATGTGTTTTGGAGCATGTTCTAGTGATTTCTGGAGATAGCTCAGTGTTCATGTTTTTTCATGCTTTACCTGTACATCATGTCCATGCCTTTTGTTCTTATGTTGAGATGCTATAGCATATTGTTTTGATGCTTGGAAGATGCCTAGTTGCTGTTTTGGACAAGTTGTCCTTTAAACTTGTTTCATGTGTGTGTGTTGAACCGTTGCTCCGTTTTGAGTGTGCTCTATATGAAACTTGCTTGATTTTGTATGTAGCTTCATATTATAATGTTGCATCCTTGTTTGAGGTGTTTGCTTGATGTTTGGATGCATTTTGCATCAATGTCATGTTTAACTTGCTTTGCTCATATCTTCTAGGCCGTAGCTCCGAATTAAATGAACTTTATATGTAACTTGACTAGAATCTCGTGTAGATCATCTTGATGCATCTTAACTTGCTGTTTAACAACTTGAACATAGGGTTTATTCAGATCTGGACCAATTTCGAATTTTGCATATGAGGATTTACCGGAATTGTTATTTGTTGTTTCTGGCCTCATTTAAACTTGATTTGATGTGTTGTTCTTGTATGCATAATCTCTTTCCATGAGTAGCTTCATGTAGTCTTGTCTTGCATCATACTTGGTTGTGCATCATGTCTTGTTTATGTGTGGTGTGTTTACCATGTTGTGTGCTTCTTCTCGATAGTTCCTGTTTCGTTGCGATCGTGAGGATTCGTTCGTCTATGCTTGGTTCGTCTTCGTGGATTCATCTTCTTCATGGACTGGTTCTTCTTCCTAGCGGGATTTCAGGCAAGATGACCGCTACCTTGGATCTCACTACTATCATTGCTATGATAGTTTCTTCGTTCTATCGCTTTGTTGCGCTACCTATCACATGTTCTTCAAGCCTCCCCAATTGTCATGTCAGCCTCTAACCTTTTGCACCCTTCCTAGCAAAGCGTTGCTTGGCTATGTTACCGCTTTTGCTCAGCCCCTCTTATAGCGTTGTTAGTTGCAGGTGAAGTTGAAGATTGCTCCATGATGGACAGGATTATGTTGGGATATCACAATATCTCTTATTTAATTAATGCATCTATATACTTGGTAAAGGGTGGAAGACTCGGCCTTATGCCTGGTGTTTTGTTCCACTCTTGCCGCCCTAGTTTCCGTCATACCAGTGTTATGTTTCCGGATTTTGTGTTCCTTACGCGGTTGGGTGATTTATGGGACCCCCTTGACAGTTCGCTTTGAATAGAACTCCTCCAGCAAGGCCCAACCTTGGTTTTACCATTTGCCTCACCACCACCTATACCTTTCCCTTGGGTCGGTCAACCCGAGGGTCATCTTTATTTTAGCCCCCCCGGGCCAATGCTTGTCTAAGTGTTGGTCCAAACCGAGCGATGTCCGGCGTCCCCTGGGCAATCAGGGTCTATGCCAACCCGGTGTCTGGCTCATCCGGTGTGCCCTGAGAACGAGATATGTGCAGCTCCTATCGGGATTTGTTGGCATAGCGGGAGGCTTTGCTGGTCTTGTTTTAGCATTGTCGAAATGTCTTGTAATTGGGATTCCGAGTCTGATCGGGTCTTCTTGGGAGAAGAAATATCCTTCGTTGATCGCGAGAGCTTATCATGGGCTAAGTTGGGACACCCCTGCAGGGTATAAACTTTCGAAAGCCATGCCTGTGGTTATGTGGCAGATGGGAATTTGTTAATGTCCGGTTGTAGATAACTTGACACCAGATCCGAATTAAAACGCATCAACCGCGTGTGTAGCCGTGATGGTCTCTTTTCGGCGGAGTCCGGGAAGTGAACACGGTTTTCGGTTATGTTTGACGTAAGTAGGAGTTCAGGATCACTTCTTGATCATTGCTAGCTTCACGACCGTTCCATTTGCTCTCTTCTCGCTCTTATTTTGCGTATGTTAGCCACCATATATGCTTAGTCATTGTTGCAACCTCACCACTTTACCCCTTCCTTACCCATTAAGCTTTGCTAGTTTTGATACCCATGGTAATGGGATTGTTGAGTCCTTGTGGCTCACAGATTACTACAACAACAGTTGCAGGTACAGGTTATGCAATGATCTTGGCGGAAGAGCAATGTTACTTCTCTGGGAGTTCTTCTTCTGTTGCTTCTTCGATCAGGGGATAGGTTCTAGGTCGACAGCCTGGGCTAGCAGGGTGGATGTCGTTTGAGTTTCTGTTTGAGTTTCATCCGTAGTCGGATGGTGATCTTATGTATGATGTTGTATTCGTGTGGCATTTGTATGCCTCTTGTATGTATCCCAATCTATTATGTAATGTTGATGTAATGATATCCACCTTGCAAAAGCATTTCAATATGCGGTTCTATCCTTGGTGGGACCTTCGAGTCTCTTTAGGATAGTATCGCATATTGGGCGTGACACGCGTGCCAAATAAGCGCGCTGCAGATGCATATATAGCAGTAGCGCGTCTCACTGAAAACTCGCTACTACTAAAATTTCGACCACTAAGCCGATGGGATACACATAGTAGTAGCGATCTTTCAGAAACCGCACTACCGATAATATTCTTATAGCAGCGTGTTTACATGTAGAGCGCTACTGCTAACAAAAATAAAATAAAATGAAAAACAAATAGAAAAGTAAATGAAAATGAAAGAAATAGAAAAAGGAGAAAGGAAAAATATAAAATGTAAGAAAAATAAATGAAAAAGGGAAAAAAAGGATGAAGGAATAGCAGTAGCGCGTTTGCGGAAACGCGCTATAGCTAACTTAGCTATAACGCGCTTTCCCTAACGCGCTACCGTTATTTTTGACTTAACCCAAAAAAACGGTTTCCCCCGGCCACCACTTCTCCCCCAAATCCCTCGCCCCACTCTTGGTCGCCGTCTCCCCCACTTCGCCATTGCCCCCACTTTGCCGCCGTCTCCTGCCGGCGTCTACGCCACGCTCATCCTCACCACCTCCGCCCAAGGCCGCCCAGCCTCACCGCCGCCGCCTCTTGGGCCGCCCTCGACCTCACCGTCGCCGCCCTCGACCTCTCCGCCGCCGCACTCGACCTCACCGCCCCCGAGCCCGCCCAAG
>NC_041381.1:64718636-64721313 GCF_002162155.2 Triticum dicoccoides
CCCCACCCCTCTCCCACCCCCTCTCTCTCAGCTTTTTCTTCCTCTGCCATGTTAATTAGTAGTAGTAGTAGATGTTAATTAGTACTAGGGTTCATACATAATGATTTTTAGTAGTAGTAGATGTTAATTAGTAGTAGTGATGGTACAAGTTAAAAAGGGCAGTATGGTTAATAGTAGATGTTTTTTAGTTAGGGTAATAATAGATGTTAAGTAGTAGATAATGTTGATGTTAATTAGTTCAGTAGGGTTTAGTTTTTGAATTGAGTTTGTTTAACTAGATGTTAATTAGGGCAGTAGGGAATTTAGTTTAGAGTAAAGTAATTTAGTTCAGTAGTTAACTAAACATAATCTATATTTGGTTTTTGAATTGAGTTTGAGAGAGCATGAGATTTGTGTAGATTTTCTTGTAGTGTCAAACGCTAGGACATGCAAATTTGAAGTGGTCAGGATATATGCAAATTCCTCAATTGTGTTTGCACATGCATGTTTCGATTGTGCCCAAGTGTCCTTTTGTTGTTTCCAGGAAATGAAGCCGAGTGGCCTATGTTTTGCTGGAATGTTGATTCATTTTGGTTCCGGCAAATTTCAGCTTCTCAATTTGTCCACTTTTTAGCAAAGGTCATGCCGAAATTTTCCGTGAATTTCGGCATGACTTGTGCTACAAACTAGGAGTGCCCAGGATTTCCCGCACCAGGAAGGAGTCAATGTTCCTGCAAAACAATAGGCCTTTTTTATGTCATTATTCATTTATTAGGTCTAGAATTAATTGACTAGATTTAATCGTAGGAAACATGGCTAGCAACAATGAAGGACAGGGTTCTGGTGATTGCGACGATGTCTACCGGGCGGCAGACAAATTTTTTAGCCTTGCCGACGATTAACCGATGTTGTTGCTGGACCGACCGGTGGCATCGGGGACTGAGACGACACACAGGCTAGTGCTGAGACTGAGACTGGCGCTGAGACTCAGACCGGTTTCGAGACCGACACTGAGACTGAGACCGGCGCTGCCTCGGGGAGCGGAGCCAGTGTAGAACTGAAAGCAAAGAGGCAATGGCTTCCTAACAAACTCAATACTACTAGACTGGTGGTCACGGAGGTGGACGACGGCAATTTTGAGCCAAACGCGCCTGAGGAAGCACGCGCGTGCTACAGCAATCAAATAGGCTGCATCGTACGGACAACCGCCGCCATCAATGATAAGAAACTACAGAAGCTAGATAATATGAGGCCCTCCCTCCTAAAGATGTTTCACCAGATATTCTCGTTCCCGGGCCGGAATGAAAAGGATTATGAAGATCCAGAAAAGGACCCGGCAATGAAGAAGATAAACAAACACGCCATGACCAAGTTTAGCGAAGCGTTGGCCGCCTGGAAAACAAGGGTGAAAGCAAGGATCATCGACAAGAAGGAACCTTACTCCGAGATTGTAAAGGATAATCCGACAATCATGGAAGGGCAGTTTCAAATATTGAAGGCGGCTTGCGAGGCCGAAGCTGCCCAAAAAAAGTCTAAGTACATGAAGGGGCTTCAAGAGAGGAACATTGGGAACCACCACCTCGGAAGCCGTGGTTACGGCGGGAAGAGGTCCAAATGGGCAAAGGAGGACGCGTAAGCCGCGAGTGTGGGCATCCCAGATCCCTTGGCGGAGTTCACCGTCCCGCAGGAGCATGACGTCCTCAGGGCCCGGCACCGTTGGGACCCAGTGAAGAAGGTTTACGAGACAAACGCGGTCATGATGGAGTTCATTAGACTGCAGGTAATTTTAGTTTCTGATCAATTCGACTACACACGTTAGTCATATTTGTAAGCGATCCTTGTGCCTTTTTGTGTGGACCGATTCTCCGGGTATTAATTTCCAGAAAATGGCCCTTGTGCTCACCAGCCCCAGGATAACTGTTAGCTGATGAGGCACCAACTTGATACAGAAATTCCAAGAAAAATACAAAATATGTAGTACAAGACCATTCTGGCATGTGAGTACAACAAATGGTTTCTAGTGGTTGATGGCGGAAGCGGTTTGTGGATCATCAGTGTCTATGGGACTCCATGTTTCCATAGGAACAGCTGACCAGGTAAACTCCTATCTTCACGAGGCTGCTATCACCATTACGTGGGTTCCGGGGCTGTCAACACGGTCGCTCCTTTCCGCGCAAGAAATCTGGCCAAGACAATAGCCAGGGACAAGCCAGTGAGTACTTTGAATGTACTCGCAAACATTATGAACACAGGCATAATATGACAGTGATGTGCTGAAAATATTATATGAACATGACGTCAGTCACCAATGATAAATAAAGCTCTGATGCGTACGAGCATGTTAAATATGAATATGCAATAACATAGCAATATTAAAATTTTGAAATAAATAATAAACATGCCATAGTCGGGCGTCTGAGCGACACCACATACAGGGCTTTAAAAGAAATGCCACAGTCGGGCGTCTGAGCGACACCACATACAGGGCTTTAAAAGAAATGCCACCGTCGGGCGTCTGAGCGACACCACATACAGGGCTTTAAAAGAAATGCCACAGTCGGGCGTCTGAGCGACACCACATACAGGGCTTTAAAAGAAACAGTCATAGTGAATATCCCGGAGGTAGAACCATCCCAGAGATACTCGATAATAATAATAATAACACGGGTTAGTCAATAATAACAATAATCAAAATTAT
>NC_041381.1:64721852-64754008 GCF_002162155.2 Triticum dicoccoides
TAATAAACATGCCATAGTCGGGCGTCTGAGCGACACCACATACAGGGCTTTAAAAGAAATGCCACAGTCGGGCGTCTGAGCGACACCACATACAGGGCTTTAAAAGAAATGCCACCGTCGGGCGTCTGAGCGACACCACATACAGGGCTTTAAAAGAAATGCCACCATCGGGCGTCTGAGCGACACCACATACAGGGCTTTAAAAGAAATGCCACAGTCGGGCGTCTGAGCGACACCACATACAGGGCTTTAAAAGAAACAGTCATAGTGAATATCCCGGAGGTAGAACCATCCCAGAGATACTCGATAATAATAATAATAACACGGGTTAGTCAATAATAACAATAATCAAAATTATCACAAGTCACAGGTAGTAATTCCAGTTCTGGTTTAACAGTTTCACCTCCGAAGACCGACACTAAGACCGACACTTGACCCATCCCAGACTGTAGTCCTTAACCATGGACACGGCTATTCGAATAGGTTTAATCTCTGCAGAGGGTGTACTCTTTACCCACGAGTAACGGATTACATTAGTCCATCGGGACTAATTCCGTCTACGGTCTTTTTGCTGAAAACACACCTAACTTGCACACACCAGCTTAACTCACACGTGTCTGGAATCACCCACGACACCTGTCAAGCAAACTCTAAGTGGGGAGGCTACAACCTCGCGTAGCATGGGATCAAATTTATATTGCGCGCTCTAAGGGGTGGCCTCCCCTCTCGGTCTCAACCGGAAACACCCATGCCCCAGGACCAGGTGGCCTGCCTACCAGCTACAACCGGTATCTTCCACCATGGCCTCTCTGTACGGTGTGTGCTAGAAAGAGGTTGACAACTTACTGAACAATACTCTACTTGTTGTAGAGAGGAGTGGTAGTACGAAACAAGTATGGGGTTACTGGAACAAGACTCGATCTACGGTCGACTCAGCAGGTTTAAGTATTCCCTGCATGATTAGCATAACGAATATATTTCAACCAGCAGAGTCACCGCTCATATTACCTCACCATGCCATACCAGACATAACCGTCCCGACGGAGACCGGGGATAAACTCATGCCTACCCAAGGAAGAGGTTTTCCCGGGTTCCTGCCGGTATGCATGCAAGGCACATGAGGATGATTATCATCACAAGTGTGTTCATTTCCAACAGCATGGAAATCACTAACATGCACCCATGCACATGATCATATCACAAGAAATAAGAAGTTTCTCCAAAGTGAGGTGATGTTATAAACGTGTCATCAAACACACAAAAATATTTATGCCGGGGTTCAGAATGCTTGCCTTCAGGTCATGAGAATGAAGGGTGCATCCAAAACATCTTGAAATCTTCAAAAATCCTATTTAAAAGAATATATATGAATTAACACATAACACAAAAAAGCACTAAAAGTTGTTTTGAAATTTTTTCAAATAAATCCTAAAATAAACTAGACAATATTTGAGAGAGGTAGGAAAAAGAATTAATTCATTTGGAGTTATATTTAAAAGGATACAGTAGGTCAAAGTTTGGTCAAAATCTGATATTTAAAATAACACAGAAAAGAAAAATGTTTCAAATAAAACGTGTACACGTCGAAATCGTACTTCGGAAGTGCGCTTCCACTTAATCCTGCGTGGACCGGCGCTGGTTCACTGACGGTGGGCCCGCCTGGCCCACTGGTCAGGTTTGATCGGCCACGCGCGCGTCGTTCCCTTGGTGACACGGGGCTCCTGGCCCACGCGCGCGTCGTTCACTGACGGAGCTCCGGCGTGGATTTGCCGGCAAACGGGGGCGTCCCTTGGTGATCTGAGGACATGGGTGTGCTCAGGGGGTCGAGACGAGTCTGTGGGTACCCGCCATGGTCGCCGATGTGAACGGAGTCGCCGGCGACGTGCTTCGCGGCGGAGAAGGCATTCGGGTGGGTAGTGAGTTCGGGGCTGCGGTGGTCTCCGGCCAAAATAGAGCGCGGGGTTGTGCTCGCGAGAGGGAGGGAGAGTTCTTGGTGGAGAGAATGGAGAGGGAGAGGCACTGGTGGCGACGGAATCGGCCGGGAAATGGCGGCGACCGAACCGGCCGGACTCGGGGAAGAAGGCCTTCCCCTCCTCGACTGCTGGCCAAGGTAGCACTAGGAAGGTCACTTGAGGTTGCTCGAGGACTCGATTGAGCTCCGGGGTCCTTATATACGCGGTGGAGGTAGGTTCCGAGGCGGCCGGCGATAAGGACAACGGCGAACCACCTCCCTCTAGCTTGGGTGACGTGGCGGCGACGAGCGCTAGAGGACGAGTCTGCGGATGAGCTCGCACTGTTCCAGGGGCAGGTGGCAAGCCGGGGTGGCTTTGGCGGCGCCGATCGTGGCAGAGGCGTGCTGCGGACGCCGGCGTGCCGCCAAAAGCTCAGTCGGCGGCGCTGTTGGCTGCCAGGGCGGCTTGGCGCGTTGCTGTGAGGAGGTTAGTGCGTGGCGTGGTGCTGCAGAGCGGGCCAAAACCAGGGGGGCCAGTGTGTCGGCTCGGGCGCGGTTCGTGCAATACGCGCGCTCTGGGCACGCCCAGTGCATGCACAGAAGGTGTTCGATACAATGCCGTGGCATGCTACAGGTCACTGGTGAGGTTGGCAAGCAACAGAGCTAGGTTGTTGATAGAGTGAAGCTCAGGGGACAAGGTGGTTTGGTCAGGAGACCAAGTTCACGATGACAACAACAATTCATGTCAAATCTGATCATGCACTCCAGGTGTTTGACAAAATGCCACAGGCACTTAGGCTTTTCTTGGAGTGGCCAAATCTTCTAGATTGAAGTCTCTTTGGATGCATAAGAGGGTGGTGAGGTTAGTTGGTGAAAAGCACAAACTTGCTAGTGCAAGTTTTGCAGAACTTCAAATCTGGACAGGATGTGAATGGCATTATTTCATGAACCAAAAATATGCCAATGGTTGCATGCTCCCGGACTTAGGGGTTTAGCATGGAGGACTACAAGTAGGGAAAAGAATCTAGGGCCAAAGAGCAAGCAAGAATATGGTTGCTGTACAAACCATCATGTTGGACCAGAATGGAGATGAGGTTGATTCACTCAAAAATTTCAAAGAACATCCCTGGATTTTTTCATATATTGGAATCATATGCTCCTACTGACATCCCATAATTTTGGTGGAAGCTAGAAACAACTGTTTGAAAGGGTTGTAGTGCAAAGTTGTCCACTGGACCAGAGAAGAAAAACATGTGTAGCACTCAAAATATGCAATGAATGAAATATATTATTGCACAAAAGTGATCTAGAGACATCACATGACATCTCCAAATTTTGGTTGGATTTTTAGTTAAATTTATCAACTGGTTGTAGTACAAAAAGAGCTCCAAAACTTAAAACAAGCCATTCTAATGATTAAAGCTCAGGGTAAAGTAATTTAATAAATAAATCTACTGATTAAGAAATTGTTATACAGAGAGCATAAAAGTTTAATATTTTGGAAAGCTCCACTGGGGACAATAATTATCCTCAAAATTAAAAGAGATGCTCTGAACTCCACAGAAAATAATCCAGAAAGAAAATTTTTAAAACTCCTGGCAAAATTTTAACATCAAAACTTTTGTTAAATTTTTGGGGTGTTACACTTTTGCAGAGAGAGCAGCACAGGATTGCGGCCGAAAGCGACTCGCCATCTGAGGTATTGGCAAGGCCCAAGGGGGACACTCCATTCAACCGGGTACTGAACATATTAAAACGACTCCCGGTGAAGACTCGACCATCGTATGGACGCGCACGGTGTCAGAGACGGCGCCACATGGAAGAAGTACTACCGTGAGACCACAGAGAAGAGAAAGGAAAGACGGAGGTTAACTGAAGAAAACATCGACAAGAAGGTTGAGATTGCGGTTGAGAAGAAATCATCTCAGACAGTCGCAACAGCAGTAGCTGCCGCAAAACAGGTTGTTGTAGATATGTCTACTTCCTTGGTTCCGGCCGTTTTCAATTGGACCAGGCAAAATCCAGAAAAAAATGCAGCGGACTTTCCCCTTGCTAACTTCTTGGGGAGCAGCTCGACTAGTGTTGCACCAGCACCTTCTCCTACACCGGCTCCCGCACCTACTCCTGCACCGGCTCCCGCACCTGCTCCCCCACCGGCTCCCGCACCTGCTCCGGCACCGGCTCCGTAACCGGACGTGCTCGGCGGTGCTTCGTCTTTGGCTAAGCTCGACGCTCTCACGGTATCTGTCACACCGCCCCCCTTCAATAAATGTATAATCTCTCGTTTTCGTTGCCTTTCGGATGTCTCATGTCGCAGACTTTTCTTTGCAGGACGACGAAACCCCGTGCACCATATTGTACACCATCAGCGACCAGAAGGTGGACGTGGGGAAGGCGATGATAATGGAGCTGAAGGAACCATTGTTCCACAGCCGGCCGATCCCCCCGAACGTCTTCAAGGTTTCCGTGGCCAGTGTCAAACTGGGCCACGAGAATTTGCCTGCTCTGATACTAGTGGGGGATGACGATGAGACCCCGCGGCGGCTTGGTGATTGTTGCAATGGGTGGGTCCGGTTGTGGCCAAAGAGTCTGCTTCGTCTGGAGGCGGCCGGGAGCACACCCACGAGCATGTAGCCTCAGCAAGGTATGAACATCAACACCCCACCTACCCAATTAGCATTGGGTGTCAGGTTGGGTGATAGCGGATGGGGTAAGGAAGAGGCTCCATTAGTCGCTGATGACGTCGCCATGGATGAGGATGACGATGACGATGGCACTCAACAGTATGTCTATACTGGCGCCTACTCAGGGTTTGAGCGTCATGAGTCGGTGCCTGAATTGCCATCTTCGGAGGCTGAACGTATTATGGACGACCTTCCGGTAGTAAATAAGTCTAGGAAGAGAGCGAGGAAAGGCAAAAAAAGCTTATTATATGATCCAGCCGCCTCAACAGCCTCGACTTCAGGACCGTATCGATATCCCCGATGCGGATAAATGGCATATCCTCGGTCAACCAATCCTACCTGCAAGAGCGCTAGGGGCCAGATTCGGCGATCTAAGGAGACTTCATGACGATGTGCTGTGGATAGAGAAAGGCCTCATTGCCTCGAAAGATCCAGGATACCCACTCTACGTGGTTAACATTCCGCGGCAATTTTCGTACATTGACTGCTTCCCCGCGGATAAGTTCTTCCTTCGATTCGATTACATATTCGACATGTTTCACGTGAAGAAGCTGGACTTTACGTTTGTCCGCCTTTATGCCTTGCACATGAACTACATCATCGGGGTTGAGCAGATACCTCATATCTGTGTTGCTGACCCGTACTACATGCACGAGGGCTTCTTGGGAGTCTGCACAAAGCACCGTGAATACGCGAGGGAATACATCGTTAGTTTCATGCTCTCCAATAAGTAAAAGGAGGCGATTCTCATGCCTTATTATCCCGTGTAAGTCATCCGCGTGGATATCCTTCCTTCGATTTCAATCATTCATTTGCACGGTGGAGGCTAATTAATTTGAGGTGTACTTATTTTGCGCAGCGGCGGGCGCGCCGTCCTCATCATCCTCTACCCACGATACTCCCACGCTCTTTACTTGGACTCGTCGAATAACATTCACAAAAAGGATTACACCCACATCAAGGATGTTCTCGACAGTGCTATGTTTTACTACCAAGCACGGGTGGAGAGGTCAAGGACAAGAAGAGAAGGGGCGGCAGGCTCGCCTTCGGCCATAAGACCGACTTCTGATGCATCTAGCAACCGAGTGATTCTCTTAATGATGGATTCTATGTCATACACCACATGCTGGAGTACAGACAGGATCACCAGAACCTTCGCATGTCACCTAGATCTGGTGATGCCCATATTTTGCAATGGGCAAAGAACATCGGAGATATCAAGGATCATCGACTTCGAGCTGAGTTGTATCACATCCAGCGCGAACTTGCCCAAATCATCATGAAGGAGGTCGTCGGAAAAATAGGGATGTTCTACGAAGAAGGACAAATTTCGCCAGAAGACGTCCGAACATGGGTAGCCTCTCAGCGTCTCGACATGAAGCCTTTCACTAAGCTCGGGGACTATCTCCCTGACATCGATGGATGGCACGACATGTTGGAGTGATTGTCGATATATGACAATGTGTCCGTTTAGTCCATACTTTCTGTATGACAAAACTTTGAGTTATGCACGGCAAAACTTTATTTGTGATGTAATTAAACCGTCCTCCTCCTCGACTAGAGAAGATCACTCTAGTTAGGGCATTTTGGGTACGATGAACTTTGTTATTTCTTATGATATGTTGTTTCTATTTTTGCCAAGTCTGTCCCTTTCTGTTGCTCAACTATATATGTTGCATATCATCGACTCATGTGATGATGCAGGTGCATAGATCATCAATGGCGAAAAAGTGCTACGCTAGGAGTATATATACGACGAGTGGCCGGAGTGTCAGGTCCAGGTGTACCGGTTTCCGGTTTTCGAGCGACAGACAGTAGTTAGTTCAGGTTCACGCTAATGCGAGAGAGGGATACGAACTCATGTACTACATAGTTCCGCTCTCACTCAAAGTGATAGCTCTTCTCACGTGTATCATTGTTTAGATGTATGACGATGTATTTGCAAGTAATCGAGACTTGTATCGCTATTTTCGAGATTGTGACGAGAGACCACTTTGTGTTGGATGATGATTATGATGATGACATGATTTGATGAGACTAGTTGTATGTATATGCTATGATTACATTTGTATGTGTATATGCTATAATTACATTTGTATGTGTATGATATGCTAAAGATTATTGTATAAAGCCTATTCAAATACAAAACAAATATGCAGAAAAAAAAACTAATAAAACTAGTAGTGGCGAGGGGGGAAAAGTTAGCAGTAGCGTCGCCTTACCAGTAGCGCTTCCCTATAAAAAACGCTGCAGATAATATCAGCAGTGCTCTTCACTGAAGCGTGCTACAGCTATCCATGTATAACAGTAGTGTGGGATGACAGGCGCTACAGCTATCAATAGCGCATCATCCCGCGCTACTGATAGGCCTAAAATCCGCGCTCCTGCTAGGCTTTTCCCTAGTAGTGGAAGTAGATGAGTTTCATCAGCATGACAGCATGGTGATGGTGATGGTGAAGTGATCCACGTAGGGTTTCGCCTAAGCACCGCGAGAATATGACCGGGGATGTAAACTGTGGAGGGGGGCGCCACACACGGCTAACAATTGATGTTGTCTATTCTAGGGGCGCCCCCACATATATATAGGTTGGGGGCAGAAGGGAGGCAGCTAGGGGCGCTCCAAGTAGGCCTAATCCTACTTGGGGTTCCTCCCCAATTCGCCCCCCCCCCTTTTCCTTATTTACCGGAGAGGAAGGAAAGAGGAGGGAGGAGGGAAGGAAGGGGGAGGACGAATCCCCCCCTTTCCTTTTCCCTTCCCCTCTTTCCTTCTCCTCCTGGTTCGGCCCATATGGGGGGTGCACCAGCCTCTGGTGGCTGGTGAGTTTTCCCTCTTGGCCCAAAAGGCCCATATCTTTTGTCGGGGTGCCCGGAACCCCTCCCGGTGACCCGATATGTACCCGGTACCCTCCGGAACACTTCCGGTGTACGAATACCATTGTCCTATATATCAATCTTTACCTCTCAACCATTTTGAGACTCCTTTTCATGTCCGTAAACTCATCCGGGACTCCGAACAACATTCGGTCATCAAATCACATAACTCATATAATACTATATCGTCATCGAACGTTAAGCGTGCGGACCCTATGGGTTTGAGAACTATGTAGGCATGACCAAGACACCTCTCCATTAAATAACCAATAGCGGAACCTGGATTCTCATATTGGATCTTTATCGGTCGAACCGTTATGACAACATACGTTATTTCCTTTGTCCATAGGTATGTTACTTGCCCGAGATTCGATCGTCGGTATCTTCATACCTAGTTTGATCTCGTTACCGGCAAGTCTCTTTACTCATTCCGTAATACATCATCCTGCAACTAGATCATTACTCACTTTTGCTTGCAAGGCTTCTTACGATGTGTTTTACCGAGAGGGCCCAGAGATACCTCTCTGATACTCGGAGTGACAAATCCTAGTCTCGATCTATGCCAACCCAACAAACACCTTTGGAGATACCTGTAGAGCATCTTCATAATCACCCAGTTACGTTGTGACGTTTGATAGCACACAATGCATTCCTCCGGTATCCGGGAGTTGCATAATCTCATAGTCGGAGGAATATGTATTGACATGAAGAAAGAAATAGCAATAAAACTGAAGGATATAATGCTAAGCTAACGAATGGGTCTTGTCCATCACATCATCACATTTATAAAATGACAACACATGTCTATGGTTAGGAAACTAAACCATCTTTGATCAACGAGCTAGTCTAGTAGAGGCTTACTAGGGACACAGTATTTTTTCTATGTATCAACACATGTATCAATTTTTGGTTAATACAATTCTAGCATGAATAATAAACATTTATCATGAAATAAGGAAATATAAAATAACAAATTTATTATTGCCTCTAGGGCATATTTCCTCCACCTACACACGGCCAACAAACTTGAGAGAGCTTTCTTATGGTCTGGAACAGACAAAATGACGGGGGAAAATGCAAATTAAACTGGGAGACTGTTTGTCGACCACTCGAATTTGGGGGACTTGGGGTCCTCAACACCAACAAATTTACGCGCGCCCTCCGGCTGCGGTGGCCTTGGTACGAATGGAAGGAGCCTACCAAGACGTGGGTCGGATTGGGAAACCCTGGTGACGCGAAGGACCTTAACTTTTTCTACGCTGCCACCACCATCTCCATTGGTAACGGCACAAAGACCCCCTTCTGGGACTCCCCTTGGCTCCTTGGGCGAAAGACTAAAGATATTGCCCCGCTCATCCATGAAGCTTCCATGCGTAATAATTGGAAGGTGCGGGAATCCCTCAAGCACAACGCATGGATCCTCAAGATCAATCCATCCTCGTCTATCTCCGTTGAGCATGTCACGCAATTCTTCACATTTTGGATGCTCCTACATGAGGTCCATCTTAACGAACTCTCCAAGGATGACATCCTTTGGAAGCACTCGGTCTCGGGGCACTATTGGGTGGCCTCCGCATATAAGGCACAACTTCTAGGATTGGTTCTCTCCCCCATGGACAAGATGGTTTGGAAAGTTTGGGCTCCCCCAAAAGTCAAGTTCTTTGCTTGGTTGGCTCTCCAGGACAGGATTGGACCGTGGATAGATTGGCAAAACATGGATGGCCAAACTGTGATCTTTCCCCCCTTTGTAAGAGGGAACAAGAGAGTGAGAGTCACCTATTCTTCAAATGTCGCTTCTCTAGAAGGCTTAGGTCCTTGGTCATTGACAAGTACCACGTCCCCGATTTCATCATTTCCACTTGGCCCTTGTTCGACTCGGTCCAATCTTGGTGGGCAAGCACTTGTGACGACGGCTATCCGCACAGACAAGCCAAGGCATCCCTCACCATGCTTGTTTCATGGACAATTTGGAATGAGCGAAACACGCGAGTTTTCAGGCATAAGTGCGCCCCTTCGACAGTGCTGCTTTCCTACATCGCCACCGAGGCTAACTTTTGGATCACCGCCGGTGCTAAAAAACTAGGGTCTTGGTTACTGCGCGATTAATCCGCATGCCGTGTACTTGGGTTGTTTGTACCTAACTCTATTCTCTCTTATTTAATGGATGATGCAAAGCTTTTGCCTCCCTTTCAAAAAAATAAAATTAAGGTCATTGTTTCAGCATGGACAGACGTGTGCACTGCATCCCCCTCTGTCTCTGTCAGTGTGGTGGTTTGTTTTGCGCTACTAAATCAGCATCTTGAAAGAGAACTGCTATTGTTGTGACTACTGGAGTACAATTTATGTGACAGAGACATTTTTTGAAGTTGCTTGAATATTTCATTTGTATACATGAACAACTAAAAAATAGTGGCAAGTTTTTTCTTTTTGTGATAGAAAATAAACTATGAGTACGAACTTTCTTTTACCACAAAAAAATATTTTATGTGTATTTGGATTTTATTAAACCTGCTCCACAAATTGTATTTTCTACTATCAAATAATATAAAATTTGCACATTGGAAAAATAACACATGCGTAGACAACCATTTCCTTGGAAGAACAATCCGGGCTGCACAAGCCCCCAGAGTCCAACCATATGAAAACATCTTGGTAAAGCACCCTGGATGCTCTTCCAAATAATCTAGAAATATGTTAGTTGGGAGCTACCCAGCCTCCTCAGCAATCGTGATTCCTGGCCGTTGGTTCTTTCTCTTGATGCATTCTTGACCGTACGATCTCGCTCGGGAGAGGTCTCGGCCGTTGGATCAAGCCAGATCACTGCTACAGTGAATAGTAACTTCCATTCACTTCTTCTTACTGGTTTTGTTTACTCCGGAATTACTGTCTTAACTCGCTGACGTGTGGGGCCTCTCTCCGGTGGGCCGCGCCTGTCGGTCGATGTGGCTCGGCGTGGGCTGCGTGCGCCGATCGGCCGGACGGGTGGTAAAATATCTCCTTCCCCGCCCGTGCCACCGCCTGTTATTCCCGTGCCCCATCGAGGGCATTTTTGTCATTTCATGTGTTTGGCCCGTGACGTGTTGGTCTCTGGTTGGCCCGTGGTTGGATGAGACAAAGGAGGGCGCCTACCATTCTTCGTCCTCCCATTCGCCATCCCATCTTCCCCGCACTCGCCGCCGCAGCCGCCCTTCGTCTCGTGTGCTCCGCCTCCTCCCCTCCCCTCGCTCTCATGCAGCCACCGCGGCACTCCGGGGACCGCGCTGGCGCTCGGGGCACTCGCCGCCGTGCTCCCCAGCGTTGACGACGCCCCCGCAGCAGACGGCGCGTGGGAGGCCGACCTCCACGCAAGCCCTAGCGCAGCTTCAGGCGAAGCTCGTGGCACCGGGGACCGGGCGCATGGGTGCTGCGGTACTCGCGGAGCCGCTGTAGATCCCCACCGACGAGGCCACGCTGCCGCTCGGGGCGCTCGCCGCCGTGCTCCCCGGCGGCGGCGACGACCCCGCAGTGGACGGCGCGTGGGAGGCCAACCTCCACGACGTGATCCTCTTCCTCTACATCCAGTCCTACAAGCGCCTTGTGCCAAGGCTTCGAATCCATCCATTTGCTCCTGTGTAGCACGCTGGCTCGCCACGGTTTATCAGGGTCTCTCTCTCTCTCTCTCTCTCTCTCTCTCTCTCTCTCTTGTCAACCTCGTTTGCCTTTTATTTTCAGATCTGCAATGGCTTGAAGAATGAGGCAATCCTTGGAAGCAGCACGTACATGTGTTCCCCCTCTCACTCTGATTTCAAGGTTGTTTCTCTCCATATTCCATTTCTCTCACAATTTGTCTCTTTTTCTGGGCTTTTACTTTATCATGTGTGTGCTATGCTTCTGACAAAATATCTAATTCTGTTGCTTTTCATGTCTATGTAAGCATTATGTTCTCCTTTGTTTAATTTCATTATTGCTATGCAAAGAGAAATCAAGGATTACTTTTTTTGGTACATATGCAGTGTATTTATGTTTTGGGTGGTAACAATTCAGTTAGAGGTGAGATGCATCGACATAGATGGTTGAAGGCTATACATTAGTTGGATAGATAGATTGAGCAATACAAGAGAAGAATAACTGATGCGTTTGGCAAAATATCCAATAGTCAGCGTTGGTGTTTAGTGGGGTTTAAGCATTTCTGGGAGCCCTCTTCCTACCTTATTCTTTCATTTATATCTTGTATTTTAATAGGTCAAGCTTGTGCTTAGTTTGCTTGAATGTAACTTTCTTCCTTTCTGTCAAGGAAGATAATGGCTCTTAGTTGCCATGTTCAGAGTTAATCGCTTGAGTCAATTGGATAATGGACATGTTGTCGGAGAAAGACAGGGTTTGAGAAATCTGAAAGAGCTTGAGAATTTATATGGCCAGAAGAAGGCCAAGAGTGCATAGGGGGTTATTTGTACCATAGAAAAAGTAATGCCTTGGTTCAGTTTACACATTTGAACTCATGCCTTTTAAAGAATAACATTTGTGGTTGAAAATTGATTAATTGAGAAGTTGAGAACCTGAAAATGTTAGTCTGTAATGCATCTATTTGTGTGTTAGACACTTTTCCTTTTCTCACAGAACACAACCTTGTATGTTTTTGGCACAAATTGTCAAATGCTCACGCTATCCGATAGTATGTATCCATAATTTGTTTTCAGTTTTTGTTCTAATTTATTCCCATTAAGAGTATCAATGTGCTCTAATTTATAGCAAGATTTAGCCCAGTATTACTAATCATAGGTGTGCTTTTATGTAGGTTACGCTGCTGATGGCAGGTGTCACTCTGGATTGCAGAAATCATGATAAGAGCATGGAGATGGATTGTTGCATATGTATGCTGCCCACACTTCCATTTTCTTGATCATGTGTGTAGAGTTGAACCACTCATTTCATATATCCTTAATTCTTATTCCTTTTAATCTCCATATGACATGGAAGGTTCTGGTTGTGCTCTATTAACATGATCAGATTTTGTGTGTATTTTGCAGAAAACATGATAAGAGCATGGATGGATTGCTGCAAATTCACGTTGTTGTTGTGGGATCATGCCGGCCCTCCCTTGTGCTAGCCAGCCATCAGGAGCAACTGCGGTTGGTTGATACGGACGCGGCTGTGGCTCCCTGTGGTGCTCCTCTCGTGTTGCCTCTTCTTCCTTGTGGGCTTGTTTGGCTCCCTCCTCTTCACCCAGGTAACATGGTGGACCCACGTCACCCCCATCTCGCAAGTTTGTTTCGTCGCACGCGGGCTTCTGATCTGGGGTCGCTCTGTCGGTTGTTCCATGGCAGGATATGCAGGGGGGGTCGGAGGAGGACATGGAGCGGCCACTGCCAAGGGAACGGCTGCTCTGTTTACCCTTATTGTCGGTTTCACTTGCCTGGCCTAGGTATGCTGAGACAATCATTATGTGAGGTGATCTATCCATTTTTAGAGTTCCCTCATTAGTATCCCTCATTGTTAATTGCTATGCTTAATTGGATACTCTGCAGTGTTGTGTTGTTTGCCTTTTTTGACCCAAATAAACCACCCCATTACCATATTTTACACTAATGCCATATTTAATCATTGACATAACTTTGGAGGTTTAGTTCAGTTAAAAAGATGATGCCATGTGACTGGAAAGTATATATGTTCAGATTATGATTTAAATGGATACGGTGATTGGCAATAGATAAATCATATTAGACTTGAATTGCAGATTATTTCCTTTTTGTGGTTGGCATGAATGGCTTTTGTACTCAATGGTTTAAGCAGTTGCTCTTTGAAATATAATTTTTCTATGTAAGATCTTACCGGCTGTTCTATTATTTAAAATCATTTGCCATGTTTGTACTCTTGCTGAAGTTTTAAGAGTTTCCCGGGGGTGGCGAGGAGCACCGGCAGATCAAGTGTTTTCCTCTACGAGCTGGGGAGGGGCGGAGGGCGTGCGGTTCTGCTTTGTGCTTGTTGTGACAGTGTTAAGCGTAAAATACCATTTATTCACAAGAGATGGATTAATAGGCGAATATATACTTGTAGGCACAACAGATCTGCGAATACTACTGCTAATGAATGTTTGATCTCATCTCCACAAAGTTGCTTGGTAGATCTTACTTTTTTGAGAATCTTCCCAATTCTTTTTGGTTTGATGTATATTTGGAGGTTTATCTAGATGAAAAGGTTCTTTAAATATTAGGCTGATGCTTCAACTAAGCACGTCTCCTTTTTAATCTATAGCGGATATCATCTAACACTGCTTTCGTACTAACATGTATTTTCATATGGCCGAACAAATCAACTGCTAGAGATTTCAGAAACTATTCAACTATGCATTTTTTGGATACATCTTTTTTGATCACTTTTTTGGACTTTAACTCCCTGTTGTATATGTATGTATATTAATTTTCAGTGGATAAGTTTCAAGGGTTTTAACTTTTTCCTTTGCACTTCCTAGCGACCTAGACCAGCGCCATGGCAACAAGCTTGCCCACCTACCCCGACCTTGAACTTGAGCGGCCGATACCACCATGACTTGGCGGCACAGCTGGTGGAACCGGCGTCCCTAAGCGAGCCATCGTCCAGGATGGCCGCTGCGCTTGCGCCCAGTAGGTACTACTCCCTTTATCTCATCTTCTCATCAGCTAATGAACACATGTGGTTCGTCCGCCTTTTGTTTTGTTGGATCCAAGAACCTTGCTTTCATCCCAAATCCAGAACGATGTTCCTTTTTTATCTGGATTGGGATTTTAATTAGGAAGATTTTTTTCTAGGTACAGGAGTAGAGGCATTGTTTCCAAGGTTAGTAGTGAGGTGTTGCAGATTAGAGCACCATCGACAGTTTCTGAGCACCATGGCCAGGCAGAGATGCTCCGTGTGCCCTGCATCTTCAAAAGAATCATCTCATGTAGTATTCCAAAAGAGTAGCATTATGTAAAAGTCTGGTTATGAAAATCATATGATCAGAGATAACACACTAATCAACTTTTTACATTACATTACTTAGTTGTGAGCTAGAACCTCAAGAAAAGTGAAGCAAGCTAGATACATAAAAATTAGGCACTCCCTGCAACTCCAATACCAAATAGGCAGACAGACATCTTGGCATTCGACTGTAGGAGACGATGAGCTTGAGAAGTGAGATGGTTCTGTTGAAGTAACGGTTCTGTTGAAGTAAAGATGCATTTGGGCGGTCTGGCCGTTGACCATTGCGTCCATATGTGGGGTTGGCTGGTCCATTCCGTCTTCCGGCGGTAGCGGCTGGGCGACAGCTGAAGATCCTTCTCCAATTTGAACTCCATTTTTTTAAAGATTCCCTATTTTTTTTTTTGCACACTGATGATCACATTTTTGGACTGTATAATTGATCTTGGTATGGTTTATAGCTTCCTGCTACAACTCTTACCATTGTCCAATCAAGTTCATCCATGTCAAACACTATTGACTTGAAACTGAGTAGTGTCAAAGAGAAGGTTTGATTGTACTATTTAATTGCTCATCAATTTCATTTTCTACTTTCTTCAGTTGGAAAACTTCAACCTAAAAAATAAACTGGTGGTCTATACGAAATAACACATCCATTTTCTACTGATTTATGCCTCACTTTTTATTTTCCTCAGCCGATTAGAGTAATAAGTTGATGGTCATTCTCTACTTTGTATTTGTATTTTTTATGAGATTGATCCAAGAAAGAATGACATGTATGCAATACTCACTAAATTGTAGGGTTGTATAGCAAGGCTTATAGTCTCGAATTATTACTGTAGATTGTCTTATTTTATGAAGTATTTTGTTTAGTGAATATATATTCCAAAATTTCTCACGTACTGTGTCTGTAGAGGAGAAAGGACCTGATTGCAGGACACTAAAATATTCTTGGCTGTCAAAGCTCCGCGGTCGCTTACACATGTATATTATCCATGTAGTCTCGGTTATCTAGGATCAATTACAACAAGGCACTTGGATATTTTTTATAATGGTGACATATTTTCTTAATTTAATATACTTCCATCTCACTGTGTTGATTTATTCATGCTATTTTGACGAGGATGGCATCAGTGCCAGTTCATGGCTATGCAAGGCATCAGTGCTTGATGATTCGTCATAGAGTGATGTGTTACTCGTTGGGGACTTAATTTGCAGCGGAAGCAGATGCAGTAAACTCTGAAACTAGATTGTTTTTGCTCATATGACACGAACACAATGGGATTTTTTTGGGGGGAGTTGATCATGCTTGCCTTTCCCTGAGCTCCAGCTATTCACGCTACCGCATATAATATCCATCGTAGCTATATAGATGTCGCCATCATTATGCTATTAGACATAATCTGGACTACTGCCTTTCAAAAGGGTACAATATTATTTTCAGTTTGTATACCTTGATGTAGTGTTGTAGCTTGGTTTATTTGAAATTTTAGTGTTCATGTTAACAATCACTAAAAATGATACAATTGTGGATGTAGGTTTCTATTGAAACAATCACTAAAAATGATAAATATGCAAGTGGTGCAGATTGTTGTTACCATGTGGATCTTAAGCTCCACCATTTCCTAATTTTTCTCTCCTGTTCGCCTCTAGGTTTCTCGGCAAGGCAACGGTGTGCGAACCATGTGCGCCTGCCTAGCTGTATTTCGGCTCGCGGATGCGGCGGATGAGGCACATGAGCAGATGAAAGAGGAATAACTGAAGCCCCAATGCCTCCACACATTCTTGCTCCCTGACAATGGGATTACTAGGTTCCAAACTCCTTTCCCTTCCCTTATATTTACAATTCCTTTTATATTATCCATCACTGATGTTGATTGTTGACTGAAATATTTAGTTCTGTTGTTGCACACCCCATATCTGCACACTATGTGTTTATCAGTTTAGTTGGTCCTCACTGTTACTGAAAATAGATAGGTTATCCACGATTGATGTCGAATTTGGTGTTAGAATTGTTAATGAGAATCTAGAGAGTGCCTAATGTTACATCAACCTTTCTTATGTGCCCCAAATTCACTATCGGTGTTGATCAACTACAAAGAACATAGCATAATATGGATGGATTAAAATGGAGGTACATGGAATGCAATCCAGCAAAGGTACTCAACGAGTCAAAGAACTCATAGAAAGTTGCCGGTTCACCTCACACTTGATCTATTAGCTTTTTTTTAACTTTCAGTAGTAGCATGTATGGTCACGTAGATGAGTTATTCATAAAGCTTACTGGTTCTTATAAAGGTGTCTCTTTGTCCTTCGTTTTTGGTTACTTTGAATCGTTTTAAATGGAAGTTGAATCCTACTACATGCTATGTTCTATCATGCCCAGGTTCAGCAAAGGGTCTTTTCATGGATAAAGAAGAGGGTATATCATCTAACTATTATCAGGTTGTAGGTATGCGCATGGTTATTGTGTACCATTACATTCATATTATTCATTTTGCACTCGGCTTTCATAGAAGACAATGGTTTGTTTTGTTTTGTTCATACGACCTGTTTTGGCTTTTGAGATCAGTTTCAAGCTCTTGATACTTTGAAGTTTATACTGCACTTCACATAAAAATACCTGAGCATATGTTTTTTTTGTTCAGAAGAGTGAACATCTATACTTGGATGCTTTTTCCACATGCATCTCAATGTTGACTTGATTACTGATGAAAGGATCTCCATGCCGATTGCTGTTGGGAATCATTTGCCTCTACACCGATGACCCTCTCATGTTGTATTATACAATGAGCTACCATGACGTCCTCCACCGACAGCTATTTGAACCTTAGTGCAAATTCTTCTGTAAAAATGACTCGCATCAAGTCTTTTGCACTTTCCTCTCGACTTTCTAAATGGGGATCATACTATGTGTTATTGCTTTCTTTGAGATATATCAATTGCCATGGAGTTCCTTTTATCTGTCACCGCCTTCATACCTTTCTATCCTGAAATTTATATGGTGTACTGCTGAGCTATCTGGGATTGGTCCTGATTGGGTTGGCATGTGGCATGTAACTAAACTTATTTGTACTGGACCACTATTGTTATATAACCATCTATACCTCTTTTGGTTAAGTTTCCATCAAAACTGAGGCATTATAAATGTCTATATTTTTTTGGGTCGGTTCATGGATGATGCTTTTGTGTAACCTATATCTTGCTATGCTCTATTTTATATACAATGTTCAAGTTTCTTTGTTACCATGTTGGATATGGTTGCACCCGGCAGGGTTGTGGCAAGCCGTATTTCCTACTAGGTTCAATATGACCGCACCCGGTAGGGGTGCGGGGGTGCAGCAAGCTGCACTTACAATCTACTCCCTCCATTCCATAATGTAAGACGTTTTTTGACACTACTATAGTGTCAAAAAACGTCTTACACATGACACGAAGGGAGTAGATAATAAGGATGTGTTGGTGACTCACATGGGGTTCGGGGGGCAACATGAGGATGACCACACTCCATCCAATCACGCTAAGACCATGTACAATGCAAAATATTTAGAGATGTGCTTATAAAAATAAACCATTTTTCTTAAGAACTGTTGGGGTTTTTTTGTTGGCAGAGGTGCGTAAGTGAGTATGCTATAAGAGCATCTCCAACAGCCGCGCTTCGCGCCGCACGCAAAAAACATGTTTGCCGCGCGCGCTTTGGCTGATTTAGTGCGGCCGCCAGCGCTGGCTTCAACAGCCGCGCTATAATGCAGCGCGCGCGCGCGCCGCTCCAGCAGCGTGCAAAAATACAGTGCGCGCGACTCGCCGGGCATTTTAACATATATGGCATTTGGGACAAACAATGAGTTTGAAACATTCATCAAAATGCAATGAACATGTGAAATTTGACACAAACAAGTTGATGAATAAAAGTTTATGCCCACAAGTTCAAAATCATGTCCACAAGTTCATCTAACCAAGTTCAAAATGCAAACTAAAGTTCAAGACATAAATGAAAGACACATCAATCATCTTCCTCGTCTTCGTCCTCATCTTCCGAAGACGATTCTTCCGCCTCCGAAGATGAATCTTCCTCCCTAACCTCATCACGCATCGCATCACGTGAAGCTCTGACGGTGTTGGCAAGATCTTCAACGGCATCTTCATGGGAATGTGTGTGAGGAGGCACATCGAAAGACATTCCACCCATGGCGGCCGGAGGTGCACCCATGCCTCCCATGAGAGGAGCAAAACTCATGCCTCCCATGGCGGCCATAGCGTCGGAGGGTGCTCCAAAGCCACCCATGCCTCCCATGGCGGCCAGAGGTGCACCCATGCCTCCCATGGCTCCGAAGCCACCCATGCCTCCCATGGTGCCAAGGGCACCGCCACCCATGCCGCCAAGGCCACCGCCACCCATGGCGCCGAGGCCACCGCCACCCATGCCGCCAAGGCTACCACCACCCATGGCGCCGAGGCCACCGCCACCCATGCCGCCAAGGCTACCACCACCCATGGCACCGAGGCCACCGCCACCCATGCCGCCAAGGCCACCGCCACCAATGCGGATCATGACTCTTTTTTGGATCAAGACTTCTTCACGGGCAAGGTTGACATATTCCTTTTGCGCATCATTGAACAAAGATGTGTCCAAGAAGAACAAGTGCTTCTCCCATTCCAACAACTCAGCTCGCTCCTCCATGCCCACCTTCCTCTCCTCCAATGCCACTTTCCTCTCCTCGGCGGCCACCCTCCTCTCCTCGTCTGCCAACCTCCTCTCCTCGACCGCGGCAGCTTGGTTCCTTGCCATTTTCCTAACCTCGTTGGCTTCTTTTCTTGCCTTCACAATAGCTTCCATAGCATTTTTGATCTCATCATCTCCTTTCCTCTTCTTCTTTTCGGTTTTGTCTTTCTTGCATCCATCCAGTCGTTTTGGCTTCGAGTATGAAACCGAGTTGGGTGTGGGGCTTCTCTTGCCGTCATCACTTGATGCATCATCCTCCTCATCATCATCATTCAACTCAATTGTTCGCTTGCGTTTGTTGCTCAAATGCAAATCATCCAAATCTTCACGCTTCTTCCATTTCTCATCATCCTTTAACACTTCATAGGAATGAGGCAAGGTAAAGATCCTTCCTTTCTATATCTTCCCCTTCTTGGTTGCCCTCGTCTCTTCTTTGAACAAGTTTTGTGCAATGTTGTACTACAAGAAAAACAAAACAAGTTAGCACTTCGAACACCAAAAACAAGTATGATGAACATGTATGAGATGCCACTTACTCTATCATCCTCATTTTGTGCCACTTGGGTTAATCTTGTCAACTGCCTTTTGTGCGACCGCCCACTTTTGACAATCCGAGTTGATTGTTGACCATCGGGACCAAAGTGATCTCTCGGAGCGGTCAATTCCGCTCATGTTGTGAGCATCAAAGTGTTCTTTCATTCGCCCCCAATAAGCATCTCTACTTTGATCACCTCCAACGGATGGATCCCTCGACACTTGCAACCAAGTATTGCATAGTAACTTGTCATCATTGGTGGTGTAATTGCCCGCTCTTCCTTTCGGCGCGTCGACAATGCCCTCACCCTCCTCGTCCACCTCAAACTCATGGTCTTCGAAATGGATGTCATTGGTTTGAGACCAATGCGAATTGTTGGACCCAACGCCCATAGTTGACATGTATGCATCATCGTTGAGACTACAAAGTTTTTTGAACAATGCAAATAAGCTATCTATTTGATGATGCATTGAAAAAATAACAAAAAAATAAAAGATGGAATTTTTTTTACCTTGGGGGCATTTCGTCAAACACATGGTGCGCGTCGGCGGCCGGCTCAACGAGTGAGCTCGTCGGCGCTTCAGTAGCCGTCGCGCCCGTCAAACGCCCTGCAAGCTTCTTTCCCCTCGCCTTCGAGCTGCCGGAGCCGTCCGCCGCCTTGTTCTTCTTCGCGGATGTCTTGCCCTTCTTCGGTCGCGCCCCATTGGGGAGCTTCGAGGGTGCGGCGGCGGCACGGGACGGCGCCGGCGCGACGCCCCCCGTCGACGTGGTCATCCGCGGCGGCAAGAAGAGGCTGCGCGCGAGGCCGACGCTCGGCGGAGCTCCGGGGTGGCAACGCCAACGCTCCCCGCGCTAGGGTTTCCGACGGCAGCGGCGGGGCAGGGGTCGCGGCTGTACAATGGGATGAGCAGGGTGCCGGCGCGTGCGTCCATGGCGAAGTTCGCCGGCGCCAGCGCGCGCAGGTCGTAGGAGGCGGAGAGGAGAGAGTGTGACCCGAGCGCTCGAGGGTGCCGCGCGCGGAAGCGGGCGCCCCAAATACACCCCGCGGGATAGCGTATCCGACCGCGCGCCCAACTCGTTATAGCGCGCGCATGGTTTTTGCGCGTCCGCTGTAGCCACCAGCCGCGTTGCACGCGTGCTAAAACGGCCTAATTTGCAGCGCGGTACTAGTTTAGCGCCGCTGTTGGAGATGCTCTAAAGCAACGATGCTTCAAAAAGGAGACCAGTTCATTTTTACTAGCATCTCTCGGTGGCGGCGCAGTGATAGGCAACACGATCTGCCAAATGTACCTACTTTCATGTCCTCCCCTTTTTTTAGTGGAAAATTTTTGTGTTCTCTCAATCGAACATGGTCTCATGATTCACAATTCATATTTACCGCTCAGTGCATTCCTCAAAAAAAGAAAACCCCGCTCAGTGTAGAGCGACAAGGAGGGGAGCCTAGTCAGCGCCGATTAGGGGTTTCGGCGCCTACACTGGCGCGCTCCTGGGCTGGCCCAAAACAGGTCCGCGACTGAAGGGAAAACAGGAAAAAAAAAAGGAGCGTGTAGGTAGAATCGAACCTACGCCGTCGTGGCCGCAGGTAGGCTGCGCTCACCACTCCGCTACTTAGGCACATATGCTAGGATAAATCTTTTCTATTATTTTCTTGATTCTTCTTTCCTTTTCCCTTTTTCCCCTTTTCTTTTTTTCTTCCTTATGAGATGACATTTTTCAATTCGTCAATTCTTTTCAACTCGATGAACTTTTTTTAATTTTTGATGAACCTTTTCAAATTCGATAAAACTTGAAAAACGTTCACTAATTTGAGAAAAAGTCCATAGGATTTGAAAAAAGTTCTCTGGATTTGAAAAAAAGTTCATCGCATCTGAAAAATGTTCACTGATTTTGAAAAAAAGTTCATTAAACTTGAAAAAAGTTCATCAATTTGAAAAAAGTTCACTAATTTAAAAAAAAGTTCATCAAATTTCAATAAGTTCATTGGATTTGAAAAAAACTTCATCACATTTGAAAAAAAGTTCATCAAACTTGAAAAAAGTTCATCGAATTATAACAAAAAAGTTCATCAAATTTGAAAAAAACGAATTTAAAAAAGAATATAAAAAACAAATAGAACCGCCCCGGAAATTACCACGAATCGGGACAAAACCGGTTTGGGAAGCTTCTGGAAGCTTCCCAAAACTGGAGGATTCCCGCGACTGAAGAGGAACAAATAGAAGAGAACACAACCTACTAGTCAACAGTTGTCCTGTGGTGTTGTGGTTATGGTTCTTGGAATTGAAGGAAGTGATCGGGAGATCGACTCCAGGAGCGAGCACATTTTTTGAACCATTTTACAGAATAAACATACATGGGCCGGCCCAGCTCGTCAGCGGAGGGGGAGCGCTGCAGTTGCCCGTTTGCCAACGGGCGCTTAGGCGCCAAATAGGAATTGCCGACAAGGAGCTCCTCCAAATCCATGGGGCAGCTCCTATTCGAAGAACTATGCATTAAATTGCCCACCTTTTTGTACAGCACACCCCTCACTGAATGGGCCGACCCAATCGCATGAGAATCGAGATATCTTTGCATGGTCCCCCAAACACATGTCGGGTGTCCCGACCGATCTCGCCGAGCAAAAACTTCACGTAAGGTCAGATGCCAAGCCGGTCAGGAACCCCTTCGCCGCTTGTCTGAAAAAAAGAGAAGAATTGTTGGTGAAGAGATAGCCCAGCTCCTAGCAGTCGGCTTCATTATGGAAGTATTCCACCCGGACTGGCTTGCCAACCCGGTCCTCGTGCTGAAGAAGAATAACAAGTGGCGTATGTGCATCGATTACACCAGTCTCAACAAAGCCTTCCCAAAAGATCCATTCGCTCTGCCGCGAATAGTTCAAGTGATCGACTCCACAGCCGAATGCGACCTGTTGTCTTTCCTTGATGCCTATTCCGGCTACCACTAGATCAAGCTGGATCCAGCTGATCGACTGAAGTCTGCCTTCATCATGCCATTCGGCACTTTCTTCTACATCACCATGACGTTCGGCTTAAGGAATGCTGACGCCACCTTCAAACGCTTTATGCAGAAATGCTTTCTCAAGCAACTCGGACGCAATGCCCACATTTACGTGGACGACATTATGGTGAAGACGGAGAAGCGTGGCACCCTGATGGAGGACTTGAAAGAAACCTTTGAGAATCTGTGTCGCTTCAACATCAAGCTCAACCCGGAGAAGTTTGTCTTCGGTGTGCCAGCCGGCCAGCTCCTAGGCTTTCTGGTCTCAGAACGCGACATTGAGTGCAACCCTGTGAAGATCAAAGCCATCGAGAGGATGGAGATACCCAACCGACTGCGAGACGTCCAGAAGTTCACCGGGTGCTTGTCATCCCTCAGCCGCTTCATCAGTCGGCTGGGAGAGAAGGCTCTTCCCCTGTTCCAGCTCATGAAGAAAACCACCCACTTTGAGTGGAACGACAAAACGAACGAGGCTTTTCTCCAGCTGAAGAAGATGTTGACTACGCCGCCTGTCCTGGCGGCTTAGACTGCCAAAGAGCCCATGCTCCTTTACATTGCCGGAACCAGCCGGGTGGTCAGCATAGTCATTGTGGTACAGCACCCAGAAGACAGCAAGGCACGGCCTGTTCAGAGGCCCGTGTACTATTTGAGCAAGGTGCTATCAGCCTCAAAGCAGAACTATCCCCACTACCAGAAGATGTGCTACGGCGTGTACTTTGCTGCCAAGAAGATCAAGCCATACTCTCAAGAGCACCCCATCACGGTTGTTTGAACTTCCCCACTTGTCGAGATCATGGGCAGCAGAGATGCATCAGGCCGGGTGGCCAAATGGGCCATCGAGCTGGCTCCATACACCATCTTCTACTAGCCTCGCACCGCCATCAAGTCCCAAGCGCTGGACGACTTCCTTGATGACTGGCCGAGACCCAGTACCTGCCACCAGCACCGGATTCCACCCATTGGCGGATGCACTTTGATGGCTCTAAGATGCGCACCGGTCTGGGAGTCGACATCGTCCTTACCTCTCCCAAAGGCGACAAGCTCAGATACACATTGCAAATCCACTTTGCCGCCTCCAATAATGTGGCTGAGTATGAGGCGCTCGTACACGGGCTCCGGCTGGCCAAAGAGCTCGGCATCCGCCAGATCCAGTGCTACGGCGACTCGGACTTGGTGGTCCAACAGTCGTCTGGCGACTAGGACGCCAAGGATGCAAACATGGCAAGCTACCGCTTCCTCGTCCAGCAACTCAGTGGATATTTCGAAGGGTGCGAGTTCCTTCTTGTGCCACAGGCCGACAACAAGCAAGCAGATGCCCTGGCACGAGTCGGCTCCACCCGGCAAGCCATACTAGCCGGCGTCTCCCTTCAGCGCCTCCTCAAGCCGTCTATCAAGCCTTCGCTGGAATCAGACTCTATCTTCATGCCGGCTGCCCCCGGAACAGTCGGATTCGACTTGGAGACCTCAGCAGCCGGCTCGGGGACTTCTGCAGGCGGCTCAGGGACTGCTATAGCCGCACCCGCCCCGAGGACTTCAGAACCCAGCCCGAGGACTGCAGCAGTTGTCCCGGGGACTTCAACAACACAACAAGCGGCGGCCGACGCTAACCCGCCACCTCCCAACCCAACCGCCCTAGTTCCAGTGGTCGTACTGACGGTATAAGAAGTCACAGCTCCATCATGGGTGCAGCCCATTCTCAACTTTCTGGTGAACAGAGAGCTATCGGATGATGAGATCTCGGCCTGCCAAGTACAGCACCGGGCAGGAGCCTACATGATAGTAAACAGAGAGCTTGTCAAGCGCAGCATGACTGGAGTCTTCCAGCGATGCATAGAACCAGAGAAAGGCAAGACAATCCTCAAAGATATCCATCAAGGTGAATGCGGCCACCACGCGGCCTCAAGATCACTTGTTACCAAGGCTTTCCGCCACATTTCTTCTGGCCGACTGCTTTGGAAGACGCCAAGGACTTGGTTAAATATTGCAAGGGTTGCCAGAAATTCAGCTCCAAGCAACATCTGCCGGCTTCTACACTCAAGACCATCCCTCTCACTTGGCCCTTTGCCGTCTGAGGGCTAGACATGGTGGGATCATTCAAGATAGCACGCAGCGGCATGACTCATCTGCTTGTCGCCATGGACAAATTCACCAAGTGGACTTAAGCAAAGCCAATCAAGAAGTTGAATGGGCCAACAACTATGACCTTCATCGCAGATATCACCGTCCGATACGGTATTACCACACAACATCATCACCGACAACGGCACAAATTTTACCAAAGGAGGATTGGCCCGTTTCTGCGCGATGCAGGGCATTCAACTAGACTTAGCGTCCATTTCCCATCCGCAGTCAAACGGCCAAGTCGAGCGACGAAACGACCTCATCCTCTCCGGCATCAAGCCCAGACTGGTCGAGCCACTAGAGCGCTCAGCCGGCTGCTGGATCGACGAGCTGCCGACCGTCCTCTGGAGCCTGCGCACCACTCTGAACAAGTCAACCGGCTTCACTCCTTTATTCCTTGTGTACGGGGACGAGGCTTTCATCCCAACCGACATCGAGTTCGACTCACCTCGCGTCACCATGTACACGGAGGTGGAGGCGAAGGAAGTGCGAGAAGACGGCGTCGATCTGCTAGGAGAGGGCCGGATGTTGGCACTCAGCCGGTCCGCCATCTACCAGCAGAGCCTGCGCTGCTACCACAGCCAGAAGGTCAAGCCAAGATCCTTCCAAGAGGGCGACCTTGTGCTCCGGTTGATCCAGCGAACAGCCGGCCAGCACAAGCTCTCGGCCCCTTGGGAAGACCCCTTCATCATCAAGAAAGCCTTGAGTAACGACTCCTACTACCTGATCGATGCACAGAAGCCTAGGGAACGCAAGAGGGACGAGTCCGGCAAGGAATCAGAGAGCCCATGGAACACAAACCTCCTTCCAAGATTTTACAGTTAATGCAGTACGCACCATGCTAACTTTTGTAATTAAGTGCAAGACATCGGGTCCCCCGAGGAGCACTCAGGGACTACCCTTTTTATCTATATGATAAGTTTTATGCCTATGAATGTGTTATTTCATTTTTCTGCTCGGTACCGGGTTCGACCAGTCGGCCCGGGGGCCTGCCGCCTAGTATTATGTCAGTGCTACCTGCAGTCGGACAAGTAATGTGCCGGCATCTAAGCCTCCTCTCTTGCCACAAGCCGCAGCTCGCAGAGCGACTGTCCGGCTGGCAAGAGTTAAAGGCAGGAAATGGTGCCCACATGAAAAATGGCTATGGACCAAAGCATTTACATAAGACAAGACGGCTTCCCGCCTCACCAACTGGCTGCTAAGCAACCGGCCGACCGATCTCTTACTTACCTTGCTACATTCTAAACGGCCGAAGTACTTATCCTCCGAGACGGCTAAGCACTTGACCCAGCCACAGTCCACAGAGTGGCTGCCTGGCTGGCAAGGCGGCAGCCGAGGGAGGGCGGCAAAGGAAAAAGCCAAAAGAACAGAAAGCAAGACAAGTTGGAATTCGGCAGAAGCACAACACGTGGAAGAGAATATTTACATAGCAAGATTTTCAAGCCAGAATTCAACAAGTTTGAATACACCCGAGTGGGTGGAACTACGCGAATTTAAAAATCTTGTTCAAAAGACTACAAAGAAGGAAAATTTAAGATTAAAATTGGCCGCCTAGGCCAAGGGAGCAGCAAGAGGGTTCGGTAGGGTGGTGGAGTCGGCGGCGCCGGCTGGTGAAGCGGCCGGCTGGCAAGTCTCGGCTTGGTCGTCTCTGGCAGCAGTCAAGTGCTCACACGCGGCTTGTTGCTCGAGGCATGGTCGAGCTAAGGCTGGCCGTGAGCTCCGTCCTCCGGCGCGTTGTCTTCACCATCCTCGCCCTCCTCGTCCTCGCCTTCGTCGCTGGAGGCGATCTCCTCCATCGAGTCCTTGCCACCATCCGGGTTTCGCCCGAACCAGTACGGCGGCGCCTCGGCACCCTCCTCGTTCATCTCGGGGATGAAGAAGCTGGTCTCAGTGTACTCCGCGATCGCCGCGCCGCGTTGAATGAGATCACGCCTCACCACCTCCAACTCTGCATTGGCTTCCTACCGGAACGTGGCCAACTGGGCTAGATCTAGCCCAGGATACCACGCCTTGACAAACTCCGAGGCTCGTCCTGCGCGTGCCCGGGCTGAGGAGCCCTTCCACGCCTGGAAGCAGACTATAGCCACATCCAACCAGTCGGCAGTCCGACTGGGGGTGCGCGGAGCTTGGACGTCTGGTCAAAGGGCGGAGATCACCTGGGCTCCGAAGCGCTGCAGCCGGCGGAGTATCCGATGAGCCGGCTGAAGACGAGCATGGATGGCAAGAAGCTGCTCGCCGAGCATCCGAGGGGCGTTGGGAGCGATCTGCGTACCAGTCCGCCTTCGCTCATGGTGATGAGCTTCGATGGATTGGCTGGCAGCAATGACATAACCAGGGAAATACTCTGCGCAAGAAGGAAAAAGAAGTATGAAACCGATAGTCAGATCATATAGCAATCGGTAGATGAAAGAAAGAAGAAGACAACTCACCATCGACCATGTCCTTGATCCAGCCGCAGCCGTCGTTCAGCGCCCTGTCCGTATCGGCCCAGTTCGAGCACTGAGTCTCAAACTCGGCCTGGAGACTGGCATCGATGTCCTTCGCCTTCTGGAGGGTCGCCTTGTGATGATCCTCCTGGTCAGACAGCTCCTTGACCAGACGGTCGCGCTCCTGGGCCACCTTTCTGCACTCCTCCTCCTTAGCGCACAACGCGGTTTTGGCCTCGCCCAGCTATTGCTGCAAGGTGGCGTTGGCTCCTACAGAGACAAGAAAGAAAAGACGGTCAACAATCAACAGAGAAGGCAAGAAGTTGCCGGGGAGCTCTGGCCTGACTGCTCAGCAGTCGGCACGAATCTCGGGGACAACACTCGGCAGGTGCACTGACGCGCCCCCGCGCGAGAGAGAAGTCGGAGTTCTTACACCGGCTCTTGGACAAATCAGCAGTCCGCTGGGTCAGCTCCTGGACCTGGGAGTTGAAGGCGGCCATGCGGATGTTGTGGTAATCCTGCAACAAAGACAACAAAAGAGAAAACAAGTCAGCACTCGAGCATACCTGAAAGTTCCAGGCCGCCTGCTCAGCAGCTAGCCCGGAACTCGGGGACTAAACCCAGTGGGTGCGGTGACGCGCCCCTACGGAAAATTACAAGAATCAAAAACGAGAAACATACCTGGACGGCTGCTCGCGTTGCTAGGAACTCCTGCGTATAATGCTGGAGAGCGGTGGCCTAACCCTGGAGCCGGACCCGGATGTCCTGCGCGGCTATGTTCAGAACAGCCGTTCCGCCCCTAGGCGTCCACTCCGGCGGAGTAGCACTGGTGGCCTCCACATCTGGGGCCGACGAGCTTCTGGCCCCGACCTCCTGCGTGCCGGCATGCTGGAGTGCGGACCACGGGGGTCGCCCCCACCACCAGCTCGCCACCAACCCGCGGAGCCGATGTTGCGTTAGGGCGGGTGCCTTGGGCCTCGGCAGTCGGCGCTGCAGGGGGCATCTCCGCCCCTAGGATGATGGTGTCGCCCCCTCCCCTCTCCATGACCGAACGGTCATTGCCGGCTCCTCCAGTAGGCGCCGGGATTTTGGGTGCGGGTGGCGCGGCACGCAGAGGTATGCCAAGTTGTGGAGTCCGGCCGCGTGCGGCCTCTTCTGCTTGTGCCTTGGCGTCCGCTTCCACCTGGATCTTGGTTGTGGCGTTCGCTTGGGCCTTGGCCGCGGCATCGGCTTGGGCCTTAGCAGCCGCGGCCGCCTCCTCCTGCGCTGCCTTGGCCGCCTCCTCCTGCTCTCTGTGCGCTTCCTGCATGTTCTTCTCCGTCGCCGCCTAGAGCTCGACGCACGGGTCCACACGTCAGGTGTTGGCGGAGCCCTCTGCCGTCCCGATCACGGAGGCGGAGTCAGACCGCTCAAGAGAGAGCGGGGCTCTCCTCTAGCAAAATAAAAAGGAATTCAGAAAGAAGTTCCAAGAAAAAGAAAAGAGGACGCGAGAGGAATTAAACACATACACAGACACTGTAGGGGCTGCTTCATGGTCTTCTGAAACCGGGCCGTCTTCGCGGCGGCTTCCTCCCGCCTGGTCACTGCCGCCGTGTTCTTGGGTTTCTTTGGCTGGCTGGCGAACAGCAACGAGCCGGCTCGGCGCTTTGGTGCGCTGCCTGGGGCAGTCGGCGCAGCTGATTAGCTCGCGCCCGCCCTTTCGGTGATCGGCGGACGGCGCGGCTCGTTATCCTCCTCATCATCGTCTGGCCAATCATCGAGGGCGCCTCCACCTTCGGAGCCGCCTGCTTTGCCACCCCCACCCATGGCGTTGTCTTCTTCTAGGGCGGCCGCCCCCAAGTCGGGGTCGTCCGCGTCACTCACCGACCGGTCGGGCAGGTACTCGTGGCGTTGCTCCAGGTCGTCAGCTGCCAACTGGGTCGTGAAGATCTGCATCATGATCCACTGATCAGGCAGCAAAGAAGAACTTGGCATATGAAGAGGAAAAAGAGTTAAGGACTCACCATGGGCGGCGGGTGCGCGCGGGAGTACGGCTGCTTGCTGAACTGCCACTCGGCCTCCGAGAGTTTGCAGTTCACCAACAGGGCCACCTCCGCAGCCGACATCTCCCTGGTACATATTTGGCACGGGTCTTGATACCCGCTCTTCTGGATGATCATGTGAGGCCGGCCTTGAAGAGGGAGCACTCGGCGCACCATGAAGGCGGTCAAAAGGTCCGACCACTTGAGGCCCTCTGCCTCCGACATCACCTTAAGTCGGGCAATGGCGGCAGAGGAGGCGGCCGACAACGTCTTAGGTCCAAACGCCCAGTTGGTGCGGTGCTCAATCGGCGGGCTGGCTACATAAGCCGGCAGGTTGACGAAGTCCGCCGTCGGATGGGCGTTCTTGACGTAGAAATAAGATTTTTGCCACAGCTTGACCGACTCTGTCAAGCTGAAGGCCGGGAAGCAGTTCTGTGCGCCTGGCCGTTGCACCGCGACGAAGGTTCCGCACTGGGCCGCCTTCCCCTTGGTGGCAGTGCCGAGCTAGTGTAGAAGAACTCCCCTCAGAGCTCGAGGCTGGGGAGAATGCCGAGGTAACCCTCGCAGAGAGTAACGAAGGCAGATAGCAGAACCACCATGTTTGACGTGAGGTGGTGCGGCTGGAGTCGGTAGAACTAAAGGAACGAGCAGAATAAGCCGCTTGCTGGTAGGCCGAAGCCGCGAAGGAAATGCGACCAGAAGATGACGCGTTCGCTGTCTTCCGGCGCCGGCGAGATCCCCCTTTTGGGCGGAGTGCGTACCTCTATGAACCCCTCGCCAGGCAGCCCCTGCGTTCGGCGGAGGAAATCAAAGTGATCCTCGTGAACGTTGAAGCCGTCCCAGGCGCCGACGCTTGCCCGCTCGCGCGCCATGAGAGTTTGAAGAACGACAGAGGCGCGGCGCGATGACAAACATGCAAGCCTGCGGCAGAGCAGCGATGCTGGGAGGTGGATGGGCTCGGCGATGGCGAGCTGCGGCGGTAATAGAGAGAAGAAGTAGGAAATGGTGAAGGGAGAGGAGGGCGCGCGTGCATCTGCCACCCCCTCCTTCCCTTACTTATAGCCCCTGGCGACGGAGCCGAGGGGGCGGGACATGGGGGTCATGGGATTAACTGCGCCCATGACCCCATGACCCCGCGTTTATCGCGCAGTAACAACACGCGTTAACTGCACCTCGGAATCCCAACTTTCTGCCTCGGCCACAGCGGATCCGCACGTGTGCCGAGGCCTGGCAGTGGTGAGCCCCAGCCTGTGCTGACATCCCGTCGCATGCGTGGGCTGGCAGGCTGGCCCGGCTAGCTGGCGCCGTGTGGCGCGCGGTCACCGGGCGGCTGGCCTAGCGCCCGACCAGCGCCCCACCTAGCTCCCGCCTCTGCATTTTTAAATCACTAGTCGGCATGCTTGATCACGGCCAACTCCTAGCTGTCGACACCTCGGAGTAGGAAGCTGCTGAGGCTTCTCGCCCTTTCAGCCGCGACGCCCCACCACCTTCGGAGACTACTGTCGGAGTAAATGACCACGGGTAGCCCAATCTGGTCCCCATGATATTTCAAGACATCGGGGCCGGCTACGCCCCTCAGGCATCAAAGACAAGGGACCACCTTCTTGTCACCGGCTGATCTGAATGACCGGCTGTTAGAAGGAGGCGAGGCCCAAAGGGCGGCCTTGGCGTGCGCCGACTCCTAGCAGGCGGCCACCAGAGCGCACTAGTAGAAAACAGGGCTTACATTCGGGCCAAATAAGCACATTAGTCCCGGTTCAGTCACGAACCGGGACCCATGTGCACATTGGTCCCATTTCGTGAGGCCAGGGGGCCTGTCGGGCCTCGTGGGGGCATTGGTCCCGGTTCGTCCGGCCTCTTTGGTCCCGGTTTGTGGGACGAACCGGGACTAATGGGCCTCGCTCCTGGCACACCCCCATTGGTCCCGGTTGGTGGCTTCACCCGGGACCAAAGGCTTCCCTTTAGCCCCGGTTCATGCAACGAACCGGGACCAATGAGATGCCTAAATAAGTAGGAAGAAAATAAAATATAAATAGAAACAAAATAAACTTTAATAAAGTAAAATAAATAAAAATAGCAACACTAAGTAGAAACAAAATAAAATAAATAAAGCAAAAACAGAATTTTCATAAAATAAATAAAAGAAGCAAAAAAGAAAAAAAAAGTAAGTGCAAACAAAATAAACTTTAATAAATAGGTAGAGACAAAATAAACTTTAATAAATAAGTAGAAACAAAATAAACTTTAATAAATAATTACAAAGAAAATAAACTTTAATAAATAAGTAGAAACAAAATAAACTTTAATAAAGTAAAATAAATAAAAATAGCAATAGTAAGTAGAAACAAAATAAAATAAATAAAGCAAAAACAGAATTTTCATTAAATAAATAAAAGAAGCAAAAAAGAAAATAAAATAAATAAGTAGAAACAAAATAAACTTTAATAAATAGGTAGAAACAAAATAAACTTTAATAAATAAGTAGAAACAAAATAAACTTTAATAAATACGTAGAAACAAAATAAACTTTACTAAAGTAAAATAAATAAACTTTAATAAAATAAATAAAAATAGCAACAATAGATAGAAACAAAACAAAATAAATAAAGCAAAAAAAAGTGTCACCTACGGGGCCACCACGGCCTGAATATGACTAGAAACCCAACCATGGGCCAGGATTCAGTCCCGCAGAAGGCCTAGTAGGCCCACAGGCAACATAGTGTGTGATTAGGCCCAGTAAGCCTGCATTTGAGAGGAGCTCGAGAGGGCAGCCGCAGTGGGGCTTATAAACCACTCCGAGCTCCTCTCAACTAGAGAGGTGGGACTAAACATTTCGCCACAGGGGAACATAAAGCCATTGGTCCCGGTTGGACGCACCAACCGGGACTAAAGGGGTGCATTGGTCTCGGTTGGTG
>NC_041381.1:64754140-64767411 GCF_002162155.2 Triticum dicoccoides
CCGGTTGGTGCCAAGAACCAGTACTAATGCCCTGGGTATATAAACAGGATTTGTGAAAATTTTCAGTTATCATCGCAGTTTCCCCCCGACGACGCCGAACACCACAACACCGCCAGGCTGCCCCGTCGTCGTCGTCGTCACCCGCGCCCATCGTCGCCGCCCTCCCGCGCCCGTCTTCCTCGTGCCCCGAAGCCGTACATCACCTCCCCGCGCCGACCCGACGCCGTCGCCGCCCCGCGTCGCCCCATTGCCGTCGACGGTGCCGCCCCTGCCCCGACCAGGCCGCCATCGCCCCTGCCCCGGCCATGCCGCACCTCTCCTTGGTCAGGCCAGCGCCGCCCCCTTCCTCCCTACTGCTTATATGTCCTTTTTCTGATTTTTTTCCAGATTATATGTATATGCGTGAGTATATGTATGTGTCTATATGTCTGATTATATGTCCTTTTTTCCAAAAAAATTGTTCATATATATGATGATATTTAGAAAAATGTAATATATATGTATGTTCTCTGTGTATATGTGTTCATGTGTGCAAAAGATAGATTTTTAGAAAAGTTTTATCTATGTATGTTGTCTGATTTAGTGCATTTAAGGTTAGTTTCATTTTTAGAATTTTTTTATATATTTAGGAAAGAAGGAAGAAGGAAGAGAAGGGGGGCGGAGGTATGCCGTTGTCGATATAACTCCCCGGTAACTTCGACGTGAGGGGGGTCGATATACCGCCTCCTCGATAACTTCGACATGAGGGGGGTGGGGTCGATATACCCCCTCCCCGATAACTTCGACATGAGGGGGGTGGGGGTTCATATGATGTTTTTTTTGTGCATATGATGTTTTTTTTCATATGACGTTTTTTTCATATATGTATTAATTTTTTTATTTAGGTTGTTAATTAGTAGATATCGATTTTAGGTTAGTGCATAGGTTAGTGTAGTGGAAAAAGTAAAATGAGGAAAAGGAAGAAAAGAGAAAGAAGAAGAAAAAGAAGGAGTGGAAAAAGGAAATAAGAAGAGGAAGAAGGAGAAGGAGAAGAAGAAAGGAGAAGAAGAGGAGAAATAAATAAGAAGAGAAAAAAAGAAAAAAAGAAAGGAATAGAAGAGAAGAAGAAAAAAAATAGTAATTTCTATTTTTTTCTTCTTCGCCTCTAATCCTTTCTTCTTCTCCTCTTTTCTTCTTCTTTTTTTCCTCTTCTTATTTTTTATCGGGTATGTAGTTGTCGATATACCACCTCCCTGATAACTTCAACATGAGGGGGGGTGTTGATATACCCCCTCCCCGATAACTTCGACATGAGGAGGGGGGAGGGGGTTGAGGGGTCCAGGGTTCGAGGGTCGAGGATTCTAGGGTTCTAGCTAGGGTCGAGGGTTTGAGGGTTTGAGGGTCGAAGGTCGAGGGTTTGAGGGTCGAGGGTCGAGGGTTCGAGGGTTGTCGAGGGTTCAAGGGTCGAGGGTTTGAGGGTCGTCGAGGGGTTGAGGGTCGAGGGTTCGAGGGTTATCGAGGGTTCGAGGGTCGAGGGTCGCCGAGGGGTCGAGGGTCGTTTTCCACTAATATATCCATCTGTCATGTTTGTATAATAATTGCCATGTTATAGTATTTGAAGAAACTATGGAGCACGGCCGAGACGAGGAAGCAGAACAGGTGTTGGGGGACATAATCGCAAACGGAGGTGATGTCATGTCGTTTCTCAACGAAAGCGGTGGTCTGGAAGGAGAGGGTGAAGAAGGCTACGGTTACCGAACAACAGAGGAGGAAGGACATGATTATGATGGCTCCGGTGATCGAATACCGGTGCAAGAAGGAGACCTGATGAAGGCTCCGGTGACCGAACAGAGTCCAGCCAGGTATATATATTAATTAAGCCTATGCTGACTAAATAATTGATGCATTCATTGTTTTTGTATCTACATATTAACTCTCGTCTTTCTTCTTTTTTCTAGCCCTCCGGATCAAGCTCAACTTCGGTAAAGAAACGAGGCCCGAAGAAAAAGTTGGACCCGGATGAAAGGTTTACGATCACAGCAATCGCGTCCGATGGCCTACTGATTGAACCCCTTCGGACCAAGGAGGCATTTACTGCTCAGTGCGGGGTTCTTGTTAGGGACATGACCCGATCAGCATCGAGGTACGGAATCAGCATAAGAAGGAAGAGCTTCAAGTTTCTTTTGTCGAAGATGCACAGAAAGATGATCTTTGGAATGCGCTGAAGGTAAATTTCCTCCCTACCGAAAGGGGAGGATCCGGAGAATCCAGTTATTGTGCCATTGATCAAGTCCGGTGCTCTCAAGAAGATGGTAGATCTATTCAGGAGGTGGAAGAATGATTTGAAAGCAAAGTTTGTCGACAAAAAGAAGACACCAGAACTCACCGGCCGGTATGAGAAGATCAGAGATCAATGGGACGCATTTGTGGCCAACAAGACATCAGAGAGGAGTAAGAAGATGTCAGCGACAAACAAGATAAATGCTGCGAAGCAGGTGCATCACCATCACACGGGGTCAGGTGGCTACCTTAAAGCCCGGTCGTTGTGGGCCAAGGCTGAGAACGACGTGCTTGTTAAAGGGGTCGAACCAGAGACATTGAACTGGCGAGATGGTCCAAGGACTTGGTTCTTCGGGGTTGGCGGAACCTTGGACCCTGTAACAGGGAAGTGCGTTTGAACGAGCGAGCAACTGCGAATACCCGTCACGAAGCTTGGGGAGTATATCGCCACAACGCAGGAAGGGAGGTTCGTTCCAGATAAAGAGAAGGACGAGCTCACAATGGCCCTCGGGAATCCTGAGCACCCTGGACGGACACGAGGCACGCCAGGCTCCGTTCCGTGGAAGGTTGGGTTTCCAGATGCAGGCGGTTACAAAACCCAGGAGAGGAGGAGGAAACAGGAGCATAGCAAACTACAGGAGCTGCACGCAAGGGTACAAAAGCTAGAGGAACGAGAAGCAGTTCGAAGCAAGCGACCTGCCGAAGCTACCCCCGAAGCTACCCCGCCATCTCAGCGGAGAAGCAGCGTGGCTTCTATCGATCTGCTTCAGCTGGAGCCTGTCTTTACAGCTCCTGCTAGCTACCCCGTGGATGCCATCACGGAGTCTCAATAGTGCCACATTATGATGCAATGGCAGAACTACAAAGTCAAGGCAGCTGTCGGCTCTGTTGGACCTACTGAACCCGGCGCAACTTTTCACTGTCGTCCAATTCCAGAAGGATATGCTAGGCTGATGGTGGAGGAAATAACGAAGGGATTTCAGGAGCTCGTGCTTGACCACCCTACCAGTGAAGGGGAGACTAGGCTGGGGTCTACTCTGAAGACTCCATGCCTATGGCGGAAGGAGCTCATCAACCTTCCGAACTGGACGCCTCCGCCTCCTCCTCCTCCTCTGGCGAGTCAGGGCACTCCACCTCCTCCTCCGCCTACTCCTCTAGCGAGTGATCAGGGCACTCTGCCTCCTTCTCCGACGCATGGAGGCACTCCGCCTCCTTCTCCGACGTGTGGCGGCACTCTGCCTGCGCCGGCACGCCCGACCAGCCAGCCTCCTCCTTCGCCAGCTCGTCAGCAAAGGCGGAAGAGACCCGCCGCCGCTCCGGCTGCTCCAATGCGTCGTTGTCCTTCTCCTCCGCCTCGTAAGCAACAAAAGAAGACAGTCGCAGCCACTCGGCCTGCTCCGGCATCTTGCAGTACAGCAAAAGGAGGGAGGCAATACAAATACAGTCCATCTCTCAAGACTCTAGAGAAGTTACCATACGAGATAACCGCAGTGGAAAATGAGGAGATCTTTCAAGCCCAAGTGAAGGACTACTTTGAAATGCAAAGAGCGAAGAGACATCGACCTCCAGAGGAGAAGATTGATCCGGTGAAAGCGAAGCGCACTTTGGATGCCCTGCAGCGACCACCACCATCTCCGCCGCAAACCAACTATGAGCGCATTACCGAAAAGACATATAAGGAAGCAAAACGGTCGGGAATTACTTGCAGTGACAAAAGGTTACAAGAACGAAGAACTAGGAAACAAATTCCCCAGCTCGGCGAACAAGAGAACCAATCGTGCCCTCCGCTCAAGGTATCTAGCGATATCGTCGCTAATCCTCCAGGGATCTTGCCCGGTACCAATCATGGAGATTACGATGATGCACATTTTGATATAATGGAGGTGGACGAATTCAAATACGAGTACGGGAAGCCTCTCGTCAAAGATGGAACTATTCTAACAATGATGATGCGAAGATTCCATGATTGGTACATGGAAACCTGCAGAAAGTTTCTAGGGGAGAAAAAAGGATACTTTGATGCTGAAAGTTAAAGAGGATCATCACGACCTCATTGGAATTGAGCAGTTGTCTGTTCCATTTGAGGAGTTCTTCCAATTTTTCAATCAGAAGGCCCTCGATAAATTAACGGTCACTTGCTACTGTTTGTAAGTACTACTTATGTCATTAAGTCTATATATATCTCAGCTCTTTCATTGCATGTATATATAATTATCCTCACTATATTATGTAGGTTGAAGATCGTCGAATGCAGAAAGGCTGAAATGTATGATATTGGATTCATTAACACAAATCTCATAGATCAATTTACGGTTACATCTCATGCAGAAGAAACCGAGGAGAACATGCTACGGTCGTTGATAATAAATCAAACCAAAGATACAATACTCTTTCTTTACAACTTCAAGTGAGTGTTACTGTCTTGTGCATATTCAGTTTCCCTTAATTATTACTCGAGGTTATGTAATTGATGAGTTATGCAAGCGTGCGCAGGTTCCACTATATTCTCCTAGAGATTAAGCTTGAACAGGGACTAGTAAAAGTCTTAGACTCCAGATGAAAAGATCCTTTTGAATATGCGGACATGTCTAAAATGCTCGAGAAGTAAGTTGAATCGATCATTATCGCATCATAGCGGCAACTTTGTTCATTTCATGATATCAAGTAATTGTTTTCTTTGTCTTCGATGGTTTGGAGAGTATTAACCGCACAAGTTTCAGGACTGCCGCGGGAACTGCGATGGATTTACCCAAAAGTAAGTACTGCTAGCTAGCTAGTTCCGTGCATCTCCCGTTGATTCTAGCTACTTTCATCAATACCCATTTATAATGCTTCATTATCAGTTTGATTGACCTCTATTTCTCGTAAAGTGCTTGTGGCAGGAAGCCGGGAATAATTACTGTGGACACTACGTCTGCGAGTTCATCTACAACGTGACGGCCAAGAATAAGCGGGGCCACTCTAAAAGACAATATGAAGTGCGTAAGTAAAAATATTCACAAGTTTATTTTATTACCATCATTTCTGTTGAGTTTCATTCATATATATGTATTGACCGCCTTCTTTAAATTAGATGTGGGAGATGTGGAATGAACTCCTACCACAAGATCGCATGCGAGAAATTCAAGAGGAATTGGCTGGATTCTTTCTTGACCACATCATCAATAAAGCCGGAGAATACCAGCATGCATGTGAAAGTTAACTTCATATGTTAGGGTATTGTAAGAGATCTATATATATATATATATATATATATATATATATATATATATATATATATATATATATATATATATATAGCCAGTAGCATCGGAGATATACGATAACTTGTTGTTCGGCCAATCTCTCAGAGAAGAAGAGGTCGATCACTTCTATATATTTTCATGACGATCTTTTGTACTTAATAGTTTCCTTCATTTGCTTATAGCTAGCTAGCGTGTCGAGTCCTTTCTATACGTAGTGTCGACCAAGCACGGAGATAACAGAGGACACTTTTCTCTATTAGCTAGCTAACACAATTTTTGAAACCCCTAAATTAACCCTACAAACCGCCCCCCCCCCCATCTTTCAGAAGAAGAAAAAAGAAAAAAATCCAGCAAGACATTTGGTCCCGGTTGGTGGCACCAACCGGGAAAAAAGGCCCCTCTGCCTGGGCAAGCGGCAGCGGCCACGTGGAGCCCCCATCTGTCCCGGTTCCTGGGCGAACTGGGACTAAAGGTACAGAGCTTTAGTAAGGACCCTTTAGTCCCGGTTCCAGAACCGGGACTAAAGGCCCTTACGAACCGGTATGAATGGGCCTTTTTCTACTAGTGGCGGCCGACTCCTAGCAGGCGGCCCACTCTCGCGCCCTCAAAGTTTGCACCCACATAACAATGACGAGACGGGGCATGGCTACAGTGCAGCCTGCCACCCCTGAATCCAGGAAGGAACGTGGCGACAGTGCAGCGTACCGGGTGGCTATCCCTACCCCGGCGTGACACTATTGCCATGTAGCCCATGACATCATCCATGGCAGAGGGAGCCATGCTCCCACGACGGGCTGTCGGTACGGCCCGTGGGAGACGGGCCCTACCTGCCTGTGAGATGCCAGAAGACGGCAAGCCCTGACCAGTCGGCATAGGGGGAGGCCAACTCCCAGTAGCCGGCCCTCCCCTTCCCTTGGAGTTTGTGCGCCATTAACCAGATAAGACAGGGTGTGGCTATAGCGAGCGCCTGCTAGGCGGCGGTACTGTAGCAATACGCTCCCCAACCAAGCCCTCGTCATCAGAGGCAAGGCTAGAGTGATGAGCAGCCGACAGGACCCACAAGCGGCGGGCCCTACCTGTCGGTCGAGAGCCCGGCAGCCGGCAGGACCCACAAGCGGCGGGCCCCAGCAGCCGGCTAAGAAGCCGGCGACCAGCGACTTCGACGATCCGGACCTACACCCGGCCGGATTACCATTGTACCCCTGAGGGTAGGTCTATAGAAACCCCCCATGGCACCCATGCAAAGGGTCCAGCCTCTTAGAGAAACACACATATAGAGAGAGGAGTAGAGCTAGCCTAGCCCTTCTTCCTCCTCTAACCAAACAGCTCAAGGAGCAAGCTTGTGGCTTCTTGTTGATCTAGTCAGGGACGATTCCAAGGGGGGGCGAGGGGGGCTAGACCCCCCTGACGAACCTTTTTTGCCTCCATAGCGATTAGGCAGGCTGGTATTTAGGCAGTGTTTTGACTCAATTTTCCTCAATTCGCCACCCCCCCCCCTCCGCGTCTGCCTGTCATGCGTAACCACGTTTCTTTTTTGAGACATTCGTGCGTAACCACGTGAAACCACCAGGGCCGCCCTAGCCCATGTACAGTACATAGCAGATCCAAACCAAGAAAGCGGACCAACCTGTGGTTGAGATGGTTAGGTGGACAGTGGTATCCCCAACCCACCAGGGTTCAAATCCTGGTGCTCACATTATTTCTGAAATTATTTTAGGATTTCCGGCGATGCGCTTTCAGTGGGAGGAGATGTTCCCGTCGATGACGAGGTACCTACGGTGACTTCGTAAATCTCAAGATGATATGCCGGCTTAGTCTTTTGGAGGTGCTCATAGGGGTAGGTTGTGCGTGTGTGCGTTCATAGGGGTGAGTGTATGCGCGTGTATATGAGCGCTTGTGTCTGTACTGATGCTAAAAAAAATATCCAAACCAAGAAAAAAGAAAAGTCCCACCATCGAAGAGAAAAGGGGCCAGGGTCCATTGGTCCTGGGACTTGCGGCTGTAGCAGCACGTACACAACCGCTTTGATTCTCTGCTGCTGCGATCGCCACCATTTTAGCGCCGCCAATCTTCCTAACTGTTGTGCGATCCAATCTCCACCCACCGCTCGCCATAGTAGAGCCTATCGTCGCGGCCGGCAAGGCTGTCCGTGAAGGAGAGGAGCACAGCAAATGTGCTCCAACCTCCTAGCGAGAGTCACAAGAGATTGATTCAGATCCATCATAGCTGCACCTGCACGGTTAGTACCTTCTTCATCTCTTGATCTTTAATCTTTTCAAATTTGTGTGTTTCTGCCATACAAAATCTACAAAGATCAGAAATAAATTATAACATATTGGCTGTCCATGTATTGTTATACTCGTGTATAGATAAAACGAGGAAGAGAAACTGAAAAATGTTTGCCAAGAGCATTTGCATCCAACTGTCCAACCCTACAGACCCCAATCGATCATTCCTCTCAGCCAGTAAGGAGATTATGAAAAGCACCACCACCATGAGCGACCATGGAGACAACGATGCACACCATTCTCAATAATTAACCTTAGCTTCAAATCTCTATTTTATGCTGGTTAATATGAATGATAATTAATTGATTGACATGAAAATCAGAGTTGGTCAATTCAACATAGTACCGTCTGCCAAATTATGTACTATAACCAATTTAGATTCTTTTTTTGTCAAAGATGAATATTAATTTTGTAATGTTTAGCTTTTTACACTAGCGAAAACAAAAGTCTGGGCTTATGTTTCTTGCACACTTTAAACTTCTGAGTGATCATCTGGTGCCCATCAGTCTATAAGAGCTCAAGTCTGAAACTCCCCCCCCCCCATGTCAAATTCCTGGCTCCATCCCTGGATCTAGTGACCATGCGGAGACCCCGCAAAGCAGGACTAGGGGTGTTATCTCCTAGGACAGCCCCGAACCTAGGTAAGATGCATCGGCGTACATGTTTACGCCTTATCCCGTTTTCAGGCATCGGCGATGACTTACTAGCTCCCACCATGATAAGCCATCCCTTGGCATATGTCGCGCCAAACCCCAGACAGCAGTAGAAAGAAGAAACAAAGACTTGACGGAAATGTGAAATATAAAATGCACAAAAAGTATAAGAAATAATGATCTAAGATGTGGGGAGCAACTGTACAGAAGTTCAAATCTGAAATGAATGGAAGAGAAGAAGAACAAAGAATTGACAAATAATGGCCAGTGGAACTTCTGAAGTCTGAAGTCCGGATCTGAAATTTGAAGTCGTAAGTATTTCTCCATGCACCATAAGAAAGTACTGGATACGAAGTTGATGCGAGGATCCATGTCTCAAATTATGATCTGCTGCACTTCCAAGGCTTAACTGGAATTTAGAAACTAAATGGAAATGACCAAAACAGTTGAATGTCAATAAATGAAAGTCTGTAGCTGAAGCAAAGGTTGTTATTCTCATTTTGAATCAATTGCAATTTGTGTCTCTTGATAAACATGCATTTTTACTGATAAAAGCACACACCAGCAGGAAATGCAATTGTTGATCCCATTTTCCACCAAAACAATCAGAATATACATCGAAGTAGTGGCAAAGAGAACACTGTGTTCTAGCATCTCAAGGAAAAAGAAGCAACATTTAAGGATACGTGCAATGCCAAAGGAGAAAAAATATAAGGAATTGTTGATACAATTGAGGAAACAGAGGCTATAAGAATCAAAATGTCGTCTAGCTTCAAGATTGTAAGGCAATTTACACCCTAAGTCACATCGACGTGATCTGTCCAGATGTAAAGAGTATTGTGTTGAACAACATTGTACAACATATGTAGTTTATAATTTTTATGGAATTTAAAAATTGAGTAAATCTGAATTAGCAAGTCAGGTTCAAATTCCAAATTAGCTGCTCTATCGACTATAATAGTTCAACACTAAGCTTTTTTTCTTTGTGACACTTCCCTAAACATAACCGTAAAGTAAGTTATTCTTCTTCACTTAGTTTTTGTACAAACTGGGAACTGCCATTGTGTTGTTCTTTTATTATCATCCAATGGTCAGAATGCTGAGGGTGTGAGTGGTTTGGAAAATGGCTCCACCATCAAAGCATTGTTTAGATAACATTCAAATAGATTAAATTGAATAGGTAATACAAAATACAAAATATGTCTAATCAAATGAAATATGCAATAATACATAGACTTATATCTTAGTAGCTATTCAAATACTTAGAATCATTAGGGATCATAATCTTGTGGAGTGAATTCATTCAGGGAGTTACAAACCTCACATGTTCAATTAAATCAAGGTCAGGTTGTCCAAACCATTGAATCGGCGATGGAGAAGCCGCCACCGGTCTTGGAGATAGTGATCCCGGCCATCGTCTTCCGGCGGGTAGTTGGTGCCCGAGCAGGGGTTGTAGCAGGGGAGTCCAAGATGGCCTCTTGGCGTACATCAAAAAGAGGTGTGAGGCATTGCAGGCCCACAGCACCATCAGCAGCAACAGCGCCCCTACGCAGCCTAACCGGCTTAGAGCATCTCCAACAGCGTTGGGCGGCGCGCTAAAAATATGTTTGTAGCGCGCCGATAGTCTGTTTTGGCGCGGCGGGGAGCGCTGGCTCCAGCGGCCGCTGTAAACTTTAGCGCACACACGTAACTCCAGCAGGCGCGCTAAAATGCAGCGCACACGAGGAGTCGGTGCTTGCCATGTGTTGCATGTTGGACACGAAATGAATTTCATGATGACATAAAAAGTTCATGCCCACAAGTTCAAATTCATGCCCACAACATCATCCAACCAAGTTCAAAATCCTCCGGAGGCGGAGGGGTCGTTGGTGTGGCGGCAGCAGCGGAGGGGTCACGAGTGTAGGAAGGAGTGAGGGGGGTGCCAGCGCGGGGTGGGGCGAAGGTGGCGCGGGGATAGAGTGCGGCGCGCAGAAGCGGGGACACCAAATACACAGCGCGCGATGGCAATTCGGACCGCGCGTTGTACTCTATATGTCGCGCGCTTTTGTTGCGCGTTCGCTGGAGCCCAATTATCAATTGCGCGCGTGCTATAAATGACAAATTTGTGGTGCGGCACTTATTTAGCGTGGATGTTGGAGATGCTCTTAGGCATGCGCTGCAGCGGCCCTGTAGAGAGCAAGGGAGGCGTCGGTGAAGCTTCGAAGCCCAACCGCTTCGTGGGCGACGGCAGAGGCGCTTGGAGCATGACCGGCGAGCAGAGACGAAGCAGAGCCTGGCTCGGTGGTGCCTGTGAGAGTGGTGACGGCTGGTCGTCGCTTCGCCTGGAGCACGACGGTGGTGGGAGTACAGTTGTTGGCAACAGAGGCGGGGAGGCTGGCGGCGTGAGGGCATCCTGAGAGCGACGATGGGCGGAGCGGGGTGAGAGCTGACGTGTTGGGCTGCGGCCACGCCCACCAGAGGTGGGGCTTGTACAGGCAGAGACTCGAGGGCGCGTACTGCTTCCACACTAGTAGGCTCAGCAGAGCGATGACGGCCTCCCCCATCTCAGCGGCCGTCATGATCGTCCTCATGACGGTTGTCGCGCGACGCGTCCCTTGGATGGCGGGACAGGTTGCGCCGCATGTGGTCACCCCAGCCCTCCTTGCTCCGTGGGTTGTCGCAGCCGCGGCGCTCCCTGTCATCATGCTTGCAACCCAGGTCATCATCGTGGTCTCTTCGATGGTGCTCGACAGGGCGAGAGATGCGCTCGCGAGGGTCTCATGCCTGGCGCTCTCCGTCGATGACCCCCTTCCCTTTAACACAATCCTTGGGTCCTGCATGGGATATTCGTGAATGGAAAGTGGATGATCACCCTTCGCTCCAGACCGCGAAGGCCGACGATTGGCTGACCTCCCGCGTGCGCCGGTAGGGTCACCCAGTCCACCCGCGGCACATTTGCATGCGACGCCATCCATGCCCACACCCCTAGGACCTCAGGCCAACTCCACCGCGCGACCCCAAATGGACGTCTGTTTTGTCCGGATTTTATCCGTTTGGGAAGGGGATGGGGTCGTGTCCGGGCCTGTCCGGGGATGCGGTGGCCGTGCACCCAGTGCGTGGTCGCATCCTTTACCCCATCCTGTCAGCGTCTATTTAAAAAAAGAGAAACATGTCAAATGCCAAGCCCTAGGCCGCAGTTCATCACGCACGCCGGCAACAAAGCCAGCGGCCTACACGTCCATCGCTGGCATTAGCCAGCGGCCGGCAACACAGTCCAGCCTCCAAAATGAATGGTTGTCCTCGCCGGCAACACAGCGAGGCCTCCAAAATGAATGGTTGTCCTCGCCGGCAACACAGCCAGTGGCCGGCAACACAGCCGGCCTTCAAAATGAATGTTTTTCTCGCCGGCACACGGCCAGCGGCCCAGCGGGCGGGCGGCAACCATGCCAGCCTCCAAAAAAGAATAGCCACGGCTGATCGGACGACCTTGTTCAGGCCGTCGGCGTCGAGCATCTCCTTCTGCCTGGCCTCAAACCAGGCCCTCGTCTTCTCGCTCATCTTCGACAAGTCCACGCTCATGATCGCCAGGGCCACCTATTTCACTTTGGTGGCGGCATTGGAGGCCTTGATGTCGAGCTGCCTTTGCCTGGCCTTGACGTTGTCGGCCTCGATGTCGAGCTGCCTTTGCCGGGCCGCCTCCTTGATGTCGAGCTGCCTCTGCCGGGCCGCCTCCTTCATGTCGATCTTCCTTCTCTTGGCCACCTCCTCTAGCTCAAACTTCTTCGTTTGGAGCTCTATGTATTGCTTCATTTGCTCGTCCTTGCTTTGCCGCTTCTTCACGTCCCTCACATCTTTTTGTGACATCATTCCATGCAAAGTGTCATGCAATACCATGGATGAGGCATCACGAATGTCGTCAACCTTGGAGTTGGTCTTGCCCCTCGGCCTCTTCAACGCCTCGCCATCTCCACCTCCGGCGAACTTGGCCGTCTTCAGGCCTCTCTTCCTTTGGAGCTCACGGTATTGGTCCTTAAACTTAGGCCAATTGTTGATCATAGTCCAACAATGCGTAAGAGTGAATGGCTTGTCATTGTGCCGGGCCTTGAATGCCTCCAAAGATTGAAATGCCTACACCATATGATCAACAACAAGGTGAACATGCAACCATGTACAAGGCCGAAGTCTCATGGCTGTAGCAAGGAAAGGGCAAAGAAGGAGAGCATACCATGTCCCCAATGCCGGTACCACTCCCGGGCCGTGCTTGAACGCTCTCAAATGCGGATTGATACTTGTTGCACTCTTGTTGTATGAACAACCATCTCTTTTTAATCGAGCCGACATCACGTTTGTTTTCAAATTGGTAGGGCTCAAACAACTTCCTTTCATGGAATGTTTTGTGGACTCTCGTCCAAAAAACAATACCCTTTTGTTGCGCGCCGGTCCTTGGATCTTGACTAATCTCCATCCAAGCTTGGCAAATCAACTTGTCTTCATCTTGTGTGTATGAGCCCGTGCGAATGCTCTTCCTCTTCTTTTGTGCTTCCGCTCTTTGTGTCAGCTCGTCAATGAACAATGGCTCGCCACTAATGTCAACGTTATTGATTTCTTCTTCACCACCTTCGACATAGATGTCATCGTCTTCATGCAACGAGTCACCATGGTCGTAGTCAGCATGGTCGTCGCCATATTCACTGGCAGTGAACTGGCCGCGGCCATCCTGACTTTGGGTCTCCTCGGGGTCGTAGACAAGGATGTGACCTCCATCATAGATCTATTCCTCCATGAATTAGTCGTAGTAGGGGTCATCGATCGGTGCCATTGGTGTTGGCATTCCGCCGAACAAGACG
>NC_041381.1:64767739-64768298 GCF_002162155.2 Triticum dicoccoides
CCGGTAAACGACGTCGTGCTTGCTTTCTTTGCATCTCCACAGACGGCCGGCCGCCGCTGCCGGACCCAGGGGTGATGTTGAGGTCGATGATGGCCGAGGGGCGTGGTGTGGACGGCGCGATCACGCTCACGTGTGGCGACCCCCTGAAACGGGTCTGCCATCGTGCCTTGGCGGAGGAAAGCCAGGCGACAAGGGCGTGGTCCGCGACGTCGGCGACTGGCAATGTGGAGGCCGAACGACCGACGACCCTGTGCTCGCCGGATCAACGGCCCCTCCAGAGAAACCGGGCGGGCGACAAACGCCATGCATGAGAAGGGCGTGCGCTTTGCTGACGATGGCCTCCTTCTCCTCGACCCGGCCTTGTGCCGCGCGGCCTCAATTGCGGCGCACTCGGCGGCTCTCTTTGCCGCGGCGACGTTGGTCTTGGCGACCGCCCTCCGGCTCCTCCTCTTCATCGATTTCGCGTCCAACTTCACGATCTCCTCCGGTGTGCACTCCGACCGCGGCTTCCTTGGCGCCTTACCCTTCTTCTTCTTGGCCATTCCGGGCGGGTCGGCGG
>NC_041381.1:64768695-64780638 GCF_002162155.2 Triticum dicoccoides
GAATGGCGCCAAAGGGGCCGTGGGGGGGGGGCTCCTTTCTTTCACCGACGTGCGGCCCAGGGGCAGACAAGCGCGCGCGTCCCACCCGTCCATGCGCTGTCCGTTTCCCCCCAAAAGCAGCGCAAACTTGGACCGCGGATGGGTCGAAAGCGGACACCTAACGGACAAATGCCGTTTGCTCCCGCGCGCTGGGCCGCCTGGTTTGTCCGTTTTATCCCAAACGGGCGGGACCAGACATGATAGGGTCGCGCGGTAGAGTTGGCCTCAGTATTCGTCTTGAGCTTGGATGTCGTCTCAATGTAGTCGATGGATCAGCCCAGACCGATGGCCTGCGCGACGGTGAAATCATCCCACGTTTGGAGAAGCAGCCCGTCCAGGCAAAGACGGACGTGGTGGACGAAGTCCACGTTCTCCGAGTGCGCCTCAAGGCGCCAGGGATGCAGCTGTAGCCTGGTGTCCCTGAACTTCAGGTCTCTGCGCCCGGCCGCGTCCGCACAGTGGTGTTGATGGAAGAAACGGACGAGGAAGGCCTCGGGGAAGTGCTTGACAACCCACACATCCTCAGCCAGCATGCCCACTCGAGGAAGATGGCATCAGTGATTTCTCGCGGGGTGGCCTTGAGGTCACGGTCGAGCCAGGCGACCATGGCCTCCTGGTGCATGTCCGGCGTCGCGTGGATCACCGTGAAGACCTCAGTCGGCCGTAGCAAGTGGTCGCCATTCCAAGCCATGGCACGAGGTGGACCTTGTGGACGAAGGAGAGCAGCTAGTGGCGGAGGCGACAAGGGGCGTGCAACCATCGAAGGTGCCCCACACACCTGGGGAGGACGGATGGGATGTGTGCCAGAGGCACCTATACAGAGGTGAGGAGCAGGCTTGTTGTGGCAGCGCCGCGCACGATGGTCGGGTTGAATGCAACGGTGGCAACTGATGGGGGGCATCCATGCCCAGATTCCATGAGTTGGTCCAAAGGGCGTGGAAGGAGAGGGTCGATCACACTGAGCCATATCACATCCTATACCACAAGCTCAAGAAGACGGTAGATATGTCTCCTTTGTATCTATAATTTTTGATTGTTTCATGCCAATATTATACAACTTTTACATATTTTTGGCAATAACTTAGATGATTTATTGGACTAACCTATTGATCTAGTGCCCAGTGTCAGTTTCTGTTTTTACATGTTTTTTGTTTCGCAGAAAATCCATATCAAATAAAGTCCAAACGCGATAAAAATTTACGGAGAATTATTTGAAATATATGTGATTTTTGGGGCTTGGAATCAACGCAAACGGGGGCCCACAACCCCCACAAGACACCAGCGCACGCCCTGCTGGGTTGTGCCCTCCTCGGATGTCGGTTGGATCTCTACTTCGAGCGCAAGGAAGCTTATATCCAGAAAAAAAATCGTGTTAAAATTTCAGCGCAATCAGAGTTACGGATCTCCCGGAATATAAGAAACGTTTTTTGGCCAGATCTGGGGAATGCGAAACAAAAGAGAACAGTGAGGGAGATCCAATCTAGGAGCGGCTCCCGCCCCTCCGCCACCTTGAAGGCCATGGACCAGAGGGGGAATTCTCCTCCCATCTAGGGGGGCAAGGAAGAAGAAGAAGGAGGGGGGCTCTCTCTCCCCCTCTATCTCGATGGCGCCGGAGTGCCGCCGGGGCTAGGATCATGACCGTGATCTACATCAAAAATCTTGCTACCATCATCACCAACTTTCTACCACTCTATGCAGCGGTGTAACACCTCTTCTCCCCACTGTAATCTCCAATGCTATTTGTCTATCCTATGATGTTTGAGTAGATCCGTTTTGTCCTATGGGTTAATCCTGATCTTGGTTGGTATGTTTGTATATTTTATTTATGGTGATGTCCTACAGTGTCCTCCGTCTCGCGCAAATGTGAGGAATTCCCGCTGTAGAGTGTTGCAATACGTTCATGATTTGCTTATGATGGGTTGCGAGAGTGACAAAAGCTTAAACCCGAGTAGGTGGGTTGTTGCGTATGGGATAAAGAGGATTTGATACTTAATGCTATGGTTTTATTTTACGACCTTAATGATCTTTAGTAGTTGTGGATGTTTGCTAGAGTTCCAATCATAAGTGCATATGATCCAAGTAGAAAAGTATGTTAGCTCATGCCTCTCCCTCATATAAAATTACAAGAATGATTACCGGTACTTGTTATTGATTGCCTATAAATAAATGACTTTCTTGTTGACAAAAGCTATCCACTTTTATTACATTGATATTTATTCGTAGTTTTATTCTCGCAAAGTACTCATAGTTTTATTCTTGCGAAATAGTTTCATACTTGTCTTAGATGAAACAAACATCAAGTGTGCGTAGAGTTATATAGGTGGTCAAAAGAACTTGAGAAAATATTTCTTCTACCTTTAGCTTCTCGTTGGGTTCGACACTCTTATTTATCGAAGAAGGCTACAAACGATCCCCTATTCTCTACTTCTAATGTCTGAGTTGGTGAATAGTCTCCACGGTTTATTTTTGCTGGGTTTTTCGTCTCTCCTCCCACCACCCCGTCCCACCCTGGTTCATCGGTTTATTTTTCTATCCACTCTTTATTACAACCAGAACTTTCCTAACGTATAACAAATCATGGATCTAACTTCCTTAAGTTATGCAAATCAATCGATCCCTTTTATTGATGCAATTTGTTTTAGGAAACAAATAATAGATTTTAATCTAACTTTCCTAACTTATCGAAATCAATCGATTTTTCTCAGTAGCGAAATTTGTTTTAGGAAACAAATAACAAACACTTCACAAACTTTCCTCCCAATAAATACTTGATTAACATTTGCAAACTTTCCTAATCAAACACGTCACAAACGGGCAGGTACTGATATCACCTTACGAAACAATAAAACCCCATTTGCATAGAAATCAGTTCAAAATCCTAACTTTCCTAAATTCTTACCTTTTCTTGATAACAACCAATATTTTCTACGTTTTCCACCTATTGAAGGAAATCACCCATCCATGGATATTAGCATTTTTCAGAATGAGATCTTCGGGTTATGATTTTTTCCAATTATGACCTCTCTTTTCGCTCCGGCTCCTTCTCGCATAAACACCTCCACCACAGCCAGCTGACGCCATCCTAGACCTCCTGCCTGTCCACATCTTCTCCGCCACCTCCTCCTCGTACTCCATTGATTATCCCCCCGCCACGTTTGTCCGCGGCGGTGTCTAGGGCATGGCGAAGCAGCATACCTCACCATCGAGTGATTAGTACCTCCCACCGTTTTTTTACCCTAAAAAAACAGCGTCAATTCCCTCTCAGGTTTCCGGTTTTCTACTTTGGTTCTAACTCGTCTCAGGACTTAGGTCAACTCCGGCCGCTGCCACCCTCTCACGATGCAGTTGCCACCCATCTTGCTCGCACGCCGCCCTTGTTACCATCCCGCTCTCACGATGCCGCCGCCGCCATCCTACAGAAACACCGGCGTATCCTCGCGGATGGGCGGCTTCCGACAGCTTCTCACCCTGCCGCCTTGGTTAGAGTTGTTCGGCGGCTGCCCTCGTCGCCTCTCTCACCTCGGCCCCCTCACCTTCAAAATCCGGGCAGGTTGCAGCCGATGGGGAGGAGGCGCTGAAGGAAGGCGGAAAGAACAAGAAGGCGATGACATCGCAAGATGGTGTCGCTCCAGCTCCAGCAGAAGGTCATGCGCCGCACCTGACAGGGTCGCTGATTTCTGTTTCCCGCACGGGCACAGACTACTCCCGGACAAGGCCGACGACTAATACATGATCATCATGTCCTGCCATGAAAGTTTGTCCCGTTATCCTTTTTCTTTTTCACTCGGAGTGTCAGGTAGATTTGTGAAAAGACAATATCTAACACTTTGTTATATGAATGTACGATGCGTGATCCTGAATACTAGAAAGTTCGATGTTGAGAAGACATTGCAGATGTGACAAGGAATTGCTCTTATTTTTTCAGCCCATTCTCGGGAATAGGGAACAAATACTGCAGTTCAGAATTTTGATTTTAAGATTTGGCGATACACTTCATCAAGGTAAACATTGTATCTAGTTCAAAATTTTGATTTTATGATTTGGGGATACACTTCATCAAGGTAAACATTGTGTCCGACGGGATTAGTGGTTATTTTACTTGTTTGTTGTCTGATCAATCTGTGCCATCTGGTCTGTAAGCATGTTGTGTCGACAATGCTGCACCACGCTGACATTCCCGTAACTCCAGCACGTGTCGCCGTCACCTGAACTAGGAAAGGATTGTCTTCTCCGAGGATTGTCTTCTCCGAGGACTGTGTCCACATCCGTTGCACACACCTGACACGCCGGTGCAAGAGGCTGCCGCATTATCTGCAGAAACAGATCAGCCTAATCATCACAGCCTCATATGTGCTTCCTGATGCTCAATTCTTTTGGGTTTTGCTATATTCAGCCTTGTCTCTGAATTTTTACATCTTTTGGTGTCGGAGTAAATGACCACGGGTAGCCTAGCCGACTCCCATTGGCCCTTTAAAAAAACAACAGGCCGATCGAGCCTTGGAGCACCCAAGATGCGGGGCCGCGTTCCTCCGGCTGGCTGCCTCACAAGCCGACTACCGGAAAGCGGCCCAACCCTAAACTCTCTTGGAGGATGCCACGATAGGGCTGACTCCAAGAAGCCGGCCATGAAAAGACCGACTCCGAGAAGCCGGCCCAAGAAGACCGACTCCAAGAGGCCGGCCCCTGGCGAGTGGCCAGGGCCGTGCCCTCAAAGTCTGCACCCCCATAACGATGATGGGAAAAGGCGTGGCAACAGTGGAGCCTGTCACCCCCGAATCCCGAAGCACGCATGGCTACAGTACGCCGTACGGGGCAGCCATCACCCGTCCGGCGTGGCACTGTTGCCATGCTGATCATGACACCCTCCATGACGGGCTGCCAGTACGGTCCGCAGGCGGCAGGCCCCTTTGGTCAGAGAGACGCTCGAAGACGGCCTTGCCTCCCCTAGTCGGCCTGGGGCACAGCCGGCTTCCTATGGCCGGCTTGCCCCCCTCCTCGGGGCGCGCGCACCATTAAGGAGACAAGATGAGGTAAGGCTACAGTGAGAGCCCGCAAGGCGGCGGCACCGTAGCCATGCTTACCTTGACAAAGCCCTCGTCATCAGAGGCAAGGCAACAATAACCAGCCCCCGACAAGACCCCCAAGCGGTGGGGCCGGCCTGTCGTCCATTGAGCCGACAGCCGGCGGCCATAGACACTAACGGCTAGGGCCTGCGCCCAGCCAGATTACCGTTGTACCCCCAGGGGGTAAGCCTATATAAACCCCCAGGGGCACCCATGCAAAGGGTTGATATCAGATAGTTTTAGACACTACTATAAGGAGAGAAGAGAGATAGCCTTCCCTTTCTTCCTCCTCACACCAAACAGCTCAAGGAGCCTCTTGTAGCTTCTTGTCGATCTAGTGATCATGCGGAGACCCCACAGAGCAGGAGTAGGGGTATTATCTCCACGGAGAGCCCCCAACCTGGGTAAGATCCGCCGGCGTGCATGTCATTGCCTCATCCCGTTTCCAGGCACCGGCGATGTCTTACTGGCTCCCACAATGATAAGCCACCCGTTGGCATATGTCGCGCCTACCACCCGACATTTGGCGCCCACCATGGGGCCAGGTGCACCGTCGTCCGGAGACCTGCTCTGGACGGGATCCCTTTTCCTCCCCAGCGAGCGTAGCCAGCCTGGCACGCTCGATGGCGCTTGCCGCGACGCACTGCAAAGCGTCGACAACGCCTGCGCGGCGAGCTGCCTCGCCGATCTTCTAGGAGAGACTCGCATCTCCGACGAGCCCGCATCCGACACGGGCACAGGCTGCCCCCAGAGCCGACTCGTCAGCCTCCTCGGCCAACTCCACGTCTCCAGCGAGCCTACCGTGGACTTGGAGTCGATTGGCTCCACTGACCCGATGCTTGTCAACTCCGACACGGAGTCGCTCGACGCCTTCCCCACCAACGTGATCATCTTCGACGACCCTCTTCCTCGAGCCGACAGTGGCGGTAGCACCATCACCGAGGTGGTAGTCATCAGCCATGGCGTCACCTCTAACGAAAACACCCACGACACCCTGCAAGCAACGCTGCATGATCTGTCCGCCCCCATCCCGGCCGACGGTGACGTCGAGATGCTGGAGGCATGCAGCCTCGCCCTCCTTGCGTAGGTCCAGACGATAGCCTCCATGAGACGCCTCACTGAAGCTCACCAGTGCGAAGTTGACTGCGCTGCGTTCGGTACGCCGCCTCCTGAAGGGCCAAGCCGAGCCGGCGTCGTCAAGAAGTGCGGCGCGGCCATCGCCAGCATGCTGGGAGCGGACCGCCCAATCTACGCCATGCCTCTTGAGAACCTACGCGCCGCTCATTCGATCGTAGACGAGTTGAATGGACTGGGGGCCGACGAGCTCCCCTACATGAACAGACGCATCCAGCAGTTGATCGACGCGGTCGTAGAGCGGCACAAAGTCGGCGTCCACGCTGGAAGCCCCCCTCGCCGAGAGCACGGCGCGGCATCACGTACGCCGACTGCGGGCGGCGCCCGCACAAGGCAAGAGGAGCCGGCTGCTAGCCGCAGCCGGACTCGAGTCACCATCAAGCGCGACGCAGAAGGCCGCGCTCGAGGCGTGGAGCGGTGAGGCGATCCGCCTCCTCCTCCATCTTGTGGGGAGAGATACCCCACCCCGCCGCCTGTCACGCATCCGACTCTCAGAGGCCGACTAGGTCGCCGTGAAGGAGTCGGCGAGAATGATGCCCGCCATCGGATCGACCGCCTTGCGCGATCCCTGGATTTAAAAGAAGAAGATGATGTGGGCCTGCCCTACTTCGGCCCCTGCATCCGCGAAGAGCCCTTCCCCAAAGGGTTCTCGCTCCCAAGAGACACGCCCAAGTACAACGGCTCCGTGAAGCCGGAAGATTGGCTGATCGACTACTCCACCGCAGTCTGCATAGCAAGCGGCAACACGCGTGTTGCCGTGAAATATGTTCCCCTCATGCTCCAAGGCACGGTGTGCACCTGGCTCAATAGCCTCAAGCCTTACAGCCTCAACAGCTGGCTAGACTTCACGGAAGTCTTTATCCGCAACTTCACCACCACATACACGCGGCCTCCCAAGCCTCGCAAGCTTTCCTTGTGTGTTCAAAAGCCCAACAAATCGACACGCGACTACCTCACGCGTTGGGCCGAGCTCCGCAACTCCTGCGAGGGCGTGCACGAGGTTCAAGCTATAGAATACTTCACCGCCGGGAGCAGAGAAGGCACCCTCCTCAAGCACTGACTCCTCTGCGACGAGCCGACTACCCTCGACGAGCTCCTGATCATAGCAGACAAGTACGCCATGGCCGACTCCTCAATGAAGACCGAGCTCCGAGTAGACGCCTCCGGAAAGGTGCTAGCTCCGGCTCCCAAGACGCCCGTACCAGAACGACCACAAGCGCAAGGCCCCTATGCCGCCTTCCACCAGCCGGCAGGTGGCCACGATCGAAGACGGACAACCTGAAGGGCGGCCGGCACCCAAGACGCAGAAGGGCGGCAGGCCGGCTTGGCAGCCGGCTTTCTCCTACGAGCAAACCCTTGATGCCCCATGCAAGTTCCACAACGGTACGAAGCCGTCCAACCACACAACTCGGAAATGCCATTGGCTCACATGAATCTCCAAGAGCGAAGGGCTGTTGCCGCCTCCGCTTGCAGGACAGCCGCCTCCAGCCCCTCAGCAGCCGGCCGCTCGGCCAGCGGTCGGAGCTATTCAAGACGAGTTCCCCGATGAACATGCCGCCTACGTCGTCTTTACAAGCCAGACTGAAGACTGCCGCAGCCGGCGCTAACAGCAGCAAGAAGTCAACGCGGTCGCCTCCACCAACCCCGAGTTTATGCACTGGTCGGAGAAGCCTATCAGCTGAAGCCAGGCTGATCACCCAGAGTTGATGCCGTCTCCTGGCTCCTATGCATTGGTTTTAGATGCCACCCTCGCGATAGAAAGGCGAGCCGCCCGTTTCTCCCGCGTGCTAATAGATGGCGGGAGCAGCATCAACATACTGTACCGTGATACCATGGAGAATCTCAACATCAAGCCGAAGCAGCTCATTCAAAGTCGGACTTTGTTCCATGGCATCGTACCCGGCCTATCCTGCTCACCAATCGGAAAGATCAAGATGGATGTCCTCTTTGGGGGCAAGGATCATTTCCACCGAGAAGCGATATGGTTTGAGGTAGTGGATCTGGACAGCCCGTACCACGCATTGCTTGGCGGACCTGCTTTGGCCAAGTTTATGGTTGTACCTCACTACGCCTACCTCAAGATGAAGATGCCGAGTTCCAAGGGCATCATCACCATAGCCGGAGACTACAAGAAATCTTCTGAGTGTGCAGCAGCTAGCAGCCGGCTGGCCGAGTCCCTTGTGATTGCTGAAGAGAAGAAGATGCTGGATCGAGTCGTGGCCATGGCTGGCAAGCAGTCGGCCCTGTCCCCCGACCCCAAGGAATGTGATGCTCAAGATTCTTTCCAGCCGGCCAAAGAGAGAAAGAAGATACCTCTAGACCCGGAGCACCCAGAGAGGTACGTTGTCGTGGGCACCGGCCTCAACAGCAAATAGGAAAGCGAGCTCGTCGACTTCCTCCGAGAGAATCGGGACATCTTCGCATGGTCTCCCAAAGACATGTCGGGTGTCCGCGCGGATTTCGCCGAGCACAAGCTACATGTCCGATCTAACACCAAGCCGGTCAAGCAGCCCTTGCGCCGCCTGTCAGAAGAGAAGAGAAGAGTAGTCGGAGAAGAAATAGCCCGGCTTCTGGCAGCTGGCTTCATTATGGAGGTGTTCTTTCCAGAGTGGCTTGCCAACCCGGTCCTGGTGTTAAAGAAGAACAAGCAGTGGCGCATGTGCATTGATTACACCAGCCTCAACAAAGCCTGCCCTAAAGATCCTTTTGCTCTGCCAAGGATTGATCAAGTAATAGACTCCACAGCCGGATGCGAGCTGTTGAGTTTCTTGGATGCTTACTCGGGCTACCACCAGATAAAATTGGACCCAGCTAACCCCCTGAAGACTGCCTTCATCACCCCATTCAGAGCTTTCTGTTACCTGACTATGACATTCGGCTTAAGAAATGCCGGTGCCACTTTTCAGCGTTGTATGCAGAAATGCCTCCTCGAGCAACTCGGCAGAAATGCCCACGTCTATGTAGACGATGTTGTGGTGAAGACACAAAACACGGCACCTTGCTGGAAGACCTCAAGGAGACCTTTGAAAATTTGCGCCGGTTTCAGATCAAGCTCAACGCTGAGAAATGCGTGTTCGGGGTATCAGCCGGCCAACTTCTAGGATTCCTAGTCTCCGAACGCGACATCGAATGCAACCCAGTGAAGATCAAGGCCATAGAGAGAATGAAGATTCCTACCAAGCTGCGAGACGTCCAAAAGTTCACCGGATGTCTGCATCTTCGAATTGCTTCATCAGCCGGCTCGGAGAGAAGGCTCTCCCCCTCTACCGACTCATGAAGAAGTCCACTCACTTCGAGTGGAATGACCAGGCGGACCAAGCTTCCATGAGCTAAACAAGATGCTGTCCACGCCGCCTGTCTTGGCGGCACCGACTGAGAAAGAGCCCATGTTCCTCTACATTGCCGCCACTAGCCGGGTGGTCAGCACAGTTATCGTGGTTCAACATCCAGAAGAAGGCCGAGCTCAGCTAGTCTAGAGGCCGGTAATTTATTTGAGCGAAGTACTGTCCACCTTGAAGTAGAACTACCCGCACTATCAGTAGATGTGCTATGGTGTGTACTTCGCCTCCAAGAAACTCAAGACCTACTTTCAAGAGCATCCCATCACGGTCGTATGCACTGCCCTGCTCGCCGAGATCATAGGCAGCCGGGATGCATCCGGCCGAGTGGCAAAATGGGCCATTGCACTGGCTCCTTACACAATCTACTACTAGCCCCGCACCACCATCAAGTCCCAAGCATTGGCCGACTTCCTCGTTGAATAGGCCGAGACCCAGTACCTGCCACCGGCCCCCGACTCCACTCATTGGTGGATGCACTTCGATGGATCCAAGATGCGCACCGGATTGGGAGCCGGCATCGTCCTCACCTCTCCCAAAGGCGACAAACTCAGATACATATTGCAAATCCATTTTTCCACCTCCAACAATGTAGCCGAGTACGAGGCACTCATACATGGGCTCCGGCTGGCCAAGGAACTCGGCATCCGCCGGATCCTGTGCTATGGCGACTCGGACTTGGTGGTCCAGCAATCATCCGGCGACTGGGATGCCAAGGGCGCAAACATGGCAAGCTACTGTTTCCTCGTTCAGAAAATCAGCGGATACTTCGAGGGGTACGAGTTCCTCCACATACCATGGGCCGACAATGAGCAAGCAGATGCCCTGGCACGAATAGGCTCCACCCGGCAAGCTATACCAACCGGCATCGCCCTCCAACGCCTCCTCAAGCCATCGAGCCAGAGAGAGGCATAGCAATCATCGAAGACATCCACCAGGGCGAATGCGGCCACCATGCGGCCTCAAGGTCACTCGTCGCCAAAGCTTTTCGCCATAGATTCTTCTGGCCAACTGCTTTGGAGGACGCCAAGGAGTTAGTCAAACACTGCAAAGGGTGCCAAATCTTCGGCTCCAAATAGCACCTGCCGGCTTCTGCACTCAAGACCACCCCCCTCACCTGGCCTTTTGCCGTCTGGGGACTGGACATGGTGGGCCCATTCAAGATGGTGCGTGGCGGCATGACACATGTGCTTGTCGCCGTGGACAAATTTACCAAGTGGATTGAAGCAAAGCCGATCAAGAAACTGAATGGGCCGACTGCCGTGACATTCATCACAGATATTACAACCCGGTATGGAGTACCACACAGCATCATCATCGACAATGGCAAGAATTTTGCCAAGGGAGCACTAGCATGTTTCTGCGCGACACGGGGCATCCGACTGGACTTAGCGTCCATTGCCCACCCGCAGTCAAACGACCAAGTCGAGCGAGCAAACGTCCTCATCCTCTCCGGCATCAAGCCCCGATTGGTCGTGCCGGTGGAGCGTTCGGCCGGCTGTTGGCTCGACGAGCTGCCGGCCGTCCTCTGGAGTCTGCGCACTACCCCAAACAAGTCAACCGGCTTCACCCCTTTCTTCCTTGTATATGGTGCCGAGGATGTCATCCCAACTGACATCGAGTTCGACTCACCTCGTGTCACCGTGTACATGGAGGCGGAGGCCAAGGAAGCACAAGAAGACAGCGTCGACTTGCTGGAAGAAGGCCGACTGTTATCCCTCAGCCGGTCCGCCATCTACCAGCAGGGTCTACGCCGTTACCACAACCAGAAGGTCAAGCCAAGATCCTTCCAAGAGGGTGATCTTGTGCTCCGGCTGATCCAGCGAACAGCCAGCCAACACAAGCTCTCGGCCCCTTGGGAAGGCCCCTTCGTCATCAGCCGGGCTCTAGGCAACGACTCCTACTACCTGATCGACGTGCAGAAGCCGAAGGCACGCAAGAGAGATGATTCCAGCAAGCAGTCGGAGCGACCATGGAACGCCAATCTTCTCCGAAGATTTTACAGTTAAAATGCAGTATGTACCATGCTACCTTTTGTACTAAGTACGAGACAACAAGCCCCCCGAGGAGTACTCGGGGACTACCCTCTTTTATCTATGTATGATGGGTATCATACCCATGGTTATGCCACTACATTCGTTTTTTCGTCCGGCACCGGGTTCGATCAGTCGGCCTGGGGACTTGCCGCCTTGAGTTATATTCAAAGTTCTACCTGCAGCCAGACAAGTAGTATACCGGCACCGAAGCCCCCTCTTGTTGAAAGTCGCAGCTCGAAGAATCGACTATCTGGCTGGCAAGAGCCAAAGGAAGGAAAGGATGCCCACACGAAAAACGACTAAGGATTAACGAACTTATATAACCCAAGCCGG
>NC_041381.1:64780762-64791464 GCF_002162155.2 Triticum dicoccoides
CCCTCCTTACTCTGCTACAATCTAAGAAAGCTCGAGTACTTGTCCTCCCAAACGGCCAATCCCTTGCCCGGTCACAGACTACAGAGCAGCTGTCTGGCTGGGAAGGCGGCGACCAAGGGAGGGCGGCAAAGGAAAATAGCCAAAAGATGAAAAGCAAGTAGGAATGGAAGCCAAGCACATGCATAATTATATTTACACAAAAGGCCTTCGAAAGACCAGCATTCGACATAGTTTGAATACACCCCCAATGGGTGGAACTGTGCAAATTTAATAAAAGTTGTTCAAGAAGTAACGAGCAGGAAAGTAAAGACGACGAGTCAGGCCAGGGGAGCAACTGGGGAGTCAGGCAGGTTGGTGGAGACGGCGATGTTGGCTGGAGGAGTGGCCGGCTAGCGAGTCTCGGCTTGATCATCACCTGCGGCAGGCGGCACGTTCGCACGCGCCTCGTTGCTGGAGGCACGATCAGGCTGAGGCTGGCTGGCTGCTCCACCATCCGGCACAATGTCTTCGCCATCTTCCTCCTCCTCCTCTTCGCCCTCGTCACTGGAGTCAATCTCCTCTGCCGAGTCTTCACCGTCTGCTGGGTTCAGCCCGAACCATTCGTCCGGCTGAGCGACGCCGTCTTTGTTTACCTCCGGAGCAAAGGCGCTGGTGTCGTTGAAGTCGATGATCGCCGAGGCGCGCTGAATGATAGTCGGCCGCACCGCCTCCAGCTCCTCGTCAGCCTCCTGCCGCCAGGTGCGCAGCTGGTCCAAATTCAGCCCAGGATACCAAGCCCGGATGAACTCTAGCGTTGTCGAGCACCGGACCGAGCTGCTAAAGCCTTCCAGTCCTCGAAGCGGCCGACTGCTACCTCCAGCCAGTCGGCAGTCCGGTTGGGGGTGCAGTGAATCACCTCGCTGGGCCAAAGGGTGGCCAGCACCTGCACTCCGGCACGCTGAAGACGGTGGAGCATGCGGTAGGCCGGCTGGAGGCGGGCTTGGATCGCCAGAAGCTGCTCCTCAAGCGATCGGTTGGCGTCCAGTGCAATCTCAACCCCAGCCTGCCGCCGGGCCTCACGCTGAGCTTCGATGGCTTGGTTGGCGGCGACGGAGTAGCCGGGGAAGTATTCTTCACAAGGAAGAAAGAAATAGAGCAAATCAGAAGATAAACCAGATGACAAGGACGAGCAAAGGAGCGAAGAAGAAGGCAGCCTACCGTTAATCAAATCTTCAACCCAGCCATAGCGCTCGCTCAGTGCCTGCCTCGCCTCGGCCCAGCTCGCCGCCTCGGTCTCATACTCGGCTTTGAGGGCAGCCTCGCTGTCCTGCACCGTCTTTAGGGCCACCTTGTGGTTCTCCTCCTGGTTGGCCAGTTTCTTGGCTAGGCGATCATGCTCCTGAACCAAGGCGTTGCACTCGGTTTCCTTGGCGCGAAGGGCGGTGTGAGCTCCACCCAGCTGCTCCCTCAAGTCGGCATTGGCTCCTACCGATAAGGAGAAGAAGAAATTAAGGAAGAAGTCGTCAGGAAAGATCCGACCCGACTGCTCAGCAGTCGGCCCGAATCTCGGGGACTACACCCAGTGGGTGCGCTAGCGCGCCCCCACATGAGATAAAAAACAAAAGCACTCACTCCGGCTCTCTGCCAGATCGGCGGTCTTCTGATTCATCTCCCGGGCCTAGCAGTTGAAGGTAGCGGCGTGGAGGTTGTGATAGTCCTGCAAATAGGACGAAGGTGCGAACAAGAACAAATCATTAAATCAAAGTCTTCTGAGAAGTTCCAAGCCGCCTGGTCAGCAGCCGACTCGAAACTCGAGGACTACATCCAGTGGGTGCGTTGACGTGCCCCCACGGAAGAAATCAAGAGCAAGAAGACTCACCCGAATGGCCGACCGCGTTGCAAGAAACTCTTGGGTATACTGCTTCAGCGCAGTGGCTTGAGACTGAAGCCGGCTCCGGACATCCCGTGCTGCCACATTCAGCACGGCTGTCCCACTGCCCGGCGTCCACCCTGGCGAGCTGACGCTGGCCGTCTCCAGGTCATGGGACAACGAGCTGGAGCCTGCGGCCCTCTGCGGGTCCGGCTCTGAAGTCACCTTCCCTGCGCGCCGACGAGTCGGTGACAGGACCATAAGATCCTCCCTCATAGTCGGCTCGCCTCCAGCCGGCTGCTCAGGCGGCGCCTCGGGCCGGTCACCTTGGCCCGCCCCAGCTGACGAAGGCGGCACCGCCTCTCCCTCCGGGACGACTATGTCGCCCCCCTCCCTCTCCATCGCCCGCTGGTCGTGGCCGGCTTCCTCTGGTGGGGGCACCGGGATATCAGGGGCCACGATGCGGAGAGGGATGACGAGTTGTGGAGGCTGGCTACGCAAGGCCTCCGCCGCCCTGTCTGCGGCCGCGGCCCCGTCTGGGCCTTGGCCGCCGATCCGCCTGCGCCTCAGCCGACTCCGCCATCATCTCCTGAGTCGCCTTGGCGGGGGCTTCCCTCTGCTCCTCCGCCTCCCGCTCCTACCGCGCCTCCCGCGCGTTCCGCTCTGTCGCTGCTTGGAGCTCGGCACGGGGGTGTACGCGGCGGGAACTTGCAGATCCTCCCGCCCCTCCGACTATGGAGGCGGCTGTAGTCCGCTCAAGAAAGAGCGGAGCCCTGGTTGATAAGACAAGAAAAGGCTTAGAAGAATGCTGACTGAATAGAAGAAAGAAAGGCGTGCGAGAATTAACACTTACGCCGAAACTACATGCGGCTGCTTCACCACCTTGCGGAAGCGGGCCGCCTTTGCGGCCGCCTCGTCCCGCTTGGTCGCCGCCGCGGAACTCTTGGGCTTGTTCGGCCGACCGCCGAAGAGAGTCAGCGCCGCCCGGCGTTTCTGTGCGCCGCCCCGTGCAGTCGGCCCGCCAGAAGGGCCCGCGCCTTGATGGTCAAATACCCGAAGGTTCTTGAAACCGGCGGTGAACCTGAAGCCGCCTGCCTCACCATCATCCGGAATAGGTTCGGCCTCGTCATCATCCGGCCAGTCCTTGAAACCGGCGGTGAACCCGAAGCCGCCTGCCTCGCCACCTCCCCCTACGGCGGCGGCGTCTAAGGCGGCCGCCCCCAAGTCGGGGTCGTCCAGGTCGTCCGTCGCGCGGTCGGGGGCGAACTCGTGTTCCGCCCCCACGGTTCCGGCCGACGGATGAAGGAGGGGGTTCTGATTAAAAACAAGCCGACTGGTCAGAAGCCTGCCAGAGAGAACTCGGTAACAAGAGAAGAAGAAAAAAAGGAAGGCTTACCACAAGCGAGGGGTCGGCGCGAGAGTATGGCTCCTTGCCGTACCGCCACTCCTCGGTGAGCTTGCAGTTGACGATGTAGTTCACCATGTAAGATACCTCGTCGTGCGGCATCTCCTTGGTGCTCAGCCGGCTTGGGTCGAAGCGGCCGCTCATCTGGCAGATCAGATGAGGGCGGCCTTGGAGCGGCAGCACCCGGTGCTCCACGAAGGCGGCTATCAGGTCGGACCAGTCAGGCCCTCCGACTGGATCAGCACCCAAAGTCGGGCGACGGCGCCAGCCCTAGCCGACATCAGCGACCTAGCCCGGTAGGACCATGAGGGTTGTCTCCCAGCCGGCGGGCCGGCTACATAAGCCGGCTGATTGACGTAGTCGCCCTGCGACGCGACGTTCTTCACATAAAAGTAAGATTTCTGCCAGAGCTTCACCGACTAGATCAGCGCGATGGGCGGCAACGGGTTGTCGGCTGTCGATCTCCGCATGGCGATGAAGGCACCGCATGGAGCCGGCACGCCCGCAACAACTGTGCCGAGCTTGGACTGAAAGAACTCCCCCAAAAGTTCGAGGGTGGGGAGAACACCGAGGAAGCCTTTGCACAGAGTGACGAAGGCCGACAGCAGCACCACCGTGTTTGGAGTAAGGTGGTGCGGCTGGAGATGATAAAACTCGAGAAACAAGCGGAAGAAGCCGCTCGCAGGCAGGCCGACGCCGTGCAGGCAGTGCGAGTAGAAGATTACCCGCTCGCCCTCTTCCGGCGCTGGCAAAATCTCCCTCTCCAGCGTGAGACGGACCCGCACGTGATCCCTGCCCGGCAACCGCCGCGTCTTGCGGAGGAAGTCGATGTGGTCTTCACGAACGTTAGAGCCGTCCTAGGAGCTGGGCGTTGGAGCCATGAGAACGGAGAAGCAACAGAGAATGCGCGACGGCGGGCACGCGTGATTCGGCCGCGGAGGAACAACGGCGCCGAGGAGATGAACGGGGCAGCGGCATCATGGGGAGCAGCTGCGGCGACAGAAAGAAGGAAGAAGAAGGAAATGGTGGAGCGTGGGCGAGCGTGCGAGTGTCTGCCGCTCCCCTTCCTCATCCTACTTATAGCCTCATGCGGCTAAGCCGAGGAGGCGAGGCGTGGGGGCGTGGGATTAACTACGCCCACTCCCCCACGTCCCGCGATTATTGCGCCTTTACGCCGAGTGGAAACCGCCGTCGGAAGACGTGCGGTCAGTTTAGGCCGCAAAAGATCCGCGCCCGGGCCGAGGCGTGGAAGTGGCGGGCCCCGGTCTGCAACGGCGTCCCGCCACGCGCGTGGGCTGCCAGGCCCTTCCAGCCGAAGGGTGCCACGTGGCGTGCAGGCGGTGGGCAGCCAGCCCGCAGCCTGGCTAGCGCGCCAGCTGGTTCCCGCCTTCAGATTTCGACGAAACTTTGCCGAGAAGGCATGCATAAGTGAAGCCGGCTCCTAGCTGCCGGATCGTCGGGATAGGAAGCTGATTGAGCTTCTCGTTCCCCTTTCAGCCACGAAGCCCAACCAGCTTCGGGGACTACTATCATAGTAAATGACCATGGGTAGCCTAGCCGACTCCCTTTGGCCCTTTGAAAAAACAACAGGCCGATCGAGCCTTGTAGCACCCAAGACGCGGGGGCGCCTTCCTCCGGTCGACTGCCTCACAAGCCGACTACTGGAAGGCAGCCAAACCCTAAACTCTCTTGGAGGACGCCACAATAGGGCCGACTCCAAGAAGCCGGCCACGAAAAGACCGACTCCAAGAAGTCGGCCCAAGAAGACCGACTCCAAGAAGCCGGCCCCTGGCGAGTGGCCAGGGTCGTGCCCTCAAAGTCTGCACCCCCATAATGATGATGGGACAAGGCGTGGCAACAGTGGAGCCTGCCACCCCCGAATCCCGGAGCAAGCATGGCTACAGTATGCCGTATGGGGCAGCCATCACCCGTCCGGCGTGGCACTGTTGCCATGCTGATCATGACACCCTCCACGACGGGCTGCCAGTACGGCCCACAGGCGGCGGGCCCCTTCAGTCAGAGAGATGCCCGAAGGCGGCCTTGCCTCCCCTAGCCGGCCTGGGGCACGGTCGGCTTCCTATGGCCGGCTTGCCCCCCTCCTTGGGGCGCGCGCACCATTAAGGAGACAAGACGAGGTAAGGCTACAGTGAGAGCCCGCAAGACGGCGGCACCGTAGCCATGCTTACCTCGACAAAGCCCTCGTCATCAGAGGAAAGGCAACAGTAACCAGCTCCCGACAAGCCCCCCAAGCGGTAGGGCCGGCCTGTTGTCCAATGAGCCGGCAGCCGGCGGGACCCACCAGTTAGCGGGCCCCAGTGGCCGGCAGGGAAGCCGGCGGCCATAGACACTGACGGCTAGGGCCCGCGCCCAGCCGGATTACCGTTGTACCCTCGGGGGGTAGGCCTATATAAACCCCCCGGGGTACCCATGTAAAGGGTTGATCTCAGATAGTTTTAGACACTACTATAAGGAGAGAAGAGAGCTAGCCTTGCCTTTCTTCCTCCTCACACCGAACAGCCCAAGGAGCCTCTTGTAGCTTCTTGTCGATCTAGTGATCATGCGGAGACCCCGCAGAGCAGTAGTAGGGGTATTATCTCCACGGAGAGCCCCCAACCTAGGTAAGATCCGCCGACGTGCATGTCTTTGCCTCATCCCGTTTCCAGGCACCGGTGATGTCTTACTGGCTCCCACAATGATAAGCCACCCGTTGGCATATGTCGCACCTACCACCCGACATTTGGTGTTGCTCTATATGCAGGTTATATACACTACTTGCTTCCAAAAGAATTCCAAATGCACTTAGATTGATGTTCCTTGTTGTGTTTCATAAGATCTTCTTGGATACAACTAGATTATTTGTAGAGAAAAGAAATAGTCTACTGGAAGAGCTCTGGAATTACATCGATATAGAAGGTCTGTAGTTCTACTACTGCCTTCTCAATAGCGAATCCATGGGGTTGTCTTCAAGTTAAATGGAAATCATAGCAAGAAAGATTGGTTCCACATTATCAATAACAATATACTAAGGCTTTCATTTTCCTTGAGATGGGGGAAAGGTTCAAATGGAAGCAAAGAAGCTTCTGGAGGAAAGGAAGAAACCTTACATCGTGGAGCAAGGGGCCTTCTGCGTCGTGGATCTTGGTGACCGGAGACCGTGGCGGTGGATCTCGCCGTTAGGAGCAGTGCCGAAGAGGGTAGTTGTGACTAACGAGGCGACAGGTGTGGGGCTTCTTCAATTTCAAGTCACACACGCGATGGCCGTCCAGGTCTATGGTTCCCATAGATGACCCCACGTAGTTTTTTGCCAATGCCTTGATGAACCAGTTCAAGACAGTATTCCTTGGCCATGATGTAGTGTTGCAATGACTTGCAGCTTGTTGCTTGCACCTCACTGCAATACCCAGAAGTGCATCAGCGCCTGCGGCAAGCACAAGGACCTCAACGCCATGGGAAACACCCCTTCTCGATGGGAGTTGGTCCTTCCGGTACGATGGGGCACGGGCGTTCTACTAGGCGTACCTAATGGAAAGTTGATCCAAAAAAAGCACTCTGAAATATATATTTTTCATTTGAAATCTGAATACATATATTTCTATGCAGAATAATATAGATGCTATTTTGCACAACAATTTTGGTCCCATTGGTGGTAGGGAGCAAAAGAAGGACTTGCATGTTCATTGACTTGGAGAAGGCCTATGATAACATACCGCGGAATGTCATGTGGTGGGCCTTGGAGAAACACAAAGTCCCAGCAAAGTACATTACCGTCATCAAGGACATGTACGATAATGTTGTGACAAGTGTTCGAACAAGTGATGTCGACACTGATGACTTCCCGATTAAGATGGGACTGCATCAGGGGTCAGCTTTGAGCCCTTATCTTTTTGCATTGGTGATGGATGAGGTCACAAGGGATATACAAGGAGATATCCCATGGTGTATGCTCTTTGCGGATGATGTGGTGCTAGTTGACGATAGTCGGACGGGGGTAAATAGAAAGTTAGAGTTATGGAGACAAACCTTGGAATCGAAAGGGTTTAGGCTTAGTAGAACTAAAACCGAGTACATGATGTGTGGTTTCAGTACTACTAGGTGTGAGGAGGAGGAGGTTAGCCTTGATGGCCAGGTGGTACCTCAGAAGGACACCTTTCGGTATTTGGGGTCAATGCTGCCGGAGGATGGGGGTATTGATGAAGATGTGAACCATCGAATCAAAGCCGGATGGATGAAGTGGCGCCACGCTTCTGGCATTCTCTGTGACAAGAGAGTGCCACAAAAGCTAAAAGGCAAGTTCTACTGGACGGTGGTTCGACCCGCAATGTTGTATGGCGCTGAGTGTTGGCCGACTAAAAGGCGACATGTTCAACAATTAGGTGTGGCGGAGATGCGTATGTTGCGATGGATGTGTGGCCACACGAGGAAGGATCGAGTCCGGAATGATGATATACGAGATAGAGTTGGGGTAGCACCAATTGAAGAGAAGCTTGTCCAACATCGTCTGAGATGGTTTGGGCATATTCAGCGTAGGCCTCCAGAAGCTCCAGTGCATAGAGGACGGCTAAAGTGTATGGAGAATGTCAAGAGAGGGCGGGGTAGACCGAATTTGACATGGGAGGAGTCCGTTAAGAGAGACCTGAAGGATTGGAGTATCACCAAAGAGCTAGCTATGGACAGGGGTGCGTGAAAGCTTGCTATCCATGTGCTCGAGCCATGAGTTGGTTGCGAGATCTTATGGGTTTCACCTCTAGCCTACCCCAACTTCTTTGGGACTAAAGGCTTTGTTGTTGTTGGTGGTGGTGGTGCAGCCCTTTGATCTCTGGCCATATGACTTTCCATTCAAGATATGATAGAGAATGGATATGATACACCTACATACAAAGCTTTTAGGTGAGAAGTTGGGAAGAAGCGGGCTTGTAGATGAAGTATATACTTATGGCTCAACCTAACTGATTACTCTAGCCTTACCACCATTAGTGTAGTGTTCTTATCTTCCTTCCCATGTTTTGTTGATAGATCTTCCAGATTCACGAACCACCTTCAAATTTTCTATACAATGCAAATACAACCATTTATCATTACAGGTGAGGGATTTAGTGCAGAAAGCTACTTTATAAGTAGTCTCTTGCTTTGGGCCAAGTAATCTCAAGCTGGAGGATAACAAATTGGTCGAGATGTTAGCAATCCCCATCAATGTTCTATTATTTGTCTGTAGGTATACTCGCACCATGGTTGGCTGTTGCTTGAGATGCATATGTCGGCAATATTTCTGGAGCTAGGAACGCTTTCATATCCTATGTCGGCAATATTTTAGTTCATTAGATCAGTTGTAGAAATCATGTGCCATTTTTATGTTCACGTCATCATTTGATTATATTTGCCATTATTCTACTTCGTGCTCTTCAACTTACACTACAAGGTCTGTAATTTCTATTAATCCTATTTACAATTCTTAATGCAATCCTTTCAGCGGGATAAAAAATTAGTTACTCAAATGATGCCAGTCGCTACACAAAATGCCATTACTTTTCACTCTTAAGGAGATGTTTAAACCAATTGTTCCTACAATTTGAAGCTGGGATATGCATTCTACTTCTATTGATATCTTTTATTCAAGCTGGGCACAAAAGGATTTTTTTTATTTCAGTTATAGCCTCTTATATTCTCAAAAGCTTCTGCTCATCATATAGATTATTTAAAAGATGTTTAGTCTAATGATCTCATGTACATTTCCTTGTTTAAACAAACAGGAATTAAAGTTTATGAAATGCGAGAAAAAGAACTTGTATTTGAATCTCTGATTCGGCGGACTAGCATAGCAAATGTAAATGTGAATGTGAAGGTACATTCCATCAAATTGTCCGCACAGGTTAGTGTTGTCCCTGATGCATTACACAGATGACGTGTTCAGATAATTTTCATTATACAGACCTCTGACATGATCATATTGCTATTTTCAACTTTTGTATTTGCATATAATGCTGACACCACATGTGACTCTGAAGCCACTTGTGTTAAGCATTCCCTACTTTGCCAGCTTCTGCGTTTCACTAATGGAGAAGGTCTAAATCTGTTTCTTTACTGAAGGTATAAATCCGTTTCTTTACTATGCAGATGTGCACACACCTTCCATCACTAATGGATGTGAATGTGGCCCGGGTCGTGCTGCTCAAGCACCGCATCTTGCGGCGGTGCACGTGACGACTGGACGTATCAACAGTAACGAAGCAGGGTGAGTGAAAGTTCTAGAATTTCTGTTAGTTAACCAGCTGCTGCTGCACTTTCAGTTTCGTCAGATTGTAGTGTAGGTTAGTCTCTGTCAGTTTCGTCAGAGCTTATCGTTTTCTTCAGTTTGCAAATAACCTGAGCTGCGACTCGGGCGTAGATAGGTTAGCTAGTTTAGCGGCCTTGCTCTGATCGTGGGATGGCACGAGGGAGATGGTCATGGCCGCATCGCGGGCGACGCGCGGGGCGTTGGGATGGCAGCACTCACGACCCGTTCGTGCCCTGGTTTTCGGTTTTCTGTTAGCTTCTGTAACGACTGAATAAGAAGGAAGGAAGGATCAGAAAAGCTGCAAGTTTTACGCAGCACAAACATCTTCGTCTTCCTCTCTCTCTGTCTTGTGTGAGCTCGAGCGTTGTGGGTCTAACAAGTGGCATCAGAGCCGCGTTGCTAGGGTCCTGTTATGGCAGGTGATGATGGCAAGAAGAAGGCGGGGGACGCCAACGACGACGGCAGCAAAGGCTCGCCATAGTCCGCAGCCGGCCAAGGGCGTGAGCTGGCGGTGGCGAGGCAGTTCGCTCCGGTCGTGTCGGGTCACCCCAACGTGCCACCATTGACCCGCACCAACTATGCTGAGTGGAGCCTCCTGATGGAAGTCGGGATGCAAGTGAGAGGGATGTGGCACGCGATCCTGGGCGCAGAGGATCTCGAAGATGAGTTCGGGTACCGCAACGACAAGGGAGCGATGGAGTTTATCCTCCGATCGGTGCCCCCCGAGATGCTGCCCATGCTGCGTAAGCACCAGACCTCCCGGGAGCTGTGGGAGGCGATCCGTGCCATGCGCGCGGGCTCTGCGCGCGTCCGAGACACGAAGGCCCAGACCATGCGGGGGGTATTCAATCAGCTGCGCCACAAACCCGGTGAGTCCATTGACGATCTGGCCATGCACCTCACAGGACTATGCGCGCGCCACAGCGAGCTCGGGGACGCGATCAGTGACAAGCGCGTGATCCAGAAGTGGCTGCGAATCGCACCCAAGCGGTACTCGCAGCTTGCGGTCTCCATCGACAATCTGGTCGACCTGGATACGACATCAATCGAGGAGATCATCGGTCGTTTCAAGGCGGCTGAGGAGCGGTACGAGCTGGACGCCGAGGAGGAGGGCGGCAGCAAGCTCTTGTTCACTCTGGAGGAGTGGAACGCGCGGATGGGACGCGGTGATCAAGGC
>NC_041381.1:64791643-64797319 GCF_002162155.2 Triticum dicoccoides
CGGCAAGAAGGGGCGCGGAAAGGGCCATGGCGACCGCGGAAAGGGTGTCGCCCGCTCTGGCGGCGGCAAAGCTGGACCCAAGCGCTCCGGCAACTGCCGCTACTGCGGTATTAGCGGCCACTGGGCTCGCGAGTGCCGCAGGAAGATGAAGGAAGAGGGCGGCGGCGAGGCGCACCTTGCGGCTGCAGAGGACGAGGATCCGGCGCTCCTCATGGCGCAGGTAACGCCACTGGACGCGGGAGGCGATCAGCTCGTGCATCTCCACGAGGGGGGCGTTGAGGTCAGCCTCGTTGCCGCCGGCGACACCAAGGAACCACTCTGGCATCTGGACAACACCGCCTCAAACAACATGACGGGCAACTCCACCGTCTTCTCGGAGCTGGATCGCCACGTCGCCGGAACGGTGCGGTTCGGTGACGGATCGGTGGTCGAGATCGAGGGGCGCGGAATGGTGGTCTTCGTCGCTCATGGAGGGCGTCGCCGCGTGCTCTCAGAGGTATACTACATACCCCGCCTGCGTACTTCGATCATCTCCGTTGGGCAGCTGGACGAGGCAGGCTGCACCGCTCTGGTGCGGAGCGGCATGATGGTGGTGCGTGACCGTCAAGAGAACGTCATCGCCAAGGTGGCCAGATCGAGGAATCGTCTCTGCACCATCGAGCTGGAGATCACGCGTCCCATGTGCTTGACGACCATGGCTGGTGAGGACGCGTGGCGCTGGCACGCGCACTACGGCCACCTGAACTTCGATGCGCTCCGGAAGATGGCTCAGGACGGCATGGTGCGCGGCATGCCCCTGGTCGAGCACGCCGATCAGGTCTGCGATAGCTGTCTTGTGGGCAAGCAGCGCCGTGCCCCGTTCCCCACGGAGGCGAACTACCGAGCCGGCGATCACCTGGACTTGGTCCACGGTGACCTTTGTGGCCCGATCTCGCCGCCGATGCACGGTGGGAAAAGGTACTTCCTGTTGCTCGTGGATGACAAGTCACGCTACATGTGGATCGTGCTCCTGAGAAGGAAGGACGAGGCACCCGCGACGATCAAGCGCTGGCAGGCCGGGGTCGAGGTGGAGACCTCTATCAAGCTGCGCGCGCTCCGTACTGACAGGGGCGGCAAGTTCACCTCAACAGAATTCGGGGAGTACTGCGCTGACCGTGGCGTACGCCGGCAGCTCACCGCCCCGTACTCGTCGCAGCAAAACGGCGTTGTAGAGCGCCGGAACCAGACAGTCGTCGGGACGGCTCGGTGTCTCCTGAAGGCGAAGGGAGTGCCGAACGAGTTCTGGGGGGAGGCTGTGACCACCGCCATTCACCTGCTGAACTGCGTGCCCACGAAGGCGGTGCGCGGCATGACGCCGTATGAAGCCTGGCACGGCGACAAACCGGCGGTGAGCTACTTCCGCACGTTCGGGTGCGTCGCACACGCCAAGGTGAACGACCGTAGCCTGCGCACTGTGTTCATTGGGTACCAGCTGTTGAACACGCCAAGGTGAACGACCGTAGCAACTGATTAAGGGGGAGAGTGTTAGTTAACCAGCTGTTGCTGCACTTTCAGTTTCGTCAGATTGTAGTGTAGGTTAGTCTCTGTCAGTTTTGTCAGAGCTTATCGTTTTCTTCAGTTTGCAAATAACCTGAGCTGCGACTCGGGCGTAGATAGGTTAGCTAGTTTAGCGGCCTTGATCTGATCGTGGGATGGCACGAGGGAGATGGTCATGGCGACGCGCGGGGAGTGTTGGGATGGCATCGCTCACGACCCATTCGTGCCCTGATTTTCGGTTTTCTGTTAGCTTCTGTAACAACTGAATAAGAAGGAAGGAAGGATCAGAAAAGCTACAAGTTTTACGCAGCACAAACATCTTCGTCTTCCTCTCTCTCTCTCTTGTGTGAGCTCGAGCATTGTGGGTCTAACAATTTCATGTTAATTTGAGCTGCTGATCGGGCCGTTTTTGTTGTTGAATTACAAGATTAGGCTCTGGTGTCTTGGTCTGCAGGCGTGCGTAAGCTGTGGCATGGAGAGCTTCGTCAGTGTCTTCGAGTGCGCTGGATGGGAGAGTTATGTGAGTCGCTCTTTGAACCCATGGAGTTCTCCAAAATTGTCTTTGCTTCCTACTCTCCGGGGTCATATTTAACTGATTTAATTTGTCCCGAGTTGTGGTAATTCGGGAGAGAGACAATGTCATCGAGTTGTTCGCTGAGCAAGCATATCAAAGCACAAACACGGGAGGTATCTGGCAACAATGACGACCACGACACCGTTCCACTTAGACTTGGAGGCAAGAGCAATGATGCCACGGACAGCAGAGATCAACAAGTTCTGAATCATCGGAGAGTAAATGCTTCGCCGCCAACTAAGTGAAGACATAACTAAAAAAATTAAGTGTACACTTATCATTAGCTACAGTCACTCGACCGTCGTCACAAACATCGTTGCACTCAGAATTGTGCTGCTGCTCTACTTCAGGTACAAACTGGACATCATGTGAGGCGTGACACTCAACTCCGTAAAGGAAGATAGCAGCAGTGCGCGTACAAAGGAAAAGGTGCCCCCGCGATGAAAACAAGCCTGAAAATGGAGGTTAGCTTAGCAGGCTAGAGCCTCCTGTTGAACCAGAGTTGCGCCGAGGTGCCAAAAGCCTGGGTCAGAGTAGCAATTCGGATGAACATCAAAGTTTAGCGACCAAAAATAATGGCGAGCCTAAGTTATTGTTCACTTGCCTAAAATCTGTCCACTCCTGATATTCTCTCGCCCAAGAGACTCTTTCCCGAAAATCCCTATTCTTTCAACTCGCTCCAACAAAAGGAAAACATTGTGTGGTGTTTGTAAGAATAGAAAAGAAGAGGATTGCATTTGTGTTGTGGTTTAACATTGTGTGCACATACAGTGCTCATTCATGGGAAGGAAAATGTGCATTATATTGTTCACAAATTAATTTGTTCGCCCGTGGCAACGCACGGGTAGTCTACTAGTACTTGTGAGTTATCAACGGCTCTCCGCCTCGTCGAATGGAGTAGGGGACTTTTCTCAAAGGCAAAAATTGACCATGATGCCACTCTTTTGGTGATCCTTTGCCTCGACATCACCCAAGAGGACAGGCTCCTCTCCACCGAGGAGCTCGACCTTCGGGCCATGCTTAAGAGAAGGGTCATCGCCTTGGCCGTGCTAGAAAGATCGCGCAAGAAACAATGTGCAAGAATTTCAAATCTTAAAGAAGGGGACGCCAATACAAAATCCTTCCACCGTCGAGTCACCGCTAGGAGGGGAAAAAACCATATTCACAGGATCAAGAATGGCCATGGTTAGGTCACCGAGCATGCTGCCAAAGAGAAATTAATTCAGGACCACTTCTCTAATGTCCTGAAGAGAAGCCCCCAGAGCCGCAAAGACTTCAATTGGGAGGAGCTAAACCTGGAACCTCTTGATTTGCACAACCTTGACTCCCCGATAGTCGAAGTGAGGTCCACGAAGCAATCAACGACCTGCCCAGTGACAAGGCTCCGGGTCCAGGTAGCTTCGCGGTCCTCTTTTTCAAGAAGTGTTTGGATATCGTAAAGCCAGACCTCATGCGGGTCATTAACCATTTTGACTCCCTTCACATTGCGAATCGATAGTGGCTCAAGTCCGTGAATGTGGTGCTCTTGCCTAAAAAAGGAAGGAGCGAAGGGGATTGCCGACAATAGGCCCATTAGCCTCATCCACGCTATCGCGAAAATTATTGTGAAGGTGCTCTACACTCGGCTGGGCCCCCACATGACAAGCCTCGTCTCCAACGCCCAAAGCGCCTTCATTAAAACAAGAAGCATCCATGAAAATTTCTTGTATGTTCGCAATCGCGCTCGGCACCTCCACAAGAGCTAGACCCCTTCCCTTCTTTTCAAGCTTGATATTTGCAAGGCCTTCGACACCGTTAAGTGGGAGTATTTGCTTGATCTTCTCCAACGGCGAGGGTTCCCTCCCAAATTCAGAGATTGGATCGTTGCCCTCCTTTGCTCTTGTCTTCGAGGATCATCCTCAATGGTATTGCCAGTGGTCCAATTAAGTATGGCCAAGGCCTCCGGCAGAGTGACCCCATCTCCCCACTCCTATTCGTCATTGCCATTGACCCACTCCAAAGATTCCTAGATGTGGCCACGAGGAAGGGGCTCCTACACAAGCTCAGGGGAAGGGGGCAATGATGAGGACCTCTCTTTATGTGGACGGCATGATGGTCTTCTTGGCCCCGATCAATAGAGACATGGAAAATCTTGCATGCATTTTGAGAGGCTTTGGTGAGGTCACGGGCATTGCACCAACTTACACAAGAGCTCGATGGTGCCCATCCATTGCAACCACCTCGATCTATGCTACTTGACCGAAAACCTGCCGGAAGCAAGGGCTTCTTTCCCTCGACGGTACCTAGGGCTTCCCCTCTCTATATGGCAGCTGAAGGTGGTGGACCTACAATTTGTCGTGGACAAGGTGGCGAGCAAGCTAACAACATACAAGGGTCAAAATATCACCACCATCGGGTGTATGACTCTTGTCAAGCCTGTGATCACATCCCAACTGGTCTACCCCTCTACCCCGTTGGCCATCCCGCCTTCCATCCTACTGTTGGGGAACGTAACATGCAAAAAAAATCCTACGCTCACGCAAGATCTATCTAGGAGGTGTATAGCAACGAGGGGGAGAGTGTGTCCACGTATCCTCGTAGACCGGAAGCGGAAGCGTTTGACAACGTGGTTGATGTAGTCGAACTTCTTCTAGCTCCGACCGATCAAGTACCGAACGTCTGGCACCTCGGAGTTCTGCACACGTTTAGCTCGATGACGTCCCTCGTCCTCTTGACCGAGCAAGATGTTGAGGAACACTACCAGGGAAAATGTTATACACAGAACTTTAGAAATAGCGCTTGTTAAAAAAGCTCACTACTGCTAGACAGCAGTAACACGTTGTAACGCCCCGGATTCGTTGCCCCAGGTGTCTCCCAGTTATTTGCCGTTGTTGCCATGTCATTTGCTTGCGTGTTGCATTTTATCATGTCATCATTTGCATTGTGTCATCATGTGCATTGCATTGCATTGCATATGGGTCCGTCTCTTGCATCCAAGCATTTTCCCCGTTGTCCGTTTTGCAATCCGGCACTCCTATGTCCTCCGGCGTTCCCCTTTTCTCTCCTGTTGTGAGCGGGTGTTAAACTTTTTTGGAATGGCCCGAGGTTTGCCAAACGGCCTTGGTATAGCACCGGTAGACCGTCTGTCAATTTTCGTGCCATTTGTAGTCCGTTTGATACTTCAACGGTTAACCGAGTTAGCCCGAAGCCTCCTTTGTCTTGCAGCCCAACACCCCTCCAAACTGGCCCATAACCCATCTAAGTCACTTCCATGCTCTCGGTCGTTCGATCACGATCGCGTGGCCGAAAACCGCTCCTCATTTGGAGCCTCCTACCTCCCTCTACCTATAAATATGTGCCTCCCCCGTCCAAATCGCAGATGAAACCCTAAATCCTCCCTCTGCGCCGCCGGACATGCCCGCCGATGGCCGGACACGTCCAGCCTCCACCTCACCCCAGCGAATCGGGCGTCGCCACGTCACCCCGCCGCCGCTCTCCACGTCGCCCCGCGCCTCCTGCCGACCCGCGAGCCCAAGGCAGGCCCGCCCGGGCCCGCGCGCACCGCCCGCGCCTCGCCCATGCCCCGC
>NC_041381.1:64797698-64803009 GCF_002162155.2 Triticum dicoccoides
CCGCCGTCCGCCACCGGCCCCGCCAGACCTCGCCTCACCTCCGTCCGCCCTCCGCTGCCAGTGCGTCGCGCCGCCCGCGGTCGCCCGTAGCCGCCCAACCGGAGCTCGCCGGTGCGATGCCTCCCCCCGAGGGCCATCGCCTCCCGCCGTCGGCCATCGCCTCCCGTCACCGGCCGGCCCCTCGCCCGCGCCGCCGGCCCCCTCTGACCCCGACCTCCGATCGACGTCCTCTCCCTCTCCGGCGTCATATCCAGTGGACTCCGGCCGCCTCGATCCGCGTGCCCCGAAGAACCCTAGATCCAGATCCAGCAGGTTGACCCAGTTTTTCTTCTAAGTCTCGAAATATTTGCATTTTCATGCTCTGTTCAACGCATCATAACTCTGTGCATGTAGCTTTGTTTTGTGTGTGTAATATATCAAAATGTTCATCATGAGATGCTCTTCATTTTGTTCCAGTGTGACATGCTTGTTTCAGATCATCTTGGTGCCCGAATCATCATTGCAAGAGTGCTATATTTCGTGATGCTATGTAAACCTGCTGCTACAAGTCATTCTATGCATAATCTGGAGTTTTTCACTGAGTATGTTTTGTTCTACATATCATGCTATATCCATACATGCCATTGGTTGCATTCATAGCCTGCTGTAGCTTGTAGTAATCTTGCTCTCAAATTGCTAAATAATGTTGCTGTCAGCCTGTTAACATTAAGTTTAGTTTTGCCATGAGCTTTCCTAGTGATCCGTGCACCCTATTAACTTTCTCTTACCATGCTTAGCTTCATAAATATGTCTACTTACTGCTGGTTGCCTTATCATGCCATTTATGGATCTGTAGTGAGTGGTACAAGCTCACCAACATGCATACTTATTGTTGTTCCTGCCATGTTTGAATCTAACATATCATTTGCCATGTTTACATGGGTGCCATCATATCTTCTGATCCTTTTTGGCTCATGATCGGTAAAGGAATTTTGTTATATGAATTTAGTAGTATCATGCCATGCCTTAAGTTTCTATGATAAGTTCCTGTAACATGTTGTTTAATAGCTCTAAACATTGCAACCTGATGTTATTTCTGCTAAGCCTGAAACTGTTATTATTTGCAATCTTGCCATGTGTTTTGGAGCATGTTCTATTGATTTCTGGAGATAGCTTAGTGTTCATGTTTTTTCATGCTTTACCTGTACATCATGTCCATGCCTTTTGTTCTTATGTTGAGATGCTGTAGCATATTGTTTTGATGCTTGGAAGATGCCTAGTTGCTGTTTTGGACAGCTTGTCCTTTATACTTGTTTCATGTGTGTGTGTTGAACCGTTGCTCCGTTTTGAGTGTGTTCTATATGAGACTTGCTTGATTTTGCATGTAGCTTCATATTATCATGTTGCATCCTTGTTTGAGGTGTTTGCTTGATGTTTGGATGCATTTTGCATCAATGTCATGTTTAACTTGTTTTGCTCATATCTTCTAGGCCGTAGCTCCGAATTAAATGAACTTTATATGTAACTTGACTAGAACCTCGTGTAGATCATCTTGATGCATCTTCACTTTCTGTTTAACAACTTGAACATATGATTTATTCAGATCTGGACCAATTTCGAATTTTGCATATGAGGACTTACCGGAATTGTTATTTGTTGTTTCTGGCCTCATTTAAACTTGACTTGATGTGTTGTTCTTGTATGCATAATCTCTTGCCATGAGTAGCTTCATGTAGTCTTGTCTTGCATCATACTTGGTTGTGCATCATGTCTTGTTCATGTGTGGTATGTTTACCATGTTGTGTGCTTCTTCTCGATAGTTCCTGTTTCGTTGCGATCGTGAGGATTCGTTCGTCTACGCTTGGTTCGTCTTCGTGGACTCATCTTCTTCATGGACTCGTTCTTCTTCCTAGCGGGATTTCAGGCAAGATGACCGCTACCCTGGATCTCACTACTATCATTGCTATGATAGTTGCTTCGTTCTATCGCTTTGTTGCGCTACCTATCACATGTTCTTCAAGCCTCCCAAATTGTCATGTCAGCCTCTAACCTTTTGCACCCTTCCTAGCAAACCGTTGCTTGGCTATGTTACCGCTTTTGCTCAACCCCTCTTATAGCGTTGTTAGTTGCAGGTGAAGTTGAAGATTGCTCCATGATGGACAGGATTATGTTGGGATATCACAATATCTCTTATTTAATTAATGCATCTATATACTTGGTAAAGGGTGGAAGACTCGGCCTTATGCCTGGTGTTTTGTTCCACTCTTGCCGCCCTAGTTTCCGTCATACCGGTGTTATGTTTCTGGATTTTGTGTTCCTTACGCGGTTGGGTGATTTATGGGACCCCCTTGATAGTTCGCTTTGAATAAAACTCCTCCAGCAAGGCCCAACCTTGGTTTTACCATTTGCCTCACCACCACCTATACCTTTCCCTTGGGTCGGTCAACCCGAGGGTCATCTTTATTTTAGCCCCCCCGGGTCAATGCTTGTCTAAGTGTTGGTCCAAACCGAGCGATGTCCGGCGCCCCCTGGGCAATCAGGGTCTATGCCAACCCGATGTCTGGCTCATCCGGTGTGCCCTGAGAAAGAGATATGTGCAGCTCCTATCGGGATTTGTCGGCACAGCGGGAGGCTTTGCTGGTCTTGTTTTACCATTGTTGAAATGTCTTGTAATCGGGATTCCGAGTCTGATCGGGTCTTCTTGGGAGAAGAAATATCCTTCGTTGATCGCGAGAGCTTATCATGGGCTAAGTTGGGACACCCCTGCAGGGTATAAACTTTCGAAAGCCATGCTTGCGGTTATGTGGCAGATGTCCGGTTGTAGATAACTTGACACCAGATCCGAATTAAAACGCATCAACCGCGTGTGTAGCCGTGATGGTCTCTTTTCGGCGGAGTCCGGGAAGTGAACACGGTTTTGGGTTATGGTTGACGTAAGTAGGAGTTCAGGCTCACTTCTTGATCATTGCTAGCTTCACAACCGTTCCATTTGCTCTCTTCTCGCTCTTATTTTGCGTATGTTAGCCACCATATATGCTTAGTCGTTGTTGCAACCTCACCACTTTACCCCTTCCTTACCCATTAAGCTTTGCTAGTCTTGATACCCATGGTAATGGGATTGTTGAGTCCTTGTGGCTCACAGATTACTACAACAACAGTTGCAGGTACAGGTTATGCGATGATCTTGATGGGAGAGCGATGTTACTTCTCTGGGAGTTCTTCTTCTGTTGCTTCTTCGATCAGGCAATAGGTTCCAGGTCGACAGCCTGGGCTAGCAGGGTGGATGTCGTTTGAGTTTCTGTTTGAGTTTCATCCGTAGTCGGATGGTGATCTTATGTATGATGTTGTATTCGTGTGGCATTGTATGCCTCTTGTATGTATCCTCATCTATTATGTAATGTTGATGTAATGATATCCACCTTGCAAAAGCATTTCAATATGCGGTTCTATCCTTGGTGGGACCTTCGAGTCTCTTTAGGATAGTATCGCATATTGGGCGTGACAAGTTGGTATCAGAGCCTCGACCGACCCTAGGAGCCCCCTTGATTGATCGTGTAGCTTGGCCGTTGTTGAGTCTAGAAGAATTTTTTTCTGAGTCTAGTTATATCGGAGAGTAGGAATTCTTTTTACTCCACACCCTCTTCGTCGCTTTGTTGAGGAATCTTGACGTAGGTGTTTTGAATTACTCCTCTTCCCTTTCAAACTTTCTTTAGGATCTCGCAGTTGGTTTTCCGGTCATTGGTTCTCATCTCTTTTCATCCGGTGAATTTCTCGTCAAGTCGACTCGAGCCTGTTCATCTTTGCCAGGTTCAATCCTTAGTTCTTTTCTTTTCCCACCCGCCCCCACCCCCCCTTTTTCATCTTAGAGCCGGAGTCCTTAATCGAGTATCCATCCTACTCGTGCGAAGTCTTTGCTTTCTTTCCTCAATTATTTCAACCGGTGTTGTCTCTTCAAGTTATTCGTCGTTTCTCTCTTCCAAGTTGCCTTTGTTTTCCCGCCCTCCCACCCTCTTCTTCCCGGAGCCTGAGTCTGTTTCGACCATCAATTTCATTCGCGTGGAGGCTCTTCAGTCTTTCGTCAATTGTTTCAACCGGTGAATTCGTCTCATTCGTCATTCTTCATCTCTTTTCTTTTTCGGTGGACTCAATTCAAGTTTTTCAGTGTTGTTCATATTCTTTTCCTCGGCTCAAATGTTTTCCCCTGCTCGTTCGCCTCTCGCCAGCTTATCCTTCCGGAGTTTTCAAGACATCTCAGGAGATTCATCTGTGTTCCAATTAATTCGAGGTTGTCACCTCATTCAAATATTTCAATTTTTCTGGTGCATCACCTATCTGTTCATCATCCCTTTCCAACGGTGTTTTCTTTTAGTGGGCCCTAACCCACAGGTCTTTTCCCAGGATCTTACCTGACTCTTCTAATTCCCCCGGAGTTATTCTCAAATTCTTTTCAAGTGTGACGTAAGAATGGATCCCATCAGTCACATGCCTTCTCCAAGATCGCTTTCAAATTCTTTTCATTGTTGGCTCAACCTCTTCGCCTTTCGTTTCCCCGGAGTGTCTCAACAAATTTTGACGTTGTTTCTCATCGTCATTCTTTACACTCCAACCTCAATTTTGCTCGTTCTCCCAAAGATTCGTGGTTCTAGTTTCATATTATCCTCTCAAATTATTCCATTTGTCAGATATTCCTTTTCTCACCTATCTAGAGTATTTCAGGAGTTGATTTTTGTTTCTTTTCACCGGAGGCCATCATTTCAGCTATCGTTATCCAATTATCCCGGTGCTTTGTTCAAGTATTCTTTAATCAGCTTGTTATCTCTTCATTCTTTTGCATCTAAAATCCATGTAGCATAGTTGTTCTTCTAATTCTTTCCATCGTTTAGCTTGGCCGTTGTTGAGTCTAGAAGAATTTTTTTTCTGAGTCTAGTTATATCGGAGAGTAGGAATTCTTTTTACTCCTCACCCTCTTCGTCGCTCTGTTGAGGAATCTTGACGTAGGTGTTTTGAATTACTCCTCTTCCCTTTCAAACTTTCTTTAGGATCTCGCAGTTGGTTTTCCGGTCGTTGGTTCTCATCTCTTTTCATCCGGTGAATTTCTCGTCAAGTCGACTCGAGCCTGTTCATCTTTGCCAGGTTCAATCCTTAGTTCTTTTCTTTTCCCACCCGCCCCCACCCCCCCTTTTTCATCTTAGAGCCGGAGTCCTTAATCGAGTATCCATCCTACTCGTGCGAAGTCTTTGCTTTCTTTCCTCAATTATTTCAACCGGTGTTGTCTCTTCAAGTTATTCGTCGTTTCTCTCTTCCAAGTTGCCTTTGTTTTCCCACCCTCCCA
>NC_041381.1:64803225-64808548 GCF_002162155.2 Triticum dicoccoides
AACCATCAATTTCATTCGCGTGGAGTCTCTTCAGTCTTTCGTCAATTGTTTCAACCGGTGAATTCGTCTCATTCGTCATTCTTCATCTCTTTTCTTTTCCGGTGGACTCAATTCAAGTTTTTCGGTGTTGTTCATATTCTTTTCCTCGGCTCAAATGTTTTCCCCTGCTCGTTCGCCTCTCGCCAGCTTATCCTTCCGGAGTGTTCAAGACATCTTAGGAGATTCGTCTGTGTTCCAATTAATTCGAGGTTGTCACCTCATTCAAATATTTCAATTGTTCTGGTGCATCACCTATCTGTTCATCATCCCTTTCCAACGGTGTTTTCTTTTAGTGGGCCCTAACCCACAGGTCTTTTCCTAAGATCTTACCTGTCTCTTCTAATTCCCCCGGAGTTATTCTCTTTTCAAGTGTGACGTAAGAATGGATCCCATCAGTCACATGCCTTCTCCAAGATTGCTTTCAAATTCTTTTCATTGTTGGCTCAACCTCTTCGCCTTTCGTTTCCCCGGAGTGTCTCAACAAATTTTGACGTTGTTTCTCGTCGTCATTCTTTACACTCCAACCTCAATTTTGCTCCTTCTCCCGAAGATTCGTGGTTCTAGCTTCATATTATCCTCTCGAATTATTCCATTTGTCAGATATTCCTTTTCTCACCTATCTAGAGTATTTCAAGAGTTGATTTTTGTTTCTTTTCATCGGAGGCCATCATTTCAGCTATCGTTATCCAATTATCCCGGTGCTTTGTTCAAGTATTCTTTAATCAGCTTGTTATCTCTTCGTTCTTTTGCATCTAAAATCCATCTAGCATAGTTGTTCTTCTAATTCTTCCCGGTGATTCATTCTCTTTCGTCAGTCATTTTTGATTTCTTGCGGTGGTTTCTTCAGATTCCTTTCCTTTGGTTGTCATATTAATTCATTCGTTCTTTCCAATCCTACCAGTGGTTCATGAAGACTTCCTCAAGTTTTGCGCCATATTCCCCTTAATCCTTTTCAACAAGAATAAGTTGCATGCCAAATCCGCTTGTCATCAATTTAATTTGATGAAGGATAAGCATACAGTAAATCTTATTCTTATTTCATCCAAGTGAGTAATCCCTTCCTTCGTAGTTTGTTCGTGAGGAATAAATTCTAGTTCCAAGTGTTTTTCCATCTTTTCTTTTCCGGAGTTCAAATTTCCTCGGCCATCTTGTCGGAACCTCCATCTAAATAACCGCAAGCTTTAATCTTATTATTTCATCCTTCATTCTATGTCATCATCCTTTTGTCACCGGAGTTCTTCTTGGTGGTTCTTCATGATTTAATCCTTTCTTCAAGAGTTCATCAAGACTTTGTTGGAGAAATTCAAGTATCTTTTCTTCTCGCATCTTGAAGTGTAATTAATTCTCCATATTCTTTTGAAGTGGAGTTTTGCATTTCTTCGTTCTTCTCAGCTATCCAATCATTTCTGTTTGTGGTCGGTTATCACCTCAGAATTTCGAGATGTTTTCCATAAGTCCACTACAAGCTTATTCTTTTCGTTGTTGATTTTCTCAACGACTGCGTCCAATCCTTCCTCCTAAGGATGCTTTCAAACTCAGTGGTGGTAGATGATATCTTTTCTTCTTCGTTCCTTTCATTCAACTATTTCAATTCTTCCGGAGGCTTTGCGTTGTTCATCTCATCAAGTGCCATCCCATCTTGGAGTTCATGTTCTATTCCTTCCATTTTCAGTCGGAGTGATGCCTAAATTCTGCCATCTTTATGCTTTTCCTATCTTGTTCTAACCGGAGTCGTTTCATAGTCTATCTGATTTCGTGAGCTTTCGATTCTCGTCATTCTCGTCGTTCCTCTCTTATTCTCGAGTGCTCTTGATTCTTTGCTTCTTCTCTTGAGTTCTTGTTTCACCTAATCCCTTTTCCCTTCCGTCTCGGTCCTAAGATCTCGGGACGAGATCTCTTCTTAGTGGAGGAGTGTTGTAACGCCCCGGATTCATTGTGCCAGGTGTCTCCCAGTTATTTCTCGTTGTTGCCATGTCATTTGCTTGTGTTTTGCATTTTATGATGTCATCATTTTCATTGTGTCATCATGTGCATTGCATTGCATTGCATACGGGTCCGTCTCTTGCATCCGAGCATTTTCCCTATTGTCCGTTTTGCAATCCGGCACTCCTATGTCCTCTGGCGTTCCCTTTTTCTCTCCTGTTGTGAGCGGGTGTTAAACTTTATCGGAGTGGCCCGAGGTTTGCCAAGCGGCCTTGGTATAGCACCGATAGACCGCCTGTCAAGTTTCGTGCCATTTGGAGTCCGTTTGATACTCCAATGGTTAACCGACTTAGCCCGAAGCCTCTTTTGTCTTGCAGCCCAACACCCATCCAAAGTGGCCCATAACTCATCTAAGTCACTTCCATGCTCTCAGTCGTTCAATCGCGATCGCGTGGCCGAAAACCGCTCCTCATTTGGAATCTCCTAGCTCCCTCTACCTATAAATATGTGCCTCCCCCGTCTAAATCGCAGATGAAACCCTAAATCCTCCCTTCGCGCCGCCGGACATGCCCGTCGACGGCCGGACACGTCCAATCTCCACCTCACCCCGGCGAATCGGGCATCGCCATGTCACCCCACCGCCGCTCTCCGCCAACCGCTCGCCGCCACGTAGGCGCCCGCCGCCCCGCGCCTCCTGCCGGCCCGCGAGCCCAGGGCAGGTTCGCCCGGGCCCGCGCGCGCCGCCCGGGCCCCGCTGCTCCGCCCGCCGGCAAACCCGCCGCTGCTCGTCCCCGACTCCGGCACCGCTCGCGCCCTCCGCCGTCCGCCGCCGGCCCCGCCAGACCTCGCCTCGCCTCCGTCCGCCCTCCGCTGCCAGTGCGCCATGCCGCCCGTGGTCGCCTGTGGCCGCCCCAACCGGAGCTCGCTAGTGCGACGCCTCCCGCAGCCGGCTATCGCCTCCCGTCACCGGCCGACCCCTCGCCCGCGCCGCCGGCCCCCTCTGACCCCGACCTCCGGCCTCCATCCTCTCCCTCTCTGGCGTGTTCTCCGGCGGACTCCGGCCGCCTCGATCCGCGTGCCCCGAAGAACCCTAGATCCAGATCCAGCAGGTTGACCCAGTTTTTCTTCTAAGTCCCGAAATATTTGCATTTTCATGCTCTGTTCAACGCATCATAACTCTGTGCATGTAGCTCTGTTTCGTGCGTGTAATATATCGCAATGTTCATCATGAGATGCTATTAATTTTGTTCCATTGTGACATGCTTGTTTGAGATCATCTTGGTGCTCGAATCATCGTTGCAAGAGTGCTATATGTTGTTATCTGCTGTCTGTTAACAGAACATACTCATTTGTCATTTTTGCCATGTTTGATGTGTGCATCCTATGAGGTTGATGTCTACCTGTGTTTTGAACTATAGCATGCCATATTTACAGAGGTGCAATCCATGTATTTTTGTGGGTCTTTTAGTGAGTGCATCGAGCTTGTTAAGTAGGATACTTGCTGTTACTGTTTTGCTAGGCTGAATCTGTTATTTCGTGATGCTATGTAAACCTGCTGCTACAAGTCATTCTATGCATAATCTAGAGTTTTTCATTAAGTATGTTTTGTTCTACATATCAGGCTATATCCATACATGCCACTGGTTGCATTCATATCCTGTTGTAGCTTTTCGTAATCTTGCTCTCAAATTGCTAAATAATGTTGCTGTCAGCCTGTTAACATTAAGTTTAGTTTTGCCATGAGCTTTCCTAGTGATCCATGCACCCTATGAACTTGGTCTTGCCATGCTTAGCTTCATAAATATGTCTTCTTACTGTTGGTTGCCTTATCATGCCATGTATTGATCTGTGATGAGTGGTTCAAGATCACCAACATGCCTACTTGTTATTGTTCCTGCCATGTTTGAATCTAACATATCATTTGCCATGTTTACATGGGTGCCATCATATCTTATGATCCATTTTGGCTCATGGATAGTAAAGGACTTTTGTTATATGAATTTAGTAGTATCATGACATGCCTTAAGTTTATATGATAAGTTCCTGTAACATGTTGTTTGATAGCTCTAAACATTGCAACCTGATGTTATTTCTGCTAAGCCTGAAACTGTTATTATTTGCAATCTTGCCATGTGTTTTGGAGCATGTTCTAGTGATTTCTGGAGATAGCTCAGTGTTAATGTTTTGTCATGCTTTACCTGTACATCATGTCCATGCCATTTGTTCTTATGTTGAGATGCTGTAGCATATTGTTTTGATGCTTGGAAGATGCCTAGTTGCTGTTTTGGACAGCTTGTCCTTTAAACTTGTTTCATGTGTGTGTGTGTTGAACCGTTGCTCCGTTTTGAGTGTGCTCTATATGAAACTTGCTTGATTTTGCATGTAGCTTCATATTATCATGTTGCAACCTTGTTTGAGGTGTTTTCTTGATGTTTGGATGCATTTTGCATCAATGCCATGTTTAACTTGTTTTGCTCATATCTTCTAGGTCGTAGCTCCGAATTAAATGAACTTTATATGTAACTTGACTAGAATCTCGTGTAGATCATCTTGATGCATCTTAACTTGCTGTTTAACAACTTGAACATAGGGTTTATTCAGATCTGGACATCGAATTTTGCATATGAGGACTTACCGGAATTGTTATTTGTTGTTTCTGGCCTCATTTAAACTTGACTTGATGTGTTGTTCTTGTATGCATAATCTCTTGCCATGAGTAGCTTCATGTAGTCTTGTCTTGCATCATACTTGGTTGTGCATCATGTCTTGTTCATGTGTGGTGTGTTTACCATGTTCTGTGCTTCTTCTCAATAGTTCTTGTTTCGTTGCGATCGTGAGGATTTGTTCGTCTACGCTTGGTTCCTCTTCGTGGATTCATCTTCTTCATGGACTCGTTCTTCTTCCTAGCGGGATTTCAGGCAAGATGACCGCTACCCTAGATCTCACTACTATCATTGCTATGCAAGTTGCTTCGTTCTATCGCTTTGTTGCGCTACCTATCACATGTTCTTCAAGCCACCCAAATTGCCATGTCAGCCTCTAACCTTTTGCACCCTTCCTAGAAAACCTTATGTTGGGATATCACAATATCTCTTATTTAATTAATGCATCTATCTACTTGGTAAAGGGTGGAAGACTCGGCCTTATGCCTGGTGTTTTGTTCCACTCTTGCCGCCCTAGTTTCCGTCATACCGGTGTTATGTTCCCGAATTTTGCGTTCCTTACGCGGTTGGGTGATTTTGGGACCCCCTTAACAGTTCGCTTTGAATAAAACTCCTCCAGCAAGGCCCAACCTTGGTTTTACCATTTGCCTCACCACCACCTATACCTTTCCCTTGGGTCGGCCAACCCGAGGGTCATC
>NC_041381.1:64808807-64810481 GCF_002162155.2 Triticum dicoccoides
AATGCTTGTCTAAGTGTTGGTCCAAACCGAGTGATATCCGGCGCCCCCTGGGCAATCAGGGTCTATGCCAACCCGACGTCTGGCTCATCCGGTGTGCCCTGAGAACGAGATATGTGCAGTTTCTATCGGGATTTGTCGACACAGCGGGAGTCTTTGCTGGTCTTGTTTTACCATTGTCGAAATGTCTTGTAACCGGGATTCCGAGTCTGATCGGGTCTTCCTGGTAGAAGGAATATCCTTCGTTGATCGCGAGAGCTTATCATGGGCTAAGTTGGGACACCCCTGCAGGGTATAAACTTTCGAAAGCTATGCCCACGGTTATGTGGCGGATGGGAATTTGTTAATGTCCGGTTGTAGATAACTTGACACCAGATCCGAATTAAAACGCATCAACCGCGTGTGTAGCCGTGATGGTCTCTTTTCGGCAGAGTCCGGGAAGTGAACACGGTTTTGGGTTATGTTTGACATAAGTAGGAGTTCAGGATCACTTCTTGATCATTGCTAGCTTCACGACCGTTCCATTTGCTCTCTTCTCACTCTTATTTTGCGTATGTTAGCCACCATATATGCTTAGTCGCTGCGGCAACCTCACCACTTTACCCCTTCCTTACCCATTAAGCTTTGCTAGTCTTGATACCCATGGTAATGGGATTGCTGAGTCCTCGTGGCTCACAGATTACTACAACAACAGTTGCAGGTACAGATTATGCGATGATCTTGACGCGAGAGCGATGTTACTTCTCTGGGAGTTCTTCTTTTGTTGCTTCTTCGATCAGGGGATAGGTTCCAGGTCGGCAGCCTGGGCTAGCAGGGTGGATGTCGTTTGAGTTTCTGTTTGAGTTTCATCCGTAGTCGGATCGTGATCTTATGTATGATGTTTTATTCATGTGGCATTGTATGCCTCTTGTATGTATCCCCATCTATTATGTAATGTTGATGTAATGATATCCACCTTGCAAAAGCGTTTCAATATGCGGTTCTATCATTGGTGGGACCTTCGAGTCTCTTTAGGATAGTATCGCATATTGGGCGTGACACGCGTGCCAAATAAGCGTGCTGCAGATGCATATATAGCAGTAGCGCGTCTCACTGAAAACTCGCTACTACTAAAATTTCAACCACTAAGCCGATGGGATACACATAGTAGTAGCGATCTTTCAGAAACCGCGCTGCCGATAATATTCTTATAACAGCGCGTTTACATGTAGAGCGCTACTGCTAACAAAAATAAAATAAAATGAAAAACAAATAGAAAAGTAAATGAAAATGAAAGAAATAGAAAAAGGAGAAAGGAAAAATATAAAATGTAAAGAAAAATAAATGAAAAAGGGAAAAAAAGGATGAAGGAATAGCAATAGCGCGTTTGCAGAAACGCGCTATAGCTAACTTAGCTATAAGGCGCTACCGTTATTTTTGACTTAACCCAAAAAACAGTTTCCCCCGGCCACCACTTCTCCCCCAAATCCCTCGCCCCACTCTTGGTCGCCGTCTCCCCCACTTCGCCATTGCCCCCACTTTGCCGCCGTCTCCTGTCGGTGTCTACGCCACGCTCATCCTTACCGCCTCCGCCCAAGCCCGCCCAGCCTCACCGCCGCCGCCTCTCGGGCCGCCCTCGACCTCACCGTCGCCGCCCTCGACCTCTCCGCCGCCGCACTCGACCTCACCGCCCCCGAG
>NC_041381.1:64810914-64814904 GCF_002162155.2 Triticum dicoccoides
CTCAGCTTTTTCTTCCTCTGCCATGTTAATTAGTAGTAGTAGATGTTAATTAGTACTAGGGTTCATACATAATGATTTTTAGTAGTAGTAGTAGATGTAATTAGTAGTAGTGATGGTACAAGTTAACTAGGGCAGTATGGTTAATAGTAGATGTTTTTTAGTTAGGGTAATAATAGATGTTAAGTAGTAGATAATGTTGATGTTAATTAGTTCAGTAGGGTTTAGTTTTTGAATTGAGTTTGTTTAACTAGATGTTAATTAGGGAAGTAGGGAATTTAGTTTAGAGTAAAGTAATTTAGTTCAGTAGTTAACTAAATATAATCTATATTTGGTTTTTGAATTGAGTTTGAGAGAGCATGTGATTTGTGTAGATTTTCTTGTAGTGTCAAACGCTAGGACATGCAAATTTGAAGTGGTCAGGATATATGCAAATTCCTCAATTGTGTTTGCACATGCATGTTTCGATTGTGCCCAAGTGGCCTTTTGTTGTTTCCAGGAAATGAAGCCGAGTGGCCTATGTTTTGCTGGAATGTTGATTCATTTCGGTTCCGGCAAATTTCAGCTTCTCAATTTGTCCACTTTTTAGCAAAGGTCATGCCGAAATTTTCCGTGAATTTCGGCATGACTTGTGCTACAAACTAGGAGTGCCCAGGATTTCCCACACCAGGAAGGAGTCAATGTTCCTGCAAAACAATAGGGCTTTTTTATGTCATTATTCATTTATTAGGTCTAGAATTAATTGACTAGATTTAATCGTAGGAAACATGGCTAGCAACAATGAAGGACAGGGTTCTGATGATTGCGACGATGTCTATCGGGCGGCAGCCAAATTTTTGAGCCTTGCCGACGATCAACCGATGTTGTTGCTGGGCCCACCGGTGGCATCGGGGACTGAGACGACACATAGGCTAGTGCTGAGACTGAGACTGGCGCTAAGACTCAGACCGGTATCGAGACAGACGCTGAGACTGAGACCGGCGCTGCCTCGGGGAGCGGAGCCGGTGTAGAACTGAAAGCAAAGAGGCAACGGCTTCCTAACAAACTCAAGTCTACTAGACTGGTGGTCACGGAGGTGGACGACGGCAATTTTGAGCCAAACGCGCCCGAGGAAGCACGCGCGTGCTACGACAATCAAATAGGCTGCATCGTATGGACAACCGCCACCATCAATGATAAGAAATTACAGAAGCTAGATAATATGAGGCCCTCCCTCCTAAAGAAGTTTCACCAGATATTCTTGTTCCCGGGCCGGAATGAAAAGGATTATGAAGATCCAGATAAGGACCCGGCAATGAAGAAGATAAACAAACACGCCATGACCAAGTTTAGCGAAGCGTTGGCCGCCTGGAAAACAAGGGTGAAAGCAAGGATCATCGACAAGAAGGAACCTTACTCCGAGATTGTAAAGGATAATCCGACAATCATAGAAGGGCGGTTTCAAATATTCAAGGCGGCTTGCGAGACCGAAGCTGCCCAAAAAAGTCTAAGTACATGAAGGGGCTTCAAGAGAGGAACATTGGGAACCACCACCTCGGAAGCCATGGTTACGGCGGGAAGAGGTCCAAATGGGCCAAGGAGGACGCGTAAGCCGCGAGTGTGGGCATCCCAGATCCCTTGGCGGAGTTCACCGTCCCGCAGGAGCGTGACGTCCTCAGGGCCCGGCACCGTTGGGACCCAGTGAAGAAGGTTTACGAGACAAACGCGGTCATGATGGAGTTCATTAGACTGCAGGTAATTTTAGTTTCTGATCAATTCGACTACACACGTTAGTCATATTTGTAAGCGATCCTTGTGCCTTTTTGTGGGGACCGATTCTCCGGGTATTAATTTCCAGAAAATGGCCCTTGTGCTCACCAGCCCCAGGATAACTGTTAGCTGATGAGGCACCAACTTGATACAGAAATTCCAAGCAAAATACAAAATATGTAGTACAAGACCATTCTGGCCTGTGAGTACAACAAATGGTTTCTAGTGGTTGATGGCGGAAGCGGTTTGTGGATCATCAGTGTCTATGGGACTCCATGTTTCCACAGGAACAGCTGACCAGGTTAACTCCTATCTTCGCGAGGCTTCTATCACCATTACGTGGGTTCCGGGGCTGTCAACACGGTCGCTCCTTTCCGCGCAAGAAATCTGGCCAAGACAATAGCCAGGGACAAGCCAGTGAGTACTTTGAATGTACTCGCAAACATTATGAACACAGGCATAATATGACAGTGATGTGCTGAAAATATTATATGAACATGACGTCAGTCACCAATGATAAATAAAGCTCTGATGCGTACGAGCATGTTAAATATGAATATGCAATAACATAGCAATATTAAAATTTTGAAATAAATAATAAACATGCCACAGTCGGGCGTCTGAGCGACACCACATACAGGGCTTTAAAAGAAATACCACAGTCGAGCGTCTGAGCGACACCACATACAGGGCTTTAAAAGAAATGCCACAGTCGGGCGTCTGAGCGACACCACATACAGGGCTTTAAAAGAAATGCCACCGTCGGGCGTCTGAGCGACACCACATACAGGGCTTTAAAAGAAATGCCACAGTCGGGCGTCTGAGCGACACCACATACAGGGCTTTAAAAGAAACAGTCATAGTGAATATCCCGGAGGTAGAACCATCCCAGAGATACTCGATAATAACAATAATAACACGGGTTAGTCAATAATAACAATAATCATAATTATCACAAGTCACAGGTAGTAATTCCAGTTCTGGTTTAACAGTTTCACCTCCGAAGACAGACACTAAGACCGACACTTGACCCATCCCAGATTGTAGTCCTTAACCATGGACACGGCTATTCGAATAGGTTTAATCTCTGCAGAGGGTGTACTCTTTACCCACGAGTAACGGATTCCATTAGTCCATCGGGACTAATTCCGTCTACGGTCTTTTTGTTGAAAACACACCTAACTTGCACACACCAGCTTAACTCACACGTGTCTGGAATCACCCACGACACCTGTCAAGCAAACTCTAAGTGGGGAGGCTACAACCTCACGTAGCATGGGATCAAATTTATATTGCATGCTCTAAGGGGTGGCCTCCCCTCTCGGTCTCAACCGGAAAGACCCATGCCCCCGGACCAGGTGGCCTGCCTACCAGCTATAACCAGTATCTTCCACCATGGCCTCTCTGTACGGTGTGCGCTAGAAAGAGGTTGACAACTTACTGAACAATACTCTACTTGTTGTAGAGAGGAGTGGTAGTACGAAACAAGTATGGGGGTTACTGGAACAAGACTCGATCTACGGTCGACTCAGGAGGTTTAAGTATTCCCTGCATGATTAGCATAAAGAATATATTTCAACCAACAGAGTCACCGCTCATATTACCTCACTATGCCATACCAGACATAACCGTCCCGACGGAGACCGGCGACAAACTCATGCCTACCCAAGGAAGAGGTTTTCCCGGGTTCCTGCCGGTATGCATGCAAGGCACATGAGGATGATTATCATCACAAGTGTGTTCATTTCCAACAGCATGGAAATCACTAACATGCACCCATGCACATGATCATATCACAAGAAATAACAAGTTTGTCACATCCCTAGCTGCTGGTAGTGCTCTAGGCTAGCTTCATGTTTGCATCATGTTTAAATTTTGCCTAAAATTGAAATGGGGATGTTCAAACCCTAGCATTAAATCAACTCAACTAGGGTGAATTAAAATCTTTTCAATAAACCCAAAAGGTTCCTAAGAAAAGTTCATGATTTCTGGTTAAGGTGGAAACCTCTGCCAAAAATGATGATTATATTCTTAGGTCATTTTTGGATTTTTGAATTAAATCATATTGTATTTGACTTTGGGCATTTAAATACTATAAATAATTTAAATGCTCAAATAAATGTTGGAAATTGATAAGGGTCACTGAAATAATTCAGAAAGTACCCATAATTATTTCCAGGATTTTATAAAAATGATTTGATATTTTAAAACAAATCAAAAACAAATTGCAGAAATAGAAAAAGA
>NC_041381.1:64817193-64821875 GCF_002162155.2 Triticum dicoccoides
ACGCAGTAATTCTTTTCTGGATTTATTATTATTCAGAAATTTCAGAAAATGCCTAAAACTTCTAAAAATCATAGAAAATTAACCGTAACTCCAAATTAAATAATTTATATATGAAAAATTATCAGAAAAATTCAAGGAATCCATCTGTACCATTTTCATGCATGTTAGAACAACTTATCACTACTGTTTAGGACAAATGGAGTGAATGACATTTAAATAACCCCATATGGAGTTTGAATTTGAATCTTGGATTCAAACCAACTTCATTTAATCTGTTGCTAGTCACATTAGCCCAAAACACATTCATATTGCCATGTCATAGCATGCATCATATTGTGCATTGCATTGATCGTGTTTTTCTGTGTTGCCGGTATTTGTCCCCTCTCGATAGACGTGATACCGAAGATGTGATCGTTGACACTGATGAAGACTCAATGTTATCTTCAGAAGTGCCAGGCAAGCAAAACCCCCTTGTTCATTCCGATACAATCCTACTCTCTCGCTCCTGCTCTCTTTTACTGCATTAGGACAACAACGATTCATCTGTTACTTGCTGCGGTAGCTGAACCCCTTTATCCTTTGCATGACCTGTCATTCCACAGTAAATAGATGAAACCCACTAGTATGAGTAGGAATTGTTTGAGCCCTGTTGTGCCTACTCATTCATGCTTGTTTGTCATGCCTGCTACTGCTTAGAGTTGAGTCAGGTCTGATTCATCGGGGATGAATCGGAGGCGTGTGAACATGTCCTACTGTGTGTGAGCTAAGTGTGTGAACACGATTTGGTAAAGGTAGCGGTGAGAGGCCATGTAGGAGTACATGGTGGGTTGTCTCATTGCAGCCGTCCTCAGGAACTGAGTTCTGTGTTTGTGATCCATGATTCAGCTACTACCATACATTGGGCCCTGAAATATGACCCCGCTCGACTTCTTATTCACCCTAGTCCTCTGTCCAGGAGTTGCAAGTAGTTTCTGGTGTTTGTAGCTTACTGGAGGCCGTGGACAGCGCTGACCGTAGGGGTGGGCTGTGATGCGGTAGGTACGTGGCACGGTGTACCGGATGCCCGTTTGGTATCTCGGGAACCCTGTTCACATCGTTTGGAGCTGTGAGCGAAACTCCGGCCGGATCTCCTCATGGATGGAACCCGAATAGGCGATAAACCTGGACTAGAGACTTGAGTGTTTAGGTAGGTCGTGGTCTACACCCACGTCGGCTTTCGCTTGAAGTCTGCCGAGCACATGTCGTGTGCAGACGCTAAGTGGTGGAAACATGTATGAAGAAGTACACCCCTGCAGGGTTAACATCATCTATTCGAATAGCCGTGTCCGCGGAAAAGGACTTCTGGGTTGCTTATATCAGTTCATAGACAAGTGAAAGTGGATACTTTAAAATGCGCAAGATAAGCGTGAGTGCTATGGATGGCGTTCTCGTAGGGAGACGGGAGCGGATCCATAGTGGTGTATTGATATGGTGAATATGTGGACTCGTGTGCGCCACCTCAAGAGAGTCGCTTGCAGTCGTAGTTTAGGATAGCCACCGAGTCAAAGCTGGCTTGCTGCATTTAAACCCCACCATCCCCTTTGTTGATAATGATGCATATGTAGTTAGTTCTGATGTAAGTCTTGCTGGGTACATTTGTACTCACGTTTGCATATTTTATGTTTTGCAGAGAGACTTCAGTCTCATTAGTAGTTCCGCTTGGACTTCGACGTTTAGCTTGATACCTCAGCTACGATCTTGTGCCCTCGGCAGGATCTGATCGATAGTCAGGCTTCTCAGCCTTTTTCATTTATAGATGTCTGTACTCAGACATGATAGCTTCCGCTTGTGCTTTGACTTGTATGCTCTGATTGTTGGGTCATGAGACCCATGTTTGTAATGTCTCGCTCCTCGGAGCCTATTGAATAAATTACTTGAGTCATAGAGTCATGTTGTGATGCCATGTTGTATTTGCACATATCGAGCATATTGTGTGTATGTTATTGAAATTCTTGGTATGTGTGGGATCTGACTATCTAGTTGTTTATCTTTAGTAGCCTCTCTTACCGGGAAATGTCTCCTAGTGTTTCCACCGAGCCATGGTAGCTTGCTACTGCTCCGGAACACTTAGGCTGGCCGGCATGTGTCCTTCTTCGTTCCTGTGTCTGTCCCTTCGGGGAAATGTCACGCGATGAATACCGGAGTCCTGTTAGCCGCTACAGCCCGGTTCACCGGAGTCCTGCTAGCCCAGTGCTACAGCCTGGATTCACTCGCTGATGACCGACACGTTCGATGCTGGGTCATGGATGCCTGTCCCTGTAAGTCTGTGCCACTTTGGGTTTACGACTAGCCATGTCAGCCCGGGCTCCTTGTCATATGGATGCTAGCGACACTGTCATATACGTGTGCCAAAAGGCGCAAACGGTCCTGGGCAAAGGTAATGCTACACCCGTGGGGATACCGTGCGTGAGGCCGCAAAGTGATATGAGGTGTTACATGCTAGATCGATGTGGCATTGAGTCGGGGTCCTGACAGCGTTGGTATCAGAGCTTGACTGCCTGTAGGATTACCAAGCCAAACTGGTCGAAGTTGAGTCTAGAATTTTTTTAGTTATATAAGGGAATTGATTGTGGGATGGAACGTAAGGCTCTTTTTACTCCTTATACCTCATGCCCTTCTGATCTGAGTCATCTTATCTTTCCTGCGGGGATTAAGAACTAGGCTATCTCTTCTTTCTATTAGGATCACGTGTTACTAATCAGTGGACTTATAAGATTTTTGGACTTAAGCCTCTGTTCAGTTTTTACTGCTTCCGTATGTTAATTGTTGATCTCGAAACTGTGATATTGTGCTTCTGAGTGGTTATGCCACCAATTTTGTGAATGTCTCAAATCTTTTCTGAGCATTTACAGCCGTTATGCTGTCCGAGTCATTCCAGGTTTCTAAATAGTCTGATGCATTTGCAAAATCCTTTCCCTCTGGTTTCGATGTTCCTTTATGCCAGCTCAATCACACTAATTGTTGAGTTGAGGTATTCTATTGCCTTGACATTATGTTGCAGATATTATTATGACCCTAGGTGTCTTAGGGGATCACCTAGTAATTTAGCCATGATTTGTGTTCCCAGTGTGATGATTCTGGCCATCATTCTCGAAAGCATCCCGTGATGCTACTTAGTGGTAGGTATTCTGTTCCTGGGTTCTTGAACCCGAGATTCACTCTACTTCATGTTGATAGTGTTTGCTAGTTCCTTCAGGATATTAGTAACTTTGCGATAGTCCTCGAGGTCCGTGGTATTTCCTTCTTCCAAATACTATGAACCGCTTATGGCAGATGTTTATTGGATCAAAAGATCACAATTAGAGTACTCTTGAGGAGATCTCCATTCATAAATCGTGACTCTGCCAGTCCTACCTCTCTGCATGGGTTATCTGGAAGAAATGTTGAATTCGTTCGACATGCCAAACCATGCATCCACAACTCAGAAAATCGTGTGTTCCTTGAGTTGTCCCTCTTTAGTTGTCTACTGACCTTCGTCTATCAATTGATAGTCAAGAGTATGCGTGCGTTCGTTCATCGATGCCTATGACTCTTGTGGTCTGTCAAGCCATTCTATCGCGGAATGACTAGGAGAAACAAACTCCAGTACCTCATTCATATCTAGGATTGGGTCAAAGTAGTTGTACTCTGCAGATCAAGTTGCTAACCCAACTTTTGTTCTGTTCTACCTTGGAGTATTACCATCTTTATATCAAGAATTTCATGAGAATTGCACCACCTTTTGTGAATTCTTGACATAGTGATACTTCTCGCCATCCTTTTTCATTCCTCGGTTCCGTGTTGTCGCAACCGGAACGCCGACAAGTGAATCGTGATGTGTGAATTCAATACTCCTAGCAACCTTGTTGCTTGGTAGTTAAAGGATAATAATTTCATTCTTAGCATGTTGGTTAGTGAATCATCATTCTAGGACTGATCGTGCTACCTAGTCCTTATTTCGGTGCACCCTTCGATCGATGAGTTAGGATCTTGTCAAGTCCTCACTCATTTGATCATATCGTCTTGCCCTCAAAAGCAAGATTGTTCTCGAGCTTAGTAACATACCGGTGGTTCGTGATTTTCTGAATGTCTTCTCGGAAGTATCACCAGGTCGTCACCTGACCGTTATGTTGAGCCGTGATCAAGTTGGTTTCTTAAGAACCACCTTCTTTCCAAGAATCGGTGTTAGATATCCCTGAGCTAGTTGGTTAAGCTGGACAACAACTTGGAGAGTTGGAAGATAAAAGCTTGGCTGACTTAGTTCGTTCCAAAGGGATATTCTTGTGTAGTGTGTGTTGAAGAAAGATGATATCTTCATCGATTGGTCCCTGTGATCAGTTGTTGGACCTATTGTCTTATCAATCCTTTGATTTGAGTGTTGGCCATCGTCAAATCAAATCAGTACCAACGATGCTCGTAATGTTGTCTTATTCGTGGTTGATCCCTCGAGCATACACCATTACATCTTTGGTCTGACCAATGCTATCACCGTGTTCACTTAACTATGGAATTCCTTTTAAAAGGAAACCCGGATGAATTGTTGTTGAGCCCATTGACAACATCCTTATCTCCTCCATGATTTTGTTGAGCATTAAGCTAGTGTTGGAAATTTTTGAAAGCATTTGTTCATGCTAGCTCATGAAGCATATGTTTGGATGAAGGTA
>NC_041381.1:64824400-64888121 GCF_002162155.2 Triticum dicoccoides
GCGACGCCACGCGACCCCGATGCTCTCTCACTCTCTGGTCCTCTCTTCCCCCTCGCTCCTCTGCTCTCTCTCTCTCACGGCCGCCCAAATCAGCCGGTGCCGCCGCTGCAAGGCACCGCGCCCACCGCCGTCCCCTTGCCCCGTGGCTGTGACCCCTAGCTCCGCCTCGCTGTCGTGAAGCTCCACGCCGAAGAACACGCCTGCGGATGCCTAGCAGCACCGTCGCCGACGCCATCTTCGTCCTCCGCACCGACGGCCGCCGTCGACCGATTCGTCATCACCAGGCCGTCCCCGAGCTCTCTGAGATCACCAACGACCCCGCCGTGAGCTCCTCTACCGACCCCCCCTTCTTCCCTGTCCATTAGCTCGTCGTATCCGTCGTTTCCGTCGGGACCGAGACCTCACCGGCGCCGGACTTGTCGCCGTCGTCGTTTTGGTTCACCTCCGTCCAAACCGAGCACGCAGACGTACTCAGAGCGCTCCCAGGAGCCCGTAGCGCCCACCAGCCCCTCCTCCCATGCACCATAGCGCCATCTCCGCTGTTGCCCGAGCTCCGGCCACCGCCGCGAGCTCGACTTCGGCGAGTACAGCGCACCCCGTCCGCTCCTTCCTGCTCCGTTGGATGCGGAAGAGCACGGGCTACGCCCCGGTGGTCTCCGCGCGCTTTCTCGCCGCCTGTAGCCCATTCCGGCGAAGCACCGCCGCGCGGTTTGGTCGTCGCCGGCCGAACCCCGGCGAGGCTGACGTGGCGGTTTATTAGCACTAATCCCCACCATTAGCCACCTCACCAGCCGCTGACAGCGGGCCCCACCCCTGGTCAAACCCCAGTCAGCGCTGGGTTTGACCGGGATTAACTCCTGTGACACTGACATATGGGGCCCACAGGTCAGATTTGACCTGGACAACGCCGTTGACTTGCTGACGTCACTGTGAAGTCATGCTGACGCAGTAATTCTTTTCTGGATTTATTATTATTCAGAAATTTCAGAAAATGCCTAAAACTTCTAAAAATCATAGAAAATTAACCGTAACTCCAAATTAAATAATTTATATATGAAAAATTATCAGAAAAATTCAAGGAATCCATCTGTACCATTTTCATGCATGTTAGAACAACTTATCACTACTGTTTAGGACAAATGGAGTGAATGACATTTAAATAACCCCATATGGAGTTTGAATTTGAATCTTGGATTCAAACCAACTTCATTTAATCTGTTGCTAGTCACATTAGCCCAAAACACATTCATATTGCCATGTCATAGCATGCATCATATTGTGCATTGCATTGATCGTGTTTTTCTGTGTTGCCGGTATTTGTCCCCTCTCGATAGACGTGATACCGAAGATGTGATCGTTGACACTGATGAAGACTCAATGTTATCTTCAGAAGTGCCAGGCAAGCAAAACCCCCTTGTTCATTCCGATACAATCCTACTCTCTCGCTCCTGCTCTCTTTTACTGCATTAGGACAACAACGATTCATCTGTTACTTGCTGCGGTAGCTGAACCCCTTTATCCTTTGCATGACCTGTCATTCCACAGTAAATAGATGAAACCCACTAGTATGAGTAGGAATTGTTTGAGCCCTGTTGTGCCTACTCATTCATGCTTGTTTGTCATGCCTGCTACTGCTTAGAGTTGAGTCAGGTCTGATTCATCGGGGATGAATCGGAGGCGTGTGAACATGTCCTACTGTGTGTGAGCTAAGTGTGTGAACACGATTTGGTAAAGGTAGCGGTGAGAGGCCATGTAGGAGTACATGGTGGGTTGTCTCATTGCAGCCGTCCTCAGGAACTGAGTTCTGTGTTTGTGATCCATGATTCAGCTACTACCATACATTGGGCCCTGAAATATGACCCCGCTCGACTTCTTATTCACCCTAGTCCTCTGTCCAGGAGTTGCAAGTAGTTTCTGGTGTTTGTAGCTTACTGGAGGCCGTGGACAGCGCTGACCGTAGGGGTGGGCTGTGATGCGGTAGGTACGTGGCACGGTGTACCGGATGCCCGTTTGGTATCTCGGGAACCCTGTTCACATCGTTTGGAGCTGTGAGCGAAACTCCGGCCGGATCTCCTCATGGATGGAACCCGAATAGGCGATAAACCTGGACTAGAGACTTGAGTGTTTAGGTAGGTCGTGGTCTACACCCACGTCGGCTTTCGCTTGAAGTCTGCCGAGCACATGTCGTGTGCAGACGCTAAGTGGTGGAAACATGTATGAAGAAGTACACCCCTGCAGGGTTAACATCATCTATTCGAATAGCCGTGTCCGCGGAAAAGGACTTCTGGGTTGCTTATATCAGTTCATAGACAAGTGAAAGTGGATACTTTAAAATGCGCAAGATAAGCGTGAGTGCTATGGATGGCGTTCTCGTAGGGAGACGGGAGCGGATCCATAGTGGTGTATTGATATGGTGAATATGTGGACTCGTGTGCGCCACCTCAAGAGAGTCGCTTGCAGTCGTAGTTTAGGATAGCCACCGAGTCAAAGCTGGCTTGCTGCATTTAAACCCCACCATCCCCTTTGTTGATAATGATGCATATGTAGTTAGTTCTGATGTAAGTCTTGCTGGGTACATTTGTACTCACGTTTGCATATTTTATGTTTTGCAGAGAGACTTCAGTCTCATTAGTAGTTCCGCTTGGACTTCGACGTTTAGCTTGATACCTCAGCTACGATCTTGTGCCCTCGGCAGGATCTGATCGATAGTCAGGCTTCTCAGCCTTTTTCATTTATAGATGTCTGTACTCAGACATGATAGCTTCCGCTTGTGCTTTGACTTGTATGCTCTGATTGTTGGGTCATGAGACCCATGTTTGTAATGTCTCGCTCCTCGGAGCCTATTGAATAAATTACTTGAGTCATAGAGTCATGTTGTGATGCCATGTTGTATTTGCACATATCGAGCATATTGTGTGTATGTTATTGAAATTCTTGGTATGTGTGGGATCTGACTATCTAGTTGTTTATCTTTAGTAGCCTCTCTTACCGGGAAATGTCTCCTAGTGTTTCCACCGAGCCATGGTAGCTTGCTACTGCTCCGGAACACTTAGGCTGGCCGGCATGTGTCCTTCTTCGTTCCTGTGTCTGTCCCTTCGGGGAAATGTCACGCGATGAATACCGGAGTCCTGTTAGCCGCTACAGCCCGGTTCACCGGAGTCCTGCTAGCCCAGTGCTACAGCCTGGATTCACTCGCTGATGACCGACACGTTCGATGCTGGGTCATGGATGCCTGTCCCTGTAAGTCTGTGCCACTTTGGGTTTACGACTAGCCATGTCAGCCCGGGCTCCTTGTCATATGGATGCTAGCGACACTGTCATATACGTGTGCCAAAAGGCGCAAACGGTCCCGGGCAAAGGTAATGCGACACCCGTGGGGATACCGTGCGTGAGGCCGCAAAGTGATATGAGGTGTTACATGCTAGATCGATGTGGCATTGAGTCGGGGTCCTGACAAAGTTTCTCCAAAGTGAGGTGATGTTATAAACGTGTCATCAAACACACAAAAATATTTATGCCGGGGTTCAGAATGCTTGCCTTCAGGTCATGAGAATGAAGGGTGCATCCAAAACATCTTGAAATCTTCAAAAATCCTATTTAAAAGAATATATATGAATTAACACATAACACAAAACAGGACTAAAAGTTGTTTTGAAAAATTTTCAAATAAATCCTAAAATAAACTAGACAATATTTGAGAGAGGTAGGAAAAAGAATTAATTCATTTGGATTTATATTTAAAAGGATATAGCAGGTCAAAGTTTGGTGAAAATCTGATATTTAAAATAACACAGAAAAGAAAAACGTTTCAAATAAAACGTGTACACGTTGAAAGCGTACTTCAGAAGTGTGCTTCCACTTAATCCTGCATGGACCGGCGCTGGTTCACTAAGGGTGGGCACGCCTGGCCCACTGGTCAGGTTTGACCGGCCACGCGCGCGTCGTTCCCCTCCGACCGAACCGAGGCGGAGCTCCGGCGAGGATTTGCCGGCAAACGGGGGCGTCCCTTGGTGATCTGAGGACATGGGTGTGCTCAGGGGGTCGAGACGAGTCTGTGGGTACCCGCCATGGTCGCCAATGTGAACGGAGTCGCCGGCGACGTGCTTCGCGGCAGAGAAGGCATTCGGGTGGGTAGTGAGTTTGGGGCTGCGGTGGTCTCCGGCCAAAATAGAGCGCGGGGTTGTGCTCGCGAGAGGGAGGGAGAGTTCTTGGTGGAGAGAATGGAGAGGAAGAGGCACTGGTGGCGACGGAATCGGCCGGTAAATGGCGGCGACCGAACCGGCCGGACTCGGGGAAGAAGGCCTTCCCCTCCTCGACTGCTGGCCAAGGTAGCACTAGGAAGGTCACTTGAGGTTGCTCGAGGACTCGATTGAGCTCCGGGGTCCTTATATACGCGGTGGAGGTCGGTTCCGAGGCGGCCGGCAATAAGGACGACGGCGAACCGCCTCCCTCTAGCTTGGGTGACGTGGCGGCGACGAGCGCTAGAGGACGAGCCTGCGGATGAGCTCGCACTGTTCCAGGGGCAGGTGGCAAGCCGAGGTGGCTTTGGCGGCGCCGACCGTGGCAGAGGCGCGCTGCGGACGCCGGCGTGCCGCCAAAAGCTCTGTCGATGGCGCTGTTGGCTGCCAGGGCGGCTTGGCGCGTTGCTGTGAGGAGGTTAGTGCGTGGCGTGGCACTGCAGAGCAGGCCAAAACCAGGGGTGCAGCGTGTCGGCTCGGGTGCGGTTCGTGCAATACGCGCGCTCTGGGCACGCCAAGTGCACGCACGGAAGGTGTTCGATACAATGTCGTGGCATGCTACAGGTCACAGGTGAGGTTGGCAAGCAACAGAGCTAGGTTGTTGATAGAGTGAAGCTCAGGGGACAAGGTGGTTTGGTCAGGAGACCAAGTTCACGATGCCAACAACAATTCATGTCAAATCTGATCATGCACTCTAGGTGTTTGACAACATGCCACAGGCACTTAGGCTTTTCTTGGAGTGGCCAAATCTTCCAGATTGAAGTCTCTTTGGATGCATGAGAGGGTGGTGAGGTTAGTTGGTGAAAAGCACAAACTTGCTAGTGCAAGTTTTGCAGAACTTCAAATGTGGACAGGATGTGAATGGCATTATTTCATGAACCAAAAATATGCCAATGGTTGCATGCTCTTGGACTTAGGGGTTTAGCATGGAGGACTACAAGTAGGGAAAAGAATCTAGGGCCAAAGAGCAAGCAAGAATATGGTTGCCGTACAAACCATCATGTTGGACCAGAATGGAGATGAGGTTGATTCACTCAAAAAATTCAAAGAACATCCCTGGATTTTTGCCTATAATGGAATCATATGCTCCTACTGACATCCCATAATTTTGGTGGAAGCTAGAAACAATTATTTGAAAGGGTTGTAGTGCAAAGTTATCCACTGGACCAGAGAAGAAAAACATGTGTAGCACTCAAAATATGCAATGAATGAAATATATTATTGCACAAAAGTGATCTAGAGACATCACATGACATCTCCAAATTTTGGTTGGATTTTTAGTTAAATTTATCAACTGGTTGTAGTATAAAAAGAGCTCCAAAACTTAAAACAAGCCATTCTAATGATTAAAGCTCATGGTGAAATAATTTAATAAATAAATCTACTGATTAAGAAATTGTTATACAGAGAGCATAAAAGTCTAATATTTTGGAAAGCTCCACGGGGGACAATAATTATCCTCAAAATTAAAAGAGATGCTCTGAACTCCACAGAAAATAATCCAGAAAGAAAATTTTTAAAACTCCTGGCAAAATTTTAACATCAAAACTTTTGTTAAATTTTTGGGGTGTTACACTTTTGCAGAGAGAGCAGCACAGGATTGCGGCCGAAAGTGACTCGCCATCTGAGGCATTGGCGAGGCCCAAGGGGGACACTCCATTCAACCGGGTACTGAACATATTAAAACGACTCCCGGTGGAGACTCGACCATCGTATGGACGCGCACGGTGTCGGAGACGGCGCCACATGGAAGAGGTACTACCGTGAGACCACGGAGAAGAGAAAGGAAAGACGGAGGTTAACTGAAGAAAACATCGACAAGAAGGTTGAGATTGCGGTTGAGAAGAAATCATATCAGACAGTCGCAACAGCAGTAGCTGCCGCAAAACAGGTGGTTGTAGATATGTCTACTTCCTTGGATCCGGCCTTTTTCAATTGGACCAGGCAAAATCCAGAAAAAAATGCAGCGGACTTTCCCCTTGCTAACTTCTTGGGGAGCAGCTCGACTAGTGTTGCACCAGCACCTTCTCCTACACCGGCTCCCGCACCTACTCCTGCACCGGCTCCCGCACCTGCTCCCCCATTGGCTCCCGCACCTGCTCCGGCACCGGCTCCGTAACCGGACGTGCTCGGCGGTGCTTCGTCTTCGGCTAAGCTCGACGCTCTCACGGTATCTGTCACACCGGCCCCCTTCAATAAATGTATAATCTCTCGTTTTCGTTGCCTTTCGGATGTCTCATGTCGCAGACTTTTCTTTGCAGGACGACGAAACCCCGTGCACCATATTGTACACCATCAGCGACCAGAAGGTGGACGTGGGGAAGGCGATGATAATGGAGCTGAAGGAACCATTGTTCCACAGCCGGCCGATCCCCCCAAACGTCTTCCAGGTTTCCGTGGCCAGTGTCAAACCGGGCCACGAGAATTTGCCTCCTCTGATACTAGTAGGGGGTGACGATGAGACCCCGCAGCGGCTTGGTGATTGTTGCAATGGGTGGGTCCTGTTGTGTCCAAAGAGTCTGCTTCGTCTGGAGGCAGCCGGGAGCACACCCACGAGCATGTAGCCTCAGCAAGGTATGAACATCAACACCCCACCTACCCAATTAGCATTGGGTGTCAGGTTGGGTGATAGCGGATGGGGTAAGGAAGAGGCTCCATTAGTCGCTGATGACGTCGCCATGGATGAGGATGACGATGATGATGGCACTCAACAGTATGTCTATACTGGCGCCTACTCAGGGTTTGAGCGTCATGAGTCGGTGCCTGAATTGCCGTCTTCGGAGGCTGAACGTATTATGGACGACCTTCCGGTAGTAAATATGTCTAGGAAGAGAGCGAGGAAAGGCAAAAAAAGCTTATTATATGATCCAGCCGCCTCAGCAGCCTCGACTTCAGGACCGTATAGATATCCCCGATGCGGATAAATGGCATATCCCCGGTCAACCAATCCTACCTGCAAGAGCACTAGGGGCCAGATTCGGCGATCTAAGGAGACTTCATGACGATGTGCTGCGGATAGAGAAAGGCCTCATTGCCTCGAAAGATCCAGGATACCCACTCTACGTGGTTAACGTTCCGCGGCAATTTTCGTACGTCGACTGCTTCCCCGCGGATAAGTTCTTCCTTTGATTCGATTACATATTCGACATGTTTCACGTGAAGAAGCTGGACTTTACGTTTGTCCGCCTTTATGCCTTGCACATGAACTACATCATTGGGGTTGAGCAGATACCTCATATCTGTGTTGCTGACCCGTACTACATGCATGAGGGCTTCTTGGGAGTCTGCACAAAGCACCGTGAATACGCGAGGGAATACATCGTTAGTTTCATGCTCTCCAATATGTACAAGGAGGCGATTCTCGTGCCTTATTATCCCGTGTAAGTCACCCGCGTGGATATCCTTCCTTCGATTTCAATCATTCATTTGCACGGTGGAGGCTAATTAATTTGAGGTGTACTTATTTTGCGCAGCGGCGGGCGCGCCGTCCTCATCATCCTCTACCCACGATACTCCCACGCTCTTTACTTGGACTCGTCGAATAACATTCACAAAAAGGATTACACCCACATCAAGGATGTTCTCGACAGTTTTATGTTTTACTACCAAGCACGGGGTGGAGAGGTCAAGGACAAGAAGAGAAGGGGCGGCAGGCTCGCCTTCGGCCATAAGACCGACTTCTGATGCATCTAGCAACTGAGTGATTCTCTTAATGATGGATTCTATGTCCTACACCACATGCTGGAGTACAGACGGGATCACCAGAACCTTCGCATGTCACCTAGATCCGGTGATGCCCATATTTTGCAATGGGCAAAGAACGTAGGAGATATCAAGGATCATCGACTTCGAGCTGAGTTGTATCACATCCAGCGCGAACTTGCCCAAATCATCATGAAGGAGGTCGTTGGAAAAACAGGGATGTTCTACGAAGAAGGACAAATGTTGCCGGAAGACGTCCGAACATGGGTAGCCTCTCAGCGTCTCGACATGAAGCCTTTCACTAAGCTCGGGGACTATCTCCCTGACATCGATGGATGGCACGACATGTTGGAGTGATTGTCGATATATGACAATGTGTCTGTTTAGTCCATACTTTCTATATGACAAAACTTTGAGTTATGCACGGCAAAACTTTATTTGTGATGTAATTAAACCGTCCTCCTCCTCGACTAGAGAAGATCACTCTAGTTAGGGCATTTTGGGTACGATGAACTTTGTTATTTATGCTTATGATATGTTGTTTCTATTTTTGCCAAGTCTGTCTCTTTCTGTTGCGCAACTATATATGTTGCATATCATCGACTCATGTGATGATGCAGGTGCATAGATCATCAATGGCGAAGAAGTGCTACGCTAGGAGTATATATACGACGAGTGGCCGGAGTGTCAGGCCCAGGTGTACCGGTTTCCGGTTTCCGAGCGACAGGCAGTAGTTAGTTCAGGTTCACGCTAATGCGAGAGAGGGATACGAACTCATGTACTACATAGTTCCGCTCTCACTCAAAGTGATAGCTCTTCTCACGTGTATCATTGTTTAGATGTATGACGATGTATTTGCAAGTAATCGAGACTTGTATCGCTATTTTCGAGATTGTGACGAGAGACCACTTTGTGTTGGATGATGATTATGATGATGACATGATTTGATGAGACTAGTTGTATGTATATGCTATGATTACATTTGTATGTGTATATGCTATAATTACATTTGTATGTGTATGATATGCTAAAGATTATTGTATAAAGCCTATTCAAATACAAAACAAATATGCAGAAAAAAAACTAATAAAACTAGTAGTAGCGAGGGGGGAAAAGTTAGCAGTAGCGTCGCCTTACCAGTAGCGCTTCCCTGTAAAAAACGCTGCAGATAATATCAGCAGCGCTCTTCACTGAAGCGTGCTACAGCTATCCATGTATAACAGTAGTGTGGGATGACAGGCGCTACAGCTATCAGTAGCGCATCATCCCGCGCTACTGATAGGCTTAAAACCCGCGCTCCTGCTAGGCTTTTCCCTAGTAGTGGAAGTAGATGAGTTTCGTCAGCATGACAGCATGGTGACGGTGATGGTGAAGTGATCCACGTAGGGTTTCGCCTAAGCACCGGAGAATATGACCGGGGATGTAAACTGTGGAGGGGGGCGCCACACACGGCTAACAATTGATGTTGTCTGTTCTAGGGGCGCCCCCACATATATATAGGTTGGGGGCAGAGGGGAGGCAGCCAGGGGCGCTCCAAGTAGGCCTAATCCTACTTGGGGTTCCTCCCCAATTCGGCCCCCCTTTTCCTTATTTACCGGAGATGAAGGAAAGAGGAGGGAGGAGGGAAGGAAGGGGGAGGACGAATCCCCCCCTTTCCTTTTCCCTTCCCCTCTTTGTTCTCCTCCTAGTTCGGCCCATATGGGGGGTGCACCAGCCTCTGGTGGCTGGTGAGTTTCCCCTCTTGGCCCAAAAGGCCCATATCTTTTGCCGGGGTGCCCGGAACCCCTCCCGGTGACCCGATATGTACCCGGTACCCTCCGGAACACTTCCGGTGTATGAATACCATTGTCGTATATATCAATCTTTACCTCTCAACCATTTTGAGACTCCTTTTCATGTCTGTAATCTCATCCGGGACTCCGAACAACATTCGATCATCAAATCACATAACTCATATAATACTATATCGTCATCGAACGTTAAGCGTGCGGACCCTACGGGTTTGAGAACTATGTAGGCATGACCAAGACACCTCTCCATTAAATAACCAATAGCGGAACCTGGATGCTCATATTGGATCTTTATCAGTCGAACCGTTATGACAACATACGTTATTTCCTTTGTCCATAGGTATGTTACTTGCCCGAGATTCGATCGTCGGTATCTTCATACCTAGTTTGATCTCGTTACCGGCAAGTCTCTTTACTCATTCCGTAATACATCATCCTGCAACTAGCTCATTACTCACTTTTGCTTGCAAGGCTTCTTACGATGTGTATTACCGAGAGGGCCCAGAGATACCTCTCTGATACTCGGAGTGACAAATCCTAGTCTCGATCTATGCCAACCCAACAAACACCTTTGGAGATACCTGTAGAGCATCTTCATAATCACCCAGCTACATTGTGACGTTTGATAGCACATAAGGCATTCCTCCGGTATCCGGGAGTTGCATAATCTCATAGTCGGAGGAATATGTATTGACATGAAGAAAGAAATAGCAATAAAACTGAAGGATATAATGCTAAGCTAACAAATGGGTCTTGTCCATCACATCATCCCATTTATAAAATGACAACACATGTCTATGGTTAGGAAACTAAACCATCTTTGATCAACGAGCTAGTCTAGTAGAGGCTTACTAGGGACACAATATTTTTTCTATGTATCAACACATGTATCAATTTTTGGTTAATATAATTCTAGCATGAATAATAAACATTTATCATGAAATAAGGAAATATAAAATAAAAATTTATTATTGCCTCTAGGGCATATTTCCTCCACCTACACACCGCCAACAAACTTGAGAGAGCTTTCTTATGGTCTGGAACAGACAAAATGACGGGGGGAAATGCAAATTAAACTAGGAGACTGTTTGTCGGCCACTCGAATTTGGGGGACTTGGGGTCCTCAACACCAACAAATTTACGCACGCCCTACGGCTGCGGTGGCCTTGGTACGAATGGAAGGAGCCTACCAAGACGTGGGTCGGATTGGGAAACCCTGGTGACGCGAAGGACCTTAACTTTTTCTACGCTGCCACCACCATCTCCATTGGTAACGGCACAAAGACCCCCTTCTGGGACTCCCCTTGGCTCCTTGGCGAAAGACTAAAGATATTGCCCCGCTCATCCATGAAGCTTCCATGCGTAATAATTGGAAGGTGCGGGAAGCCCTCAAGCACAACGCATGGATCCTCAAGATCAATCCATCCTCGTCTATCTCCGCTGAGCATGTCACGCAATTCTTCACACTTTGGATGCTCCTACATGAGGTCCATCTTAACGGACTCTCCAAGGATGACATCCTTTGGAAGCACTCGGTCTCGGGGCACTATTGGGTGGCCTCCGCATATAAGGCACAACTTCTAGGATTGGTTCTCTCCCCCATGGACAAGATGGTTTGGAAAGTTTGGGCTCCCCCAAAAGTCAAGTTCTTTGCTTGGTTGGCTCTCCAGGACAGGATTGGACCGCGGATAGATTGGCAAAACATGGATGGCCAAACTGTGATCTTTCCCCCCTTTGCAAGAGGGAACAAGAGAGTGGGAGTCACCTATTCTTCAAATGCCGCTTCTCTAGAAGGCTTAGGTCCTTGGTCATTGACAAGTACCACGTCCCCGATTTCATCATTTCCACTTGGCCCTTCTTCGACTCGGTCCAATCCTGGTGGGCAAGCACTTATGACGACGGCTATCCGCATAGACAAGCCAAGGCATCCCTCACCATGCTTGTTTCATGGACAATTTGGAATGAGTGAAACACGCGAGTTTTCAGGCATAAGTGCGCCCCTTCGACAGTGCTGCTTTCCTACATCGCCACCGAGGCTAACTTTTGGATCACCGCCGGTGCTAAAAAACTAGGGTCTTGGTTATTGCGCGATTAATCCGCATGCCGTGTACTTGGGTTGTTTGTACCTAACTCTATTCTCTCTTATTTAATGGATGATGCAAAGCTTTTGCCTCCCTTTCAAAAAAATAAAATTAAGGTCATTGTTTCAGCATGGACAGACGTGTGCACTGCATCCCCCTCTGTCTCTGTCAGTGTGGTGGTTTGTTTTGCGCTACTAAATCAGCATCTTGAAAGAGAAATGCTATTGTTGTGACTACTGGAGTACAATTTATGTGACAGAGACATTTTTTGAAGTTGCTTGAATATTTCATTTGTATACATGAACAACTAAAAAATAGTGGCAAGTTTTTTCTTTTTGTGATAGAAAATAAACTACGAGTACGAACTTCCTTTTACCACAAAAAAATATCTTATGTGTATTTGGATTTTATTAAACCTGCTCCACAAATTGTATTTTCTACTATCAAATAATATAAAATTTGCACATTGGAAAAATAACACATGCGTAGACAACCATTTCCTTGGAAGAACAATCCGGGCCGCACAAGCCCCCAGAGTCCAACCATATGAAAACATCTTGGTAAAGCACCCTGGATGCTGTTCCAAATAATCTAGAAATATGTTAGTTGGGAGCTACCCAGCCTCCTCAGCAATCGCGATTCCTGGCCGTTGGTTCTTTCTCTTGATGCATTCTTGACCGTACGATCTTGCTCGGGAGAGATCTCGGCCGTTGGATCAAGCCAGATCACTGCTACAATGAATAGTAACTTCCATTCACTTCTTCTTACTGGTTTTGTTTACTCCAGAATTACTGTCTTAACTCGTTGACGTGTGGGGCCTCTCTCCGGTGGGCCGCGCCTGTCGGTCGATGTGGCTCGGCGTGGGCTGCGTGCGCCGATCGGCCGCACGGGTGGTAAAATATCTCCTTCCCCGCCCGTGCCACCGCCTGTTATTCCCGTGCCCCACCGAGGGCATTTTTGTCATTTCATGTGTTTGGCCCGTGACGTGTTGGTCTCTGGTTGGCCCGTGGTTGGATGAGACAAAGGAGGGCGCCTACCATTCGTCCTCCCATTCGCCATCCCATCTTCCCCGCACTCGCCGCCGCAGCCGCCCTTCGTCTCATGTGCTCCGCCTCCTCCCCTCCCCTCGCTCTCATGCAGCCACCGCGGCACTCCGGGGACCGCGCTGGCGCTCGGGGCACTCGCCGCCGTGCTCCCCGGCGTTGACGACGCCCCCGCAGCGGACGGCGCGTGGGAGGCCGACCTCCACGCAAGCCCTAGCGCAGCTTCAGGCGAAGCTCATGGCACCGGGGACCGGGCGCGTGGGTGCTGCGGTACTCACGGAGCCGCTGCAGATCCCCGCCGACGAGGCCACGCTAGCGCGAGGGGCGCTCGCCGCCGTGCTCCCCGGCAGCGGCGACGATCCCGCAGTGGACGGCGCGTGGGAGGCCAACCTCCACGACGTGATCCTCTTCCTCTACATCCAGTCCTACAAGCGCCTTGTGCCAAGGCTTTGAATCCATCCATTTGCTCCTGTGTAGCACGCTGGCTCGCCACGGTTTATCAGGGTCTCTCTCTCTCTCTCTCTCTCTCTCTCTCTGATGTCAACCTCGTTTGCCTTTTATTTTCAGATCTGCAATGGCTTGAAGAATGAGGCAATCCTTGGAAGCAGCACGTACATGTGTTCCCCCTCTCACTCTGATTTCAAGGTTGTTTCTCTCCATATTCCATTTCTCTCACAATTTGTTTTTTTTCTGGGCTTTTACTTTATCATGTGTGTGCTATGCTTCTGACAAAATATCTAATTATGTTGCTTTTCATGTCTATGTAAGCATTATGTTCTCCTTTGTTTAATTTCATTATTGCTATGCAAAGAGAAATCAAGGATTACTTTTTTGGTACATATGCAGTGTATTTATGTTTTGGGTGGTAACAGTTCAGTTAGAGGTGAGATGCATCGACATAGATGGTTGAAGGCTATACATTAGTTGGATAGATAGATTGAGCAATACAAGAGAAGAATAACTGGTGCGTTTGGCAAAATATTCAATAGTCAGCGTTGGTGTTTAGTGGGGTTTAAGCATTTCTGGGAGCCCTCTTCCTACCTTATTCTTTCATTTATATCTTGTATTTTAATAGGTCAAGCTTGTGCTTAGTTTGCTTGAATGTAACTTTCTTCCTTTCTGTCAAGGAAGACAATGGCTCTCAGTTGCCATGTTCAGAGTTAATCGCTTGAATCAATTGGATAATGGACATGTTGTCGGAGAAAGACAGGGTTTGAGAAATCTGAAAGAGCTTGAGAATTTATATGGCCAGAAGAAGGCCAAGAGTGCATAGGGGGTTATTTGTACCATAGAAAAAGTAATGCCTTGGTTCAGTTTACACATTTGAACTCATGCCTTTTAAAGAATAACATTTGTGGTTGAAAATTGATTACTTGAGAAGTTGAGAACCTGAAAATGTTTGTCTGTAATGCATCTATTTGTGTGTCAGACACTTTTCCTTTTCTCACATAACACAACCCTGTATGTTTTTGGCACAAATTGTCAAATGCTCACGCTATCCGATAGTATGTATCCATAATTTGTTTTCAGTTTTTGTTCTAATTTATTCCCATAAAGAGTATCAACGTGCTCTAATTTATAGCAAGATTTAGCCCAGTATTACTAATCATAGGTGTGCTTTTATGCAGGTTATGCTGCTGATGGCAGGTGTCACTCTGGATTGCAGAAATCATGATAAGAGCATGGAGATGGATAGCGGCATATGTATGCAGCCCACACTTCCATTTTCTTGATCATGTGTGTAGAGTTGAACCACTCATTTCATATATCCTAAATTCTTATTCCTTTTAATCTCCATATGACATGGAAGGTTTTGGTTGTGCTCTATTAACATGATCAGATTTTGTGTGTATTTTGCAGAAAACATGATAAGAGCATGGATGGATTGCTGCAAATTCACGTTGTTGTTGTGGGATCATGCCGGCCCTCCCTTGTGCTAGCCAGCCATTAGGAACAACTGCGGTTGGTTGATGCGGACGCGGCTGTGGCTCCCTGTGGTGATCCTCTCGTGTTGCCTCTTCTTCCTCGTGGGCTTCTTTGGCTCCCTCCTCTTCACCCAGGTAACATGGTGGACCCACGTCACCCCCATCTCGCAAGTTTGTTTCGTCGCACGCGGGCTTCTGATCTGGGGTCGCTCTGTCGGTTGTTCCATGGCAGGATATGCAGGGGGATCGGAGGAGGACATGGAGCGGCCACTGCCAAGGGAACGGCTGCTCTGTTTACCCTTATTGTCGGTTTCACTTGCCTGGCCTAGGTATGCTGAGACAATCATTATGTGAGGTGATCTATCCATTTTTAGAGTTCCCTCATTAGTATCCCTCATTGTTAACTGCTATGCTTAATTGGATACTCTGCAGTGTTGTGTTGTTTTCCTTTTTTGACCCAAATAAACCACCCCATTACCATATTTTACACTAATGCCATATTTAATCATTGACATAACTTTGGAGGTTTAGTTCAGTTAAAAAGATGATGCCATGTGACTGGAAAGTATATATGTTCAGATTCTGATTTAAATGGATACGGTGATTGGCAATAGATAAATCATATTAGCCTTGAATTGCAGATTATTTCCTTTTTGTTGTTGGCATGAATGGCTTTTGTACTCAATGGTTTAAGCAGTTGCTCTTTGAAATATAATTTTTCTATGTAAGATCTTACCGGCTATTCTATTATTTAAAATCATTTGCCATGTTTGTACTCTTGCTGAAGTTTTAAGAGTTTCCTGGGGGTGGCGAGGAGCACTGGCAGATCAAGTGTTTTCTTCTACGAGCTAGGGAGGGGCGGAGGGCGTGCGGTTCTGCTTTGTGCTTGTTGTGACAGTGTTAAGCGTAAAATACCATTTATTCACAAGAGATGGATTAATAGGCGAATATATACTTGTAGGCACAACAGATCTGCGAATACTACTGCTAATGAATGTTTGATCTCATCTCCACAAAGTTGCTTGGTAGATCTTACTTTTTTGAGAATCTTCCCAATTCTTTTTGGTCTGATGTATATTTGGAGGTTTATCTAGATGAAAAGGTTCTTTAAATATTAGGCTGATGCTTCAACTAAGCACGTCCCCTTTTTAATCTATAGCGGATATCGTCTAACACTGCTTTCGTACTAACATGTATTTTCATATGGCCCAACAAATCAACTGCTAGAGATTTCAGAAACTGTTCAACTATGCATTTTTTGGATACATCTTTTTTGATCACTTTTTTGGACTTTAACTCCCTGTTGTATGTATGTATATTAATTTTCAGCGGATAAGTTTCAAGGGTTTTAACCTTTTCCTTTGCACTTCCTAGCGACCTAGACCAGTGCCATGGCAACAAGCTTGCCCCCCTACCCCGACCTTGAACTTGAGCGGCCGATACCACCATGACTTGGCGGCATAGCTGGTGGAACCGGCGTCCCTAAGCGAGCCATCGTCCAGGATGGCCGCTGCGCTTGCGCCCAGGAGGTACTACTCCCTTTATCTCATCTTCTCATCAGCTAATGAACACATGTGGTTCGTCCGCCTTTTGTTCTGTTGGATCCAAGAACCCTGCTTTCATCCCATATCCAGAAGGATGTTCCTTTTTTATCTGGATTAGGATTTTAATTAGGAAGATTTTTTTCTAGGTACAGGAGTAGAGGCATTGATTCCAAGGTTAGTAGTGAGGTGTTGCAGATTAGAGCACCATCGACAGTTTTTGAGCACCATGGCCAGGCAGAGGTGCTCCGTGTGCCCTGCATCTTCAAAAGAATCATCTCATGTAGTATTCCAAAAGAGTAGCATTATGTAAAAGTCTGGTTATGAAAATCATATGATCAGAGATAACACACTAATCAACTTTTTACATTACATTACTTAGTTGTGAGCTAGAACCTGAAGAAAAGTGAAGCAAGCTAGATACATAAAAATTAGGCACTCCCTGCAACTCCAATACCAAATAGGCAGACAGACATCTTGGCATTCGACTGTAGGAGACGATGAGCTTGAGAAGTGAGATGGTTCTGTTCAAGTAACGGTTCTATTGAAGTAAAGATGCATTTGGGCGGTCTGGTCGTTGACCATTGCGTCCATATGTGGGGTTGGCTGGTCCTGCACCTCTTCCAGCGGTAGCGGCTGGGCGACAGCTGAACATCCTTCTCCAATTTGAACTCCATTTTTTAAAAGATTCCCTATCTTTTTGCACACTGATGATCACATTTTTGGACTGTATAATTGATCTTGGTATGGTTTATAGCTTCCTGCTACAACTCTTACCATTGTCCAATCAAGTTCATCCATGTCAAACACTATTGACTTGAAACTGAGTAGTGTCAAAGAGAAGGTTTGATTGTACTATTTAATTGCTCGTCAATTTCATTTTTTACTTTCTTTAGTTGGAAAACTTCAACCTAAAAAATAAACTGGTGGTCTATACGAAATAACACATCCGTTTTCTACTGATTTATGCCTCACTTTTTATTTTCCTCAGCCGATTAGAGTAATAAGTTGATGGTCATTCTCTACTTTGTATTTGTATTTTTTATGAGATTGATCTAAGAAAGAATGACATGTATGCAATACTCACTAAATTGTAGGGTTGTATAGCAAGGCTTATAGTCTCGAATTATTACTGTAGCTTGTCTTATTTTATGAAGTATTTTGTTTAGTGAATATATATTCCAAAATTTCTCACGTACTATGTCTGTAGAGGAGAAAGGACCTGATTGCAGGGCACTAAAATATTCTTGGCTGTCAAAGCTCCACGGTCGCTTACACATGTATATTATCCAGGTAGTCTCGGTTATCTAGGATCAATTACAACAAGGCACTTGCATATTTTTTATAATGGTGACATATTTTCTTAATTTAATATACTTCCATCTCACTATGTTGATTTATTAATGCTATTTTGACGAGGATGGCATCAGTGCCAGTTCATGGCTATGCAAGGCATCAGTGCTTGATGATTCGTCATAGAGTGATGTGTTACTCGTTGGGGACTTAATTTGCAGCGGAAGCAGATGCAGTAAACTCTGAAAACTAGATTATTTTTGCTCATATGACACGAACACAATGGGATTTTTTTGGGGGGAGTTGATCATGCTTGCCTTTCCCTGAGCTCCAGCTATTCATGCTACCGCATATAATATCCGTCGTAGCTATATAGATGTCGCCATCATTATGCTATTAGACATAATCTGGACTACTGCCTTTCAAAAGGGTACAATATTATTTTCAGTTTGTATACCTTGATGTAGTGTTGTAGCTTGGTTTATTTGAAATTTTAGTGTTCATGTTAACAATCACTAAAAATGATACAATTGTGGATGTAGGTTTCTATTGAAACAATCACTAAAAATGATAAATATGCAAGTGGTGCAGATTGTTGTTACCATGTGGATCTTAAGCTCCACCATTTCCTAATTTTTCTCTCCTGTCCGCCTCTAGGTTTCTCGGCAAGGCAACGGTGTGCGAACCATGTGCGCCTGCCTAGCTGTATTTCGGCTCGCGGATGCGGCGGATGAGGCACATGAGCAGATGAAAGAGGAATAACTGAAGCCCCAATGCCTCCACACATTCTTGCTCCCTGACAATGGGAGTACTAGGTTCCAAACTCCTTTCCCTTCCCTTATATTTACAATTCCTTTTATATTATCCATCACTGATGTTGATTGTTGACTGAAATATTTAGTTCTGTTGTTGCACACCCCATATCTGCACACTATGTGTTTATCAGTTTAGTTGGTCCTCACTGTTACTGAAAATAGATAGGTTATCCACGATTGATGTCGAATTTGGTGTTAGAATTGTTAATGAGAATCTAGAGAGTGCCTAATGTTACATCAACCTTTCTTCTGTGCCCCAAATGCACTATCGGTGTTGATCAACTACAAAGAACATAGCATAATATGGATGGATTAAAATGGAGGTACATGGAATGCAATCCAGCAGAGGAACTCAACGAGTCAAAGAACTCATAGAAAGTTGCCGGTTCACCTCACGCTAAGACCATGTACAATGCAAAATATTTAGAGATGTGCTTATAAAAATAAACCATTTTTCTTAAGAACTGCTGGGGTTTTTTTTGTTGGCAGAGGTGCGTAAGTGAGTATGCTATAAGAGCATCTCCAACAGGCGCGCTTCGCGCCACGCGCAAAAAACATGTTTGCCGCGCGCGCTTCGGCTGGTTTAGCGCGGCTGCCAGCGCTGGCTCCAACAGCCGCGCTATAATGCAGCACGCGCGCGCGCCGCTCCAGCAGCGTGCAAAAATACAGTGCGCGCGACTCGTCGGGCATTTTAACATATATGGCATTTTGGACACAAAATGAGTTTGAAACATTCATCAAAATGCAATGAACATGTGAAATTTGACACAAACAAGTTGATGAATAAAAGTTCATGCTCACAAGTTCAAAATCATGTCCACAAGTTCATCTAACCAAGTTCAAAATGCAAACTAAAGTTTAAGACATAAATGAAAGACACATCAATCATCTTCCTCGTCTTCGTCCTCATCTTCCGAAGACGATTCTTCGGCCTCCGAAGATGAATCTTCCTCCCTAACCTCATCACGCACCGCATCACGTGAAGCTCTGACGGTGTTGGCAAGATCTTCAACGGCATCTTCATGGGAATGTGTGTGAGGAGGCACATCGAAAGACATTCCACCCATGGCGGCCGGAGGTGCACCCATGCCTCCCATAAGAGAAGCAAAACTCATGCCTCCCATGGCGGCCATAGCGTCGGAGGGTGCTCCAAAGCCACCCATGCCTCCCATGGCGGCCAGAGGTGCACCCATGCCTCCCATGGCTCCAAAGCCACCCATGCCTCCCATGGCGCCAAGGCCACCACCACCCATGCCGCCAAGGCCACCGCCACCCATGGCGCCGAGGCCACCGCCACCCATGCCGCCAAGGCTACCGCCACCCATGGCGCCGAGGCCACCGCCACCCATGCTGCCAAGGCCACCGCCACCAATGCGGATCATGACTCTTTTTTGGATCAAGACTTCTTCACGGGCAAGGTTGACATATTCCTTTTGCGCATCATTGAACAAAGATGTGTCCAAGAAGAACAAGTGCTTCTCCCATTCCAACAACTTAGCTCGCTCCTCCATGCCCACCTTCCTCTCCTCCAATGCCACTTTCCTCTCCTCGGCGGCCACCCTCCTCTCCTCGTCCGCCACCTCCTCTCCTCGGCCGCGGCAGCTTGGTTCCTTGCCATTTTCCTCACCTCGTTGGCTTCTTTTCTTGCCTTCACAATAGCTTCCATAGCATTTTTGAGCTCATCATCTCCTTTCCTCTTCTTCTTTTCGGTTTTGTCTTTCTTGCATCCATCCAGTCGTTTTGGCTTCGAGTATGAAACCGAGTTGGGTGTGGGGCTTCTCTTGCCATCATCACTTGATGCATCATCCTCCTCATCATCATCATTCAACTCAATTGTTCGCTTGCGTTTGTTGCTCAAATGCAAATCATCCAAATCTTCACGCTTCTTCCATTTCTCATCATCCTTTAACACTTCATAGCAATGAGGCAAGGTAAAGATCCTTCCTTTCTTGATCTTCCCCTTCTTGGTTGTCCTCGTCTCTTCTTTGAACAAGTTTTGTGCAATGTTGTACTACAAGAAAAAAAACAAGTTAGCACTTCGAACACCAAAAACAAGTATGATGAACATGTATGAGATGCCACTTACTCTATCATCCTTATTTTGTGCCACTTGGGTTAATCTTGTCAACTGCCTTTTGTGCGGCCGCCCACTTTTGACAATCCGAGTTGATTGTCGACCATCGGGACCAAAGTGATCTCTCGGAGCGGTCAATTTCGCTCATGTTGTGAGCATCAAAGTGTTCTTTCATTCGCCCCCAATAAGCATCTCTACTTTGATCACCTCCAATGGATGGATCCCTCGACACTTGCAACCAAGTATTGCATAGTAACTTGTCATCATTGGTGGTGTAATTGCCCGCTCTTCCTTTCGGCGCGTCGACAATGCCCTCACCCTCCTCGTCCACCTCAAACTCATGGTCTTCGAAATGGATGTCATTGGTTTGAGACCAATGCAAATTGTTGAACCCAACGCCCATATTTGACATGTATGCATCATCGTTGAGACTACAAAGTTTTTTGAACAATGCAAATAAGCTATCTATATGATGATGCATTGAAAAAATAACAAAAAAAATAAAAGATGGAATTTTTTTTACCTTGAGGGCATTTCGTCAAACACATGGTGCGCGTCGGCGGCCGGCTCAACGAGTGAGCTCGTCGGCGCTTCGGTAGCCGTCGCGCCCGTCAAACGCCCTGCAAGCTTCTTTCCCCTCGCCTTCGAGCTGCCGGAGCCATCCGCCGCCTTGTTCTTCTTCGCGGATGTCTTGCCCTTCTTCGGCCGCGCCCCATTGGGGAGCTTCGAGGGTGCGGCGGCGGCACGGGACGGCGCCGGCGCGACGCCCCCCGTCGACGTGGTCATCCGCGGCGGCAAGAAGAGGCTGCGCGCGAGGCCGACGCTCGGCGGAGCTCCGGCGGTGGCAACGCCAACGCTCCTCGCGCTAGGGTTTCCGACGGCAGCGGCGGGGCAGGGGTCGCGGCTGTACAATGGGATGAGCAGGGTGCCGGCGCGTGCGTCCATGGCGAAGTTCGCCGGCGCCAGCGCGCGCGGGTCGTAGGAGGCGGAGAGGAGAGAGTGCGACGCGAGCGCTCGAGTGTGCCGCGCGCGGAAGCGGGCGCCCCAAATACACCGCGCGGGATAGCGTATCCGACCGCGCGTCCAACTCGTTATAGCGCGCGCGCATGGTTTTTGCGCGTCCGCTGGAGCCACCAGCCGCGTTACACGCGTGCTAAAACGGCCTAATTTGCAGCGCGGTACTAATTTAGCGCCGCTGTTGGAGATGCTCTAAAGCAACGATGCTTCACAAAGGAGACCAGTTCATTTTTACTAGCATCTCTCGGTGGCGGCGCAGTGATAGGCAACACGATCTGCCAAATGTACCTACTTTCATGTCCTCCCCTTTTTTAGTGGAAAACTTTTGTGTTCTCTCAATCGAACATGGTCTCATGATTCACAATTCCTATTTACCGCTCAGTGCATTCCTCAAAAAAAGAAAACCCCGCTCAGTGTAGAGCGACAACGAGGGGAGCCTAGTCAGCGCCGATTAGGGGTTTCGGCGCCTACACTGGCGCGCTCCTGGGCTGGCCCAAAACAGGTCCGCGACTGAAGGGACAACAGGAAAAAAAAACGGTGCGCTAAAAAAAAAACAGAATCGAACCTACGCCCTCGTGGTCGCAGCTAGGCTGCGCTAACCACTCCGCTACTTAGGCAGATCTGCTAGGATAAATCTTTTCTATTGTTTTCTTGATTCTCCTTTACTTTTCCCTTTTTCCCCTTTTCTTTTTTTCTTCCTTATGAGATGACATTTTTCAATTCGTGAATTCTTTTCAACTCGATGAACTTTTTTTAATTTTTGATGAACCTTTTCAAATTCGATAAAATTTGAAAAAAGTTCACTAATTTAAAAAAAAGTCCATAGGATTTGAAAAAAGTTCTCTGGATTTGAAAAAAAGTTCATCGCATCTGAAAAATGTTCATTGATTTTGAAAAAAAGTTCAATAAACTTGAAAAAAGTTCATCAATTTGAAAAAAGTTCATCAATTTGAAAAAAGTTCACTAATTTGAAAAAAAGTTCATCAAATTTCAATAAGTTCATTGGATTTGAAAAAAACTTCATCACATTTGAAAAAAAGTTCATCAAACTTGAAAAAAGTTCATCGAATTATAACAAAAAAGTTCATCCAATTTGAAAAAACGAATTTAAAAAAGAATATAAAAAAACAAATAAAACCGCCCCGGAAATTACCACGAATCGGGACAAAACCGGTTTGGGAAGCTTCTGGAAGCTTCCCAAAACTGGAGGATTCCCGCGACTGAAGAGGAACAAATAGAAGAGAACACAACCTACTAGTCAACAGTTGTCCTGTGGCGTTGTGGTTATGGTTTTGGAATTGAAAGAAGTGATCGGGAGATCGACTCCAGGAGCGAGCACATTTTTTGAACCATTTTACAGAATAAACATAAATGGGCCGGCCCAGCTCGTCAGCGGAGGGGGAGCGCTGCAGTTGCCCGTTTGCCAACGGGCGCTTAAGCGCCAAATAGGAATTGCCGACAAGGAGCTCCTCCAAATCCATGCGGCAGCTCCTATTCGAAGAACTATGCATTAAATTGCCCACCTTTTTGTACAGCACACCCCACACTAAATGGGCCGACCCAATCGCATGGCTTTTTTTCAGTCTGCCTTTATTCGGTTAAGAAAAACATGAAAAATAAAAGAGAAAACAATTGGGGTAAAGTATTTTTATAAATGTTTTTAAATTATTTGTCAAAACTATGAACATTTTTAACGTGAAAATTCTTTATTATATTTTTTGGAAATTTTAAACTTTATTAAATGTAGGTTTTATTAAAAATTTGATACTTCTGGGTTTTCTATACATTTTTTAAATTTTGAAATTTCTGAGCATTTTCAAACATAAAAACAAGAAACAATATTGGACCCTTCTAGGAGGTTTCGGAAAACTGATAAAAGCTGGACATTCTGAAACTTGTAGCTAGTAAATGGGCCTGATCATCTCACATTCGCTCGTTGGCTTGTCAATGCGATTAGCTGGCAATTTGGGCATTTCCTATTTGGCGCCATGGTGCCAGTTAACGTGCATTTTGTTAACTGGCGCCTGTGGCGTCTGTAAATGGGCCGGCCCATTTAGGCGCCGGATCTTTTTTTTTGAAAATTCTGTGAACTTTTTTGAGATTGATGAACTTTTTTGAATATTGATGAACTTTTTTGAAATTTAATGAACATTTGTCTTTTAAATGGATGAACTTTTTTTGATTTATGATCTTTTTTTCAGTTCCATGAGCTTTTTCTAAAAATGCATGAACTTTTTTTCAATTTCTATGAACTTTTTCAAATTTAATGAACTTTTTTTTCAATTTGAATGAACTTTTTTTCAAATTAATGAACTTTTTCAAAATTTATGAACCTTTTTTAAAGATATGAACGCATTTTTTCAAATGGATGAACTTTTTTTCTTTAAATCTGTAAACCTTTCTTCATTTCATATTTTTATTTTCGTAAAAAAAATAGAAAAACTTGGGGCAGCACGCTAGTGGGCCGGCCATGCTAGCAGCACTGCAGGCGCCGGATCGTTAACGGGCGCCTGCAGCGCTGTATAGGAGCTCCCGGCAATTTGCCCCAATCAGTATAAAACTGGAATTGCCATTTGGCGCCTTATTCTTCAACTAGAGGCCTATAAGCCAATATGGCTCGTGTCACTCTTCGCTAGTACAAATACTGGAAAAGCTATATGGGTGCTGCTATCCCTCACAAAAGCTATAAATCGCTTACTGTGATACATGTCATAGCCTTGTCTACAAGTAGCGTTGAAGTGGGCCGAGACAATAAGCGGTTTTGGGAAGCTTCTAGAAACCAATTTGTATCGGTTTTAGGGCATCTTCAATGCGCTTAACAAAATAAAATATATCATAAAATTAAAAAACTATCCAAGCGTCGGTGTGCTACAATGCAGAGTGCTAATTTTCAGGCGCTAATAAAGTGGGCAGGTGCAGCAGCGCTATTATCCCCTAGAGCAAAAGTGGCTCAAGCACCCGCCTCTACTTCTTGCGTCGACGCCTGATTGACGCCAGGAATTAAAAGCCCAACTGTCGATTGACCAGGATTTCTATCCTGGCGTCTCTGCGCTAGCGCCCCCGTTGGAAATGCCCTTAGAATCTATTTTACAGTTTTTTCCTCTTGGGTTTTTTTGTATTTTTCTTTAATGATTTTATTTTGGTTTTTCTTTTGTTTTTTCTTTTGATTTTGATTTGACCTTTATTTATTTATTCCAATATATGTCTTTTTAATATATGTTGAACATTTTAAGAATATAAACTTAATATTTTTGACATACACATTGATCATTTATCTGAATACATGTTGAACATTTGCAAAAATGCACACTGTACATTTTCTGAATACAAAGTGAGCACTTTTAAACATAGGTTTGAACATTTTTCAAATATGGCAAATTTTCAAAAAAAAATCAGAAAGACATGTTATATTTTTACAACCTTTCGTTTAATTAGCACAAATATTTTCTAAAACTGTCCAATTTTTTTTACTTTCAAGAAAATGCTATGAAACATATTTTTGAACATTCGAATTTATTCTAAATGTCCTGAAAAAGTTGATAAATTATGTGAACATTGTTTTACATTTTCAGAAATATTTAAAAATATATTAATTTATCATATGTTATGAACATGAAAAACTATAAATCCCAAGAACATTTTTTGAAGTTTACAAGCAATTTAAATGTGTGGTGAATGTTGTTATAAATTGAAGTAAAGTTATTTTGGAATAATATATATTTAGAATATTTCAAAACAATAAAAAGTGAAAAAAAAATGAAAGAAATGAACAAAACTAACTAACTAACTACTCCCTCCGTTCCTAAATATAAGTCTTTGTAGAGATTTCACTATGAATCACATATGGATGTATATTGATGCATTTTAGAGTGAGATTCATTCATTTTGTTCAGTATATGGTCTATAGTGGAAAACTCTCCAAAGACTTATATTTAGGAACGGAGGGAGTAATGAAGAATGAACGAACCAAATCAACCACTGCCAACTATGCCAGCCCAGTAAGGCCACCCATTGAGGCGAAGCTATGCTGCAGCTTACTATGAGCGAGCTATAGACGCGCCTTGTATACCTGTTGTAAGTGCATCTAGTGCCACCCTAGTTGGTTTTAGAGTATTGACGACAAAGTTGGTTGAGGGACTAATGCGTTTGTGAGAATTGCAGGATAACGCAGGTAGTGTCCCTCATTGATTCGGTTTACCTACCGGAGATGACCCCTAAAAATGTATGAAGACATTGAAGACAATGGTGGTATGAGAAGATATTCATATTGAAGACTATGACATGAGAAGACATTACGTGAAGACAATGGAGCGCAAAGACTGTGTGGTTTCGTCGTTTCCTTTCTTCTTTGTTGAGTCATAGGAACCACCGTACTGTTAAGTGGGGTCCAAGTGAACTAAGTCAGAGTGACTGAAGTGATGCTCAACTCAATCCTATGTCTTCGAGCGAAGACAATGAGAGCAAATCTTATCCAGAGTTGGATGAGTCAGCTTTGCTTGTAGCCCAAGTAAAGTTGCCGTGTGTGTTTGAAATCTGACCGTTGGAACACGTGTCAGTTCTTTAGTGACCTAGGGTCATTTTGGACAAATCAGGTCGGGTTGCCTGGTGGCTATAAATAGCCCACCCCCTACACCATAAATTGCTGGCTTCTCAGAGTTTGTATACGGCTTTTGTCGTTTGAGAGCAACCCACCTCGAAGCATTTGAGAGAGAGAAATCCTTGCGAGGACAAAGGCCAAACACCCAGAGCCAAAGAGTGTTAGGCATCACTGAAGTCTTTCTGTCTGTGTGACCTGAAGACTTATTACACTTGAGGACTGTGTATCCTCCAGCCGGTTAGGCTTCGCGTTCTGAGCATCCAAGAGTCATTGTGGATTGCCGAGTGAACGAAGTCTGTGAAGGTTTGGAAGTCTCCCTTGAAGACTTACCAGAGTGATTGGGCGAGGACTAAGTGACCTTAGCTCAAGAGGAATAAGGTGAAGACACGGTCTTCTGAGTTAAATCTCAGCCTCCCTAACCAGACGTACAGTTGTCACAGCAACTGGAACTGGTCCAACAAATCTTGTGTCCTCAACGAGCAACTGGTTCTATCTCTTCCCTCCTTTACTTTGAGTTTGTCTTCATAAAGTCATTGCTTATTGTTTTATCCAATTGACTTCATTGCTTGACTACTATTTTTGATTGGCTTCATACTATCTTCCATCCTGATCCTACTACCTAGCTGCTATTAATCTTCAAACGTTAATGCTATTGCATACTTGATTATGGCTTGCTTGTTGTAGTTTATCTTCCGCTGCATATCAATTAGGTTGTTTCTATCGTTTGTCTTCGAAACTTCCATGTTTTGAAGACTTTCCTAAAAATCGCCTATTCACCCCCCTCTAGTCGATAACTAGCACTTTCAATTGGTATCAGAGCAAGGTACTCCCTTGTACTGTGTGATTCGGTTTAACCACCTGGAGTTTAGCTATGTCGACTACAGGGATAATCAAGGACTCCGCTGCTTGCCCCGTGTTCGATGGAACTGAATATCCCTACTGGAAGAATAAGATGCGCATGCATCTTGAAGCCATTGATGTCGACCTCTGGTATGTCGTCATGAACGGCGTCCCCAAAACTGGTGAAGGTGTCACCCCCACTGATGTCAAGAAGTTCATTCAACTGGACTCGACTGCAAAGAACATCATCTGTGGTCATCTGACCAAAGGACAGTATGGCCGTGTGAGTGCTCTGAAAACATCAAAGCTAGTCTGGGACTGGCTGTCTAAGGTCAATGAAGGCGTCTCTACCCAGAGAGACCAGAGGATCAGTGTTCTTCGCAATCTCTTCAATCGCTTCAAGAGAAACGACAATGAAAATGTCCAGCTCATGTTTGATCGCCTCACCGACATCACAAATGAGCTTCAGGCTCTCGGCGCCACTGAGATCACCAAGCATGAAATTGTCAAGACACTGCTGAGATCACTTGACACCTCTTTTGACACCCTTGCCCTCATGATACAAGAACGTCCTGACTTCAAGACACTCGATCCGTCTAATATACTTGAGAGGCTCAACACACATGAGTTCCAGCTTTCTGAGAAAAGAGATATTTATGGCCCCAACTATGGCCGAACTCGTGCTTTGAAGGCAAAAGTTGTTTCCTCATCTGAAGAAGAAGAATCTGACTGCGGTTCTGACGATCCAGAAGACATTGGAAAGGAACTTGCCATGCTTGTGAAGAAGTTCCAGAGGTTCACCAAGAAGAAGGGCTTCAGAAAGTCTTCACGATCCAGCTCAAGAAATGATGAAGCTTCCACTCATGACAAAAAGAAGAGAACCTGCCACAAATGCAAGAAACCTGGTCACTACATATCTAAGTGTCCACAGTGGGACAATGAGAAGAAGAAGAAGAAGAGCAAGGAATATGATTCTGATGACAAGAAGAAGAAGAAATCCGCAAAATCTTCTTCGAAGTCTTCATCATACAAGAAGAGCTCATCTGGCAAGGCTCGTGCTTTTGTTGGCAAAGAAATGGATTCAGAGGAGGAGTCTGCTTCGGAGGAGGCGGAGGTGGAGTCTGGTGAGGAGTCTGACCCTGGCGTTGCAAGTCTGGCTCTAGCCACAGCCTATGTCGCCAAGTCCATCTTCAACACTGAAGACAATGACGTCCACACCAACGCTGAAGCTAATGACAAAGACGATTCTTCTCCCACCTACTGCTTCATGGCATGTGGTGCCAAGGTAAAATCTCGCGATGCTTACTTTCAAACTTCAAGTGAAGATGACTCTGATTGTGAATCCAAACCTAGCTACAAAACACTTGCTAAAATTGCAACTGAACAACAAAGGGCTATGGAACATACTCAAAAACTGTTAGACAAAAGCGATGACCTGTTGGACGCGGAAATGACACGTTCACAGTCCTTAGTAGAAGACATAAAAAATCTTCATGCTAAGTACCAAGAACTTGAAAATCTTCATGATACGCTCTCAACCATATATGAAAAGCTCTCCTATGATTATCTTCAAAGGAAGCAAGAGCTTGAGAAATTGAAAGCGACTCATGAAGATCTTCAAGCAAAGAATGAGTCACTTCGCGCTCAACAGATCAGTCCCGCTCAGGATGGATTCGAACCACCATGTTTAAAATGCATTGAGCGTGATAACGCTACATCTGTTGCTGAATGTTCCACTGCTGCTGCTGTTTCATTGTCTTCAACTACTGTTGTGGTTACTAACCCCTCTGCGGAGGATACCACTAGTATTGCTGATGAAAATGCTAGTTGAAGACATTGCTTGAAACAGGGATGTACAAAAGTTTGAAGGGACATCAAACTCTCCGCGATGTCCTTAAAAAGCAGATTCTGAACCGAAACCCTAGGAAAGAGGGTGTTGGGTTCGAGAGGAAAATGAATGCTGATGGTTCCTACTAGAAGCCTGAGCAGTATCCCAAAACCACATGGGTTGCTGCAAAGGAACCTTCAGTGGATCCATTCACTTTTATCTGGATTTACCTGTGTTAATCCTATTATTATTGATGAATCCTTTGATGCAAACTATAAACTATTCAAAAATCAGAATGGTGAAGTGTTTGCCAGGTATATTGGTACTAACTGCAGGAATGGACCTCCCATGAAGAAGATCTGGGTACCCAAAAGCTGCCTTGAGAATCTTCCAGTGAATGTCATCATGACACCACCAGTGAAGAAGACAAACCCCAGACCAAAGGCATCACATGGTCCAACGGCTACTTGCGAACACATGACTCACTTGAGTCACCCTAACGCCAATGTTTTGCAGGGAAATCATACTCAGACTCATGAATATGAGCGTGTGTCTTCAAATCGATATGTTCATAGAACTAAGAACTTCTCTGCTTATTCACATGAGTATCATTCATCTCCTGCAAGGCTATTTGCTAGGGCTTCAAAGACGAAATTCTCAGATGCTGCACTTAGACTCATTGCTTCTAAGCCACCCCTGAAAATGTGGGTGGTGAAGAAGAACTAACTCTCTTTTGCAGAATGTGGTCTCCAGCCAGCAATCAATGGCGTCCGATATAATTGCTGGGGACCTAAAACATAAAGGGACGCATGATAAAATGACCTACTATGAATTCCACACATGAATCTCTTATCTGTCATACTGTGTGCTAATCTTGATCTAAACTGTGATAATCCATGTGTGTGTAAAATGCTTATGCTTCACAACATACCTTGTGAAGCCTATCCTCCTAACTACACTGTAGGGCATGTCACCAAAAGCTTCAGAATGGATTATTGACAGTGGATGCACTAATCATATGACTGGTGATCAAAGTCTTCTCATGGACTCAACCTTACGTCCATCCGACAAGAGTAAAATCACATTTGCTGACACTGGTAAAGGCAGAGTATTGGGTCTAGGTAGAGTTGCAATCTCAAGGGATCAACACATGGATAAAGTGATGCTTGTTGAATCGCTTGGATTCAACTTAATGTCTATCTCAATACTTTGTGACTTAGACATGATTGTGATATTTGGAAAATATCGTTGCCTTGTACTGATGGAATCTGACAAATCTCTAGTCTTTGAAGGGTATAGGAAAGGTGATCTATACATGATAGATTTCTTAGCAGGTCCAAAACTTGCCGTATGTCTTCTTGCTAAAGCTTCAGAATGCTGGCTCTGGCATCGAAGGCTGGGGCACGCTGGCATGAGGAACTTGCATACTCTCGTCAAAAAGAAGCATGTCATAGGCATCGAAGGTGTCAAGTTCAAGAAAGATCATCTATGTGGTGCCTGCGAAGCTGGAAAGATGACAAGGGCCAAGCATCCCTCGAAGACAATCATGACAACATCTCAACCCTTCAAGCTGCTTCACATGGACTTATTTGGACCTACCCACTACTCCACCCTCACAACAATGGCATGTTTCTATGGCTTCGTCATTGTTGATGACTACTCAAGATACACATGGGTGCACATAATTCTCTACAAGACTGAAGTACAAGATGTCTTCAGACGATTCGCCAATCGAGCAATGAACAACTATGGTGTCAAGATCAAGCATATCAGAAGTGATAACGACACTGAATTCAAGAACACCGGGCTTGATCTTTATCTGGATACAATGGGAATCACTCATGATTTTTTTGCTCCATACACACCTCAGCAAAATGGCATTGTAGAGCGCAAGAACAGAACCCTCATCGAGATGGCTCGAACAATGCTTGACGAGTACAAGACACCAAGAAAGTTTTGGCCTGAAGCCATTGATACAGCTTGTCACATCATCAACCGTGTCTACATCCATAAGCTTCTGGGCAAAACATCCTATGAGCTCCTCACTGGCAAGAAGCCAAATGTCAGCTACTTCAGAATCTTTGGTGCTAGATGTTGGATCAAGGATCACCATCACAAGTCAAAATTTGAACCCAAAGCTCACGAAGGCTTCATGCTTGGCTATGGAAAGGATTCGCACTCTTACAGAGTCTTCAACCTCTTCCACTACAAAATTGTTGAAACAGTGGATGTGCGATTTGATGAAACCAATGGATCACAAAGAGAAATTCTTCCAAGTACACTTGATGAAGCTCCTTCCTGTGAATCTATCAAGTTAATGGGAACTGGTGAGATCATGCCCTCTGAAGCACAGCCTGAAGAGGAACTTATCATCTCTACACCAAATCAACCTGAAGACAATGCTCAGACCGAAGACAATTCTCCCAATGATGACAATGATCAGCCAGAGCAGAATCTTTGTCCTGTTCATCCTCGTGTTGCAAATGAAGTTCAAATAGAGAAGATTGTTGACAGCATCAATGCACCTGGTCCGCTCACTCGCTCAAGAGCAACACAGCTAGCAAATTTCTGTGGGCATTTTTCATTTGTGTCAATATCAGAACCCAAGAAAGTTGCTGAAGCTTTTATGGAACCTCAATGGATTCAAGCCATGCAAGAAGAACTTCAACAGTTCAAGCTGAATAATGTTTGGGAACTTGTCAAGCGACCTGACCCTCGCAAGCATAACATTATTGGAACAAAGTGGATATATCGAAACAAGCAAGATGAGCATGGTCAAGTCGTCAGAAACAAAGCTCGTCTTGTGGCTCAAGGATATACTCAAGTTGAAGGAATTGACTTCGATGAAACATTTGCTCCTGTTGCTAGGCTTGAAGCTATTCGCATACTGCTAGCCTATGCTAATCATCACAACATCTTGCTATATCAAATGGATGTAAAGAGTGCATTTCTAAATGGCAAGATTGAAGAAGAAGTATATGTTGCACAACCACCTGGCTTTGAAGATCCAAAACATCCTAAGATGGTGTACAAACTGAACAAAGCACTGTATGGCCTCAAACAAGCTCCTCGTGCCTGGTATGATACAATCAAAGACTTCCTGAAGAGCAAAGGCTTCAAACCTGGATCTCTCGATCCCACACTCTTCACAAAGACATATGATGGTGAACTGTTTGTGTGCCAAATATATGTGGATGACATAATCTTCGGCTGCACCAACCAAAAGTACAGTGATGAGTTTGGGTACATGATGCAAGAGCAATATCAAATGTCCATGATGGGAGAGCTGAAGTTCTTCCTTGGTCTTCAAATTCGTCAGCAACAAAATGGCATCTTCATATCTCAAGAAAAATACCTCAAAGATTGTCTGAAGAAGTTTGGAATGGAAGACCGCAAAGGCTACACGACGCCAATGCCAGCCAAGCACCATCTTGGTCCCGACGACAATGGTAAAGAGTTAGATCAAAAGGTATACCGCTCCATGATTGGTTCTTTGCTTTATTTATGTGCATATAGGCCAGATATTATGCTTAGTGTTTGCATGTGTGCTCGATTCCAAGCGGCACCAAAGGAATCGCATCACTTAGCTGTGAAGCGAATTCTTCGATATTTGGCTTACACCCCAACACTAGGATTATGGTATCCAAAGGGCTCAAGGTTTGATCTGGTTGGATTCTCGGATGCTGATTATGCTGGTGACAAAGTGGATCGCAAGTCCACATCAGGCACATGTCATTTTCTTGGTCGATCACTTGTCTGTTGGTCTTCAAAGAAGCAGAACTGTGTGTCACTCTCAACTGCTGAATCTGAATACATTGCTGCTGGATCTTGTTGTGATCAGCTTCTGTGGATGAAGCAAACTCTCAAGGACTATGGCATCGATCTGAGGCAAGTCCCTCTCTTCTTTGACAATGAAAGTGCCATCAAGATTGCCAACAATCCAGTCCAGCATTCGAAGACAAAGCACATTGAAATACGTCATCACTTTATCAGAGATCATGTTATGAAGAAAGATGTAGATATCATGCATGTCAACACTGAAGAGCAACTGGCAGATATCTTCACAAAGCCCTTGGACGAGAAAAGGTTTTGCAAGTTACGGTGTGAGCTAAATATTTTGGAATCCTCGAATGTCCTGTGATCAGGCACACATCCTAACACTTATGCATGTTGATGACTTAGATGTGCAACACACAAAGTAATGTATATCTTCAATCAATGAAGATTTACACTCTGAGTGTGAATACATTAACATGGAATTTGACTTTGAAGCGCCACGATAATTGTGCGCCGTGTCTGGGTCTAATACTTCCTATACGGTGGGTAACGTCACCACCAAATTTCTCTGTTTGAAGTGTTTCACTCATGGCGTTATTTTTTCAAAGACTTCACATTTGGTTTGTCTTCAGTTTCTATTTATCCTCATGATTTTCTACGCTACGATGAGTTGATTGCATATATATATATAGTAGCGTTCTGTCCTCTACAATATTCACTTATAGCTATGTCTTCAAGTTGAATCTTTTGAACTAAGTGAATGTGATCAGACCCTAATCTCTCTATGCTTACTGTCTCAAACTCTATCTGTCCAAATCATATGCATTCTAATGAAACTGTCGAATGTCTTCTCTGCATCCTTGTCAGCAGAAGACACAGAGACAAACATTAAGTCCTATTTAAATGATTCATATTTATTGTCTATATCCGGAGAAGCCGGCACAACTCTCCGACATGCCTGGCGGGCGTGGGAACGTGGGACAACTCTATGTATGTTGCATGCTTGCCACGTGTCCCATGGATGTGAACAGACAGGGGCACCTGAGTAATTGCGTTGTGCCGCACAACTACTTATAAATACGTGTCCCCTGCGGTAAAGAAATCTTTCTTCCACCTCTCCACCTCCATCAAAACCCTAGCGCCACTGCTAGCTCGCGACGACGCTGGCGACGAAGCGCTTAGCTGCCGCAACTTCTCCGACGCCGTCCTCACGCCGGCCGCGGACATCTTTCTCTCCGCCGTCGCCGTAGGTGTCCTCCGTCGCCAAGTTAGGGCACGGTGGGCTGAACTGCTCGGTCTCTCATTCTTCCCATCTAGCAGTTCTCCGTGCGGTAATTATAACTCTATTTTTACCACCTTTTTGATCTTCATAGATTCATCCTACTTACCGAAAGTGGTTTCTGCCTACTAAATGTTAGATCTATTTTATATGCATCTCATAATGCCTAGTCTATTCACTTAGATTTCCTATCTAGTTTGATTCCTCACTTGTACTTATTCACGGATTGGTACAAATTTGGAACCAACTCACGACATATAAGTGAATGTCTTCGCATCATGAGGTCAATGTCTTCAAACTGATTTATCTTCAAAATCTTCTGAGAATGCATATGACCTCTTCCCCTTCCCTCGCATCTCTAATGCTGTCACAGGTACATGTCCGTGGGAGAATCCCTTGGTTCTCATAGTCTGCATTCGTTTGCAGAATACTTACAGCATCATATCAATTCTCCTGAAGCTAGTTCCTGCTTGACTAGCAAGCGTAAATCTCTGAAGCCTCTGAACGTATTGAAGCCATTCAGCTTGAAGTTCATGGCTACAGAAAAATCAGCAAGGAAGGGTGGCAGACAGCGCAGAGGAGGAACATCCAAAGATCTTCCTGATGACCTAGCAGAACTGTACTAGACAGACCCTGAAGAGACTTATTATCAGCACAAGACACGAATCCAATGGATTCGACGCTATTGGGCTGAAGAATGGTTCAAGTACAAGTTCGTCACCAAGGAATATGCAGAGAAAAATGCTATCAAGAGTCCTTGGGGCGATATTCTCTATCGAGGCCTTCAACCCAAGAACAGAGCTGAAGCCATTGCGCAAGAATTCTATCCTTGCATGGTCCGTGGGCCACAGCCTGAAGAAGCCGACCCATCATCATTGCTCTGGTGTCGCGATGACAATCTCTTCAAGCGCAACTTCCAGTTTCCTGTGTCTTCAGCAAAGGAAAACAAGAAGTCATGGGGATTAGACTTCAATCCTTGTCCCTCTGCTCCCCGTGAGAATGGCACTCGTGAAGCTGAAGAAAATAGAATTGGCCCCTTTGCAAACCTTGATGGCCTCATCTCCTACATCCTGGTACAATGTACCAAAGTGGATCATTCTGACAATGAGGCTGATTCTGATGAAGCCCCAGCTCCTCCTTCGAAGCCACAGAAGCAAAAGAAGCTAAAGGCTTCTAAACCCGTACCACCAAAAGCTTCTCGTGCGAAGCCATTGGCCACTGCACCTCCTGAAGCCAGTGTGCATTCTGAAGATCAATCCTGTATCTCCAAGAAGACGGAGAAGAAAAAGCAACTTGTCAGGCATGCTGATCAAGCCCTGACTCCTGCCGCTATTCTGCGCGACGATCCCATTGATCTGTCAAGTGATGAAGATCTTGCAGATGATGCTCTTGAGCAGCTGATAAAGAGCAAGGAAGAAGCAGAAATCTTCAACAACTTACCTCTCTTTGATGTGGCCATCATCCACAACTTCATTGATGAATGGTTCGACACCCCCAATGTTAGCTTTGACGATTTACAGCTTCCCATTGGCCTCAGTGTCGCCTTCAATGGCGCCATTGCTTCAGAGCTAGCTCTTGCTCAGCGAATCGTTGAGCTCAAGAACAAGATCGATTTTGAGAAGGCTCAATTCAAGAAGCATGTGGCCAAGCTCAGTGTTCAAGACGTCAGAAACTTCAAGGTCATGCTGCATGAGTTTAAAGAAGCTTTTCAGAAGAAGCGCCAAGAAGCTCAAGGCTCTCGCGAGCATATGAAGAGTTTGGCTGATAAGTGTGTGCTTGCCTACAATGAGGCTAAGAAGCGCAAGTCACTTGGCCGTCCTGGCATTGACCCCAGAATGGCTGCAAAGAAAAAGAAGAAGTTTCCTGATGATCAGCCTGCGCCTTCAAGCCAAGAAGCTCCACGTATTATCTTCCCAAGTAGCATGACTGGCTCGAAGCCAAAGGTCACCACAACCGCTTCTGAACAGAAGAAAACGAGGGCTGCAGAGGCAGAAGCTCGAAAGAGGAAGAATACCGAAGCCTCTGATGCCGCTCCCTCCAAGAAGAAGCGCAAGACCAAGAAAAATCGGGCTGCTCCCATAGAGCCCCTTTTTGTTGAACCCATCTCAGTGATTCATCCTACATCTGCATCCCAAGAATTTCACATGACTGTGCATGAGCCTGCTTCCATAGAGGCTCCTGAAGCTGAAGATATTCCAGCAGCTGAACCCACCGCTGCTGAAGACATTGGTCATCATGACATTGTTGAAGATGATGAAGTTCTTCCTCAGATCGAATACAATGTGGTATCATCGCCTGTTCATACGAACAGCGAACTCATCAGCATTGGTCGTCCTCTAACGCCAATTGCACAGGATGATTCATGGGCTGATCGCCCGCAAGAACAAGACTCCCCCAGTACTCCCCTACAACAACAACAAGCTACCCCAACGTGCAAGAAGAGGATGAAGACATTCAGGCTCAGCCAACTCCATCTCCTAAAGTGAAGCCAGCTCTTCGCAGGCTTCGCAGAGGACAAAGGCCTGAAGTCCCTCTGTCGAGCGTTCCAGAAGGAGAAGTGCAACGGTCACCTATTGCATGGCAAGTACTTTCTGAACCTGCTCCAACTGTGAATGTCTCCGAGTCTGAAGCACATGCTGCTAAAGACATTCCGGCTGCATCAGCCGAAGAAAATCAAGAAGAAGTGCGTGTACCAACCCCCCCAGTGATTGAAAAAGAAGCAGTTCATGATCAGAACGTGTCTGTGCCCGACCCTCCTGTTCGTCAAGAGGAGGCTGAAAATGTTGAGGCTGCCACCACCAACGTCAATACAGCTAGTGACGTAGTCATGGCTGATGCTAATGTGGAGCCTAAACTAACTGTGCCTGAAGCAAATGTGGCTACTGAACCTGAAGTCAATGAGGATGCCGCACCCGAAGCCAATGAGGATGCTGCACCTGAAGCAAACATGACAACTGCTCCCGAAGCACCTGTCGTGCAGCCTGCCTCCGATGTTGCCCCTGCTCATGTTCCGCCTCCAAGGCCTCACACAATTGAGCAAGCATACAGTCATGGTCAGCTCACTACTGTCCGATGGACCGTTCTAGTGCCTCCACCCTCTGCCTCAGGACCGCAATTTGACTATCATATTGAGCATAGGCCTCAAGTGCAGAAGCCAAAGCCCAGGTTGCCAAGGTTTCCAGGTACTGCCAACTCCCCCGGGTCCTTCAATGCTAATGGCTTCAAAAGCCACAATACCTTCTTTGACAGCGCCAAGAACCCCTACTCCAAGCCAAGAATATCATCAGATAGGTTCTGGAGCTATCAACAGAGAAGCTATTACTCATGCGTGTTATATGATCAAGGGCGCATTTTCCCTCATATGCGCCTTGACACTGAAGCCATTGCTGGACTGCCATGCTTAGAAGAAGCACTTGATTGCTTTCGAGATGCTGGTCTGCTCCACTTTGTGACAGACAAAGAACATTGGAATGAAGAGCTATTGCTTCAATTCTATGCCACTCTGCACATTCGCGGCTACAACAAAGACATCAAGACATGGGTTCTCGAGTGGATGACTGGAAATGTTCATCATGAAGCCAAAGCTATGGACATCATCGAGCTTACAGGGCTAGCCACTCCTGGAGAACTGTATGAACCTGACTGTCAGCTACACCGCAATGCTGTAGAGAGCATCTTTCATAAGTCAGAACCCAATATGAGCCAGATGCTGAGTATGATGAAGCCTTTGCCATCTGACGCTGAATATCCCACACATTTCTTTGTTGAAGACCTTGAGTATCTTCCTCGAACCATATATCACATCATCAGGCAAACTCTATGGCCAGTCAAGGGACACTCATCAGCAGCCAAGCTTGAAGGAACTATGAAGACTTTGGTCTTCTATATTCTCAATGGCATCAGCTTCAACACTCAGGAATTCTTCATAAGACAACTTGCTGCCTCCGGTTCTGATCTCTTTGGTCTGAAGTTTTATGCTCCATGGGTCATGCGCCTTATCAAGCGCCACTCTACTGTCAATTATCAACCCTCTGCTCGCAATCATATAATATTTCTACCAGAAGTTGATATGTCAGTTGATGCTATATATTCTGACCCTGCCAAGATGCCTCTTTGTCTTTAGAATATCGAGCACCAAAGCTTCACTCAGCCTATTGAAGGTGTTCAAGAAGCAACACGAATCTATCCATTTGCTGGTAACACTCGTCTGCCTCACAGAGCGCCCACTGAAGCCACTGAAAGCACCATTTCCCAAAGGCCTCGCAAGCGTTCTCGCGTTCTCAATGACCGAGAACTTCTTGTGGCCCTTCATCAGAAACAGGATAAACATCACTTTTGGCTCAAGAGACAGATGCAAAGCCTCTTGGTGGATGTCAATCGCATTCGCAACCTTGCCACCAAGAATGCCTTTGTTGCTCATGAAACTTGCCGGAGATCATGGAAGAGTTTGACCCTGCTTAGTGCTGAAGCAGATCTTCAAGACGACGGCTTCAATGAAAGATTTCAGTTTAACTCCACTCCTCCACGGAATGCTGTCTTACGAAGAACTCCATCTCTTGAAGACTCTGAATATTCCTCCTCCGCGGCAACAGTTAATGCCAGAGTGATCGATGATGAAGATGACGCTACTTCACCACCTCCAACTACTGCGCGCATCGACACTGCACCAAGTTCCTCTGCACCGCCACCCAACGACAACAACCCTGCTGCTTCACCTACTCATCAAGAAGACGAGTAGATGCTCTATATCTTCAAACCTTTTTGGTCATTACTGACAAAAGGGGGAGAAGCGTATGAGTTGATAGTCTTCAAGCGGGTTCATATGGGCGGTTGCATTATATTTTGCTGCGTGCTTACAACTCTTGCATTTTGATACATTTGGTTCTTTGAGTTGTAACACCTAAACTTGATGGTCGTCTTCTACTTCTGCTACGTGTTTGCTTTACTCTGATGCGATGATAACTTCCGCACTTAGATCATCCTGCAGACGTCCATTTTTCATTATGCATGTCATTCTACTTGTTATATCATTTCATGCATGATGAATTATCTTCATAAGTTGAAGTGGATCTCCATAAGTACAACCTGCTATGTGCATTTGCAATCCAAAAGCAAATTATTAATATGCACATCTTCAGGGGGAGCCCTTGCTACTTATGAAGACAATTCCTATCCTTACAATTTCACATACTTTATCCCCGTTGAAAACTTCAACCAGTTTGTCATCAATCACCAAAAAGGGGGAGATTGTAAGTGCATCTAGTGCCACCCCTAGTTGGTTTTGGAGTATTGACGACAAAGTTGGTTGAGGGACTAATGCGTTTGTGAGAATTGTAGGATAACGCAGGTAGTGTCCCTCATTGATTTGGTTTACCTACCGGAGATGACCCCTAAAAATGTATGAAGACATTGAAGACAATGGTGGTATGAGAAGATATTCATATTGAATACTATGACATGAGAAGACATTACGTGAAGACAATGGAGCGCGAAGACTGTGTGGTTTCGTCGTTTCCTTTCTTCTTTGTTGAGTCATAGGAACCACCGTACTGTTAAGTGGGGTCCAAGTGAACTAATTCAGAGTGACTGAAGTGATGCTCAACCCAAATCCTATGTCTTCGAGCGAAGACAATGAGAGCAAATCTTATCCAGAGTTGGATGAGTCAGCTTTGCTTGTAGCCCAAGTAAAGTTGCCGTGTGTGTTTGAAATCTGACCGTTGGAACACGTGTCAGTTCCTTAGTGACCCAGGGTCATTTTGGACAAATCAGGTCGGGTTGCCTGGTGGCTATAAATAGCCCACCCCCTACACCATAAATTGGTGGCTGCTCAGAGTTTGTATACGGCTTTTGTCGTTTGAGAGCAACCCACCTCGAAGCATTTGAGAGAGAGAAATCCTTGCAAGGACAAAGCCCAAACACCCAGAGCCAAAGAGTGTTAGGCATCACTCAAGTCTTTCTGTCTGTGTGACCTGAAGACTTATTACACTTGAGGACTGTGTATCCTTCAGCCGGTTAGGCGTCGCGTTCTGAGCATCCAAGAGTCATTGTGGATTGCCGAGTGAACGAAGTCTGTGAAGGTTTGGAAGTCTCCCTTGAAGACTTACCAGAGTGATTGGGCGAGGACTAAGTGACCTTAGCTCAAGGGGAATAAGGTGAAGACACGGTCTTCTGAGTTAAATCTCAGCCTCCCTAACCAGACGTACAATTGTCACAGCAACTGGAACTGGTCCAACAAATCCTGTGTCCTCAACGAGCAACTGGTTCTATCTCTTCCCTCCTTTACTTTGAGTTTGTCTTCATGAAGTCATTGCTTATTGTTTTATCCCATTGACTTCATTGCTTGACTACTATTGTTGATTGGCTTCATACTATCTTCCATCCTGATCCTACTACCTAGCTGCTATTAATCTTCAAACGTTAATGCTATTGCATACTTGATTATGGCTTGCTTGTTGTAGTTTATCTTCCGCTGCATATCAATTAGGTTGTTTCTATCGTTTGTCTTCGAAACTTCCATGTTTTGAAGACTTTCCTAAAAATCGCCTATTCACCCCCCCCCCTCTAGTCGATAACTAGCACTTTCACCTGTGCTGGGGACGTCCGCTCCTATATGATGCATTTTACGTCAAATAGCGACCTCGACGCACATGCAACTCCAGACTGAGCCCATGTAGTGATCCTGTCATGAGATAGCGACTTGCTAGGTTTTCATTACTGTTTTATTTTCGCAAAACAGGGCAATGTTCGTGTGTTGCATTGTGATATAAAAATTCTAGTACGTTTGCTTGTGATTTACCTGACCATATTAATGTATTGTGTAAATAGATGTTTATTAAATTCTGTTCATGATTTACCTTATAGTTTGGTGAGTAAATTAAAGTGAAATTGGCTTAGAAGGTAAGTAAATTATAATGATTGCTTATCATACCGGAAATGTTGGATGAAGGGGCGATGGAAACAAAAGTGAAAGATGAAACATTATATTTATTTTTAAGCAGAAGTAAGAGAGAACATAGTATAAAATAATTGTTCGCGTAAATTGTAAAAAATGTTAATGACATTTCAAAAAAATCATGAGTTTAAAATAAATGTTTGTGATAATTTTAAAAAATGGTCGCCAAGATCTACCAGACGTTCTGGACATATCCCAAACCAAACGAAAAAGTTTTCAAGTGGAGGAGCGATCGATCGAACAAAATTGTTCGTTTCAATCTTTTTGTAGCACGAACTGTCAAGCCAGCCAGCCCGTTGTGGCCTCCTGGCCCAGAACAATCACCTTTGAACATAAACTAGAGGAAAATTTCCCAAGAAAAGATACTATAGATGGGCCCCACAAAAAAGAACAACCAAGCTTTTTCTTAGACTAATAAACAGGAAAAGGGGGAAACCCATGTTTTGTTGTAAGTAAGAAAGCTCATTTTTTGTCGGGCTATGGAAAAAAAATGCTATAGTTCAAAAATAGAGAAAAAAATTGAATTTCCCATGGTCACCTTTTTTTTGCTTATGCAAAATTGCCTAGAAGTAAAAAAAAACATGGCAATTTGCATCTGCACATGGTGGCAAAAAATGTGGATTTAAATTTGTAGTGTATTTTTACTATATACATAAAACACAAATATGTGGATTAAAATTTTGCCATCATGTAAAATTCAAAATTATACCATATATTGTTATGTAGTAATTGCCATGTTTGATAAAAATAAATTTACCATGGTCGCATGAACCAAAAACAATCCAATGAATGAAAGTAAAAAAATTGACATGGATGAATACTTAATTTTCCATGACATTAAATGTAAATTTGTCATGGTCCATAAAGTATATTTGTCATGGAAATATTTTTTTTGCCATGAGCGCATAAAGTAAAATGCCATGTAAGTTAATTGTTTTTGCCATGGCAATGTAGGTAAAGTTTCCATGGCAACAAAGGGAAATTTACCATGCCAAAAATGGGTAAAATTTTGCCATGATACGAAAAAGATATTTGCCATGGTAACTATATTAAACTTGTCATGGTGCATTAAGTGAGTTTGTCATGTTAAAGAAAATGAAATACACAAATGATTCTTTAGTAAAAATTGCCATGACCCACGGTGTAATATTGCCATGATGTAGAAAAAAGTTTGCCATGATCCTCGAATTAAATTTGCCATGGTATTAGAAATTAAATGTCCATGGTGCATGAAGTAAATTTGCCTACATTACGCATATGACAATTACAAACAAAAACTCCAAAACTTGCCATGGTTTTTAAGAAACAAATATTTTTTCAAAAACTTGCCATGTGAATGTACTAGAAGAATGCAAAATTTTCCATGGCAACATAGGTAAATTTGCCATTTCAGTAGAGGTAAATTTGGCAAAAAACATTTTTGCAATTTAATTCTCAAATTAAAAGGTAAAAAAATTCCATGATACGAAAAACATATTTGCCATGTAAATTGTATTAAACTTGGCATGGTCCATAAAGTATGTTTGCCATGTTTGGAAAATAAAATATACAAATGATTCTTTAGTAAAAATTGACATGGCCCACGAAGTAATACTGCCATGACGCGGAAAGAAGATTTTACCATGATTCTTAAATTAAATTTTCCATGGTATTAAAAATGAAATTACCATGGTGCATGAAGTAAATTTTCCTACATTACACATATGAGAATTACAAAGAAAAACTCTAAAACTTGTCATGGTTTTTAAGACACAAATGTTTTTCAAAAACTTGGCATGTGAATGAAATAGAAGAATGCAAAAAATTGCCATGGCACCATTGTACATCATGTTAATTCACATGGCAAAATTTCTAGGATGGGGGATGGCAATAGAAATACGACAGCGAATAACTCATCTGGCCATCATCCTAAAAGTCTAACACCACACAACATTTTACGTCATTGTGGGAGCCATATGAACAGAAAACTTGCATATGTCTCTAGCTCAACTCAAATTTGGTTTGTTTTTTCTAAAATTCATGGTAAAATTGCCAATGAGAACACAATTTTAAGTGCCATTTTTTGCGAATACAATTTAACTGCCATTGTGTCGTACAAAGCCTCAAATTGAAAATAATACTAATAATTCTAACAAAGTAAAATGTAGAGAACAAAGGATTACAGACCAAATCAGATTTATCTCAGAAACCACTCTGAAAAAATGTTCTAACGGTAGTAATATTTTCATTTCACCAGAGGGAAATGGTCTATGGGCGTCGCAAGCAAGGAGGCGCGCGACGCAACCCCACACGAGGCACCGACTCAAGTCAACGCAGGAGCTGCGTGCTACTTCTTGAGCTTGCGTTGGTTTTTCCTTTGAAGAGGAAAGGGTGATGCAGCACAGTAGAGATAAGTATTTCCCTCAGTTAAGAACTAAGGTATCAATCCAGTAGGAGAAATGCACAAGTCCCCAATAGATGCACCTACACAAACAATCAAACACTTACCCAACGCGATAAAGGGGTTGTCAATCCCTTCACGGTCACTTGCAAAGGTGAGATCTGATAGAGATAGATAAAACTAAATAAAAAATAAAATATTTTTGGGTTTTTTGGTTTATAGATCTAAAAAATAAAAGATTGCAAAATAGTAGATCAGAAATTAATATGATGAAAAATAGACCCGGGGGCCATATGTTTCACTTGAGACTTCTCTCTTGAAGACAAATAATATGATGGGTGAACACATTACTGTCGAGCAATCTATTTATATATAAAAAAATTAAGAGCTAACAAAAAAAATCTAGAAAATCACACAGTAATCAGAAACATCCGGTCATCAATTAAACGGACTAGCTAATTATGACCAATGGATCTCCTAATAGTCTATTGGCATAATAGTTCAAACAAATTACCCATCAATGCCCTTAATTATTTTTGATAGTAGCCATTCAATTTATCTAGCCGGAAGATAAGCCCCGTCTAAACAATCTAGCTAGAAGAAAAATGTTAGGTTACAGTGCTTCTTTCCAACATGTTCTCGCCGCCGCCAACTTCTCATCGGGGCGCTCTGCCGGCCAGCCGGTGGTCAGCCCAATACGTCCGGGTGTGAGCTCCATGCATGCACACAGCACACCACACCAGGAGCATCCGGTTCCATACTTGCTTTGTGAATGCATCCATGTTCCAATAAGCCACGTTTGAGATCCAGGGAAGATTCGACTAGCGGTCATGCATGTATGGGCAAGCGTACGTCGACGAGCTTGGTGCACCACAACCCACTAGCTTGTGGAGATTCTGGGCGCTGATAGTGGTTGAAGCGAGGCAAGAATTGGCGGGGTAAGTGTGGTTTGACTAGAGTCAATGGCTTTGTACATGCGTGTTGCATATCTCGCAGGTCGCTTATGACGCTGCACACACACAAGAATACTTGATCAGAAGCAACGGCCAGAACGATGCAGTTATGGTGCACACACATACATATAAGATCGATCTTAAAATTTTCTCATGCACACAGGTTAGTACTTGGTGTATTCACGACGTGAAGTATTCTTATTTCTACTGCTCCGTCTATGAATCCGTGTATAATCTCTCTAATAATAAAGCATGGATTGATTCGTGGATTCACCGTCAATAATACGCTTCTTCCCGTGAATTTATACTTTCAGTTTGAATTTAAACATATACGCGAGGTGGTACTAAAAGGACTAACGCCTCTTCCTCTCTAATTGACCGAGTCAGGCGAACTGAGCCCGCCCGTGCGCTCCGGCCCAGCGCCGCTGCTCCTTGCGCCTGCCGCCCGGCACCCTCTTTTCGTCATCCTCGCCTTTCTGTGTGCGCGTCCGCAAGCCACATAGTTGCGGCCATGGCTCGGACGAAGGTCAATGTCGGTGGTCTTATGCAGCACGATCTCAATCTCGGATTAGCCCCGGACCACATTCTTTGTTTCCTCGCTTTTCCAGGAGGTTCGACAGGTGCCGCACCGAGCTAGGCAAGATCGGGAACTTGGCGTCCACGAACACCCAGCCGTGGAGCGAAGCCGTCGAGGTGAGCCTCATCAACGCCGGAACCCGTCGTCGTTCGCGCGGGAATACATACGCACGTACAGGTGTACAACAAGCTGCTTGATTGATTCATACGGAGGCTAGCCAGCTATGTACCAGCGGATGGATTAAACGACCTAACCACCTCCGGGATCACCCGTGCGCATGGCGAACGGCGAGCCCGGCGCTCGGACGCGTGCAGCGGCCCGGAACAGCACGATGGCCAGGGCGTGAGGCGGGGCCTCGGGCCTGCACGGCGTAACGTACGCATGCACGACGGCTCGGACGCAGAGGAGGCGCGGTGGTGGCCACCACATGGCAGCGATAGCTTGGCCGAAGTATGTGACCATCACGGCGCCCGTGATCGGGGAGGAAGAGGAGGACCTTGAAACCCCAGTGGCACACTCCCCCCGCAGTGCGGCCGCCTCTTGCCACGCTGCCAGCTAGGTGTTCGATCAAATGCAAGATGACAGAGGAGGGTCTCTGAGAGCTCGACCATGGCGGAAAGGAGGCGTCCGGGCTACTGCTAATCCATTTCAGCATGTAGGCGCGTGCACAGTGTAATGGGTCTCGCCCCACTCAGATCGGATCGGGAGGAAGGAGGCTTGGGAAGCAAGGGGATTGACTTGGGGAGGAAGAAGATAGGTAGATAGGATAAGGATGCCAAGGAGATCAGCTCCAGTTATGTGTACAGTAATCCATCATAACCCACACACTACACACCGCTCCACTTAAGTACAGGGTAGGTCGTGCCGAACTAGGACTCGTTCCGCTCTTCTTCTTGCCTCTGGTCGCCGACTGGTGGTCCCGCCTAGGGCTTGGGCCACTCTGACAGTTGGGGTGGTGTAGTGGTACTGACATTCTCCCCTTCTTGGAAACTGGCTTGTCCCCAAGCCAGCGATGCAGGAAAGCGTTGTCGGAGCAGCATCAGGTCTTCCCATGTAGCCATAGATGCTGGTAGACCTGTCCAGCGCACTAGCACGCGCTGTTGATCTTCCTGCACCGTCTTGACAGTGCAATCTTTGAGGATGGCCATCGGTGTCTGTTCTAGACAAAGAAATTCAGCATCAGGAGGAAGCTCTGTTTCTACCTGAATGTCGGGGCCGATTACCTTCTTAAGCTGGGAGACGTGTACCACCGGATGTATCTTGCTTCCGACTGGCAACTGAAGTTTGTATGCCACCTTGCCCACGCACGCTATGACTGGGTATGGACCAAAATACCTGAAGGCCAGCTTCTGAAACGGGCGCTGAGCGACGGACGTCTGTATGTACGGCTGAAGTCGCAAATACACCGCGTCGCCCACCTCGAACTCTCGATCAGTGCGGTGCTTGTCGGCCTGCCGCTTCATACGGTCCTGCGCATGCTTGAGCTGTTGCTGCAACAGGTCACGCATCACTTCGCGCTCTTGGAGCCAAGCAGCTAAGTCTGGCACCGTGCTGCTGTCCACCTGAGTGACACCAAATTCACGTGGCAGTCCCGTAGATGACCTCATATGGTGTGCGCCCCAGTGCAGAGTGGAAATTGGTGTTGTACCAGTATTCAGCCCGGAATAACCATTTGTACCAGTTCTTGGGGCAAGAATGCACTGAGCACCTTAGATAGGTTTCGAGGCATTGGTTCACCCGTTCCGTTTGGCCATCAGTTTGAGGGTGATATGATGAACTCATTCGTAGTTGTGTCTGGGCTAGCTTGAACATCTCTTGCCAAAGGTTGCTGGTGAACATCCTGTCACGATCGGAGATGATTGCTAGAGGCATCCCGTGGAGCTTAAAGATATTGTGCATGAAGGTCATAGCCACTGACAGAGTTGTGTATGGGTGCTTCATTGGCAGGAAGTGTCCGTATTTAGAGAACTTATCCACAACCACGAGGATGACATTATAACCACCCGATGTAGGCAATCCTTCGATGAAGTCGAGTGAAATCACTGCCCATGCTCGTTTTGGTATTGGCAAGGGCTGTAGTAGGCCCGCTGGGGAAATCCTCTCCGTTTTTGCTTTCTGACATGTCTGGCATTGTTGCACAAATTCCTTGACCATAATCTTGAGCCCTTTCCATGCAAATAACCTGCGCACCCAATTGTAGGTGGCGTGAAACCCTGAGTGTCCTCCTGCCGCGCTATCGTGGAGTGTTGCAATCAATGTTTTCTAAGTTCCTGGGTCTACGCCAATCCAAATGTGCACTTGATATTTGAGAACTCCTTCTTGCAGAGCAAATCCTTCCTCGCTGCTTGGATCCAGCGCCAACCTGGTGATCAATTGTTGTGTGTTGGGATCTTGTTGGTAACTGGCCACGATTGCTTCGAGCCATGCTGGCTTAGCCACTGCGATTGCTGCAAGTTCCTTGTCATCAGTTTGCTCTTGTCGAGATAGAGCATCCGCTGCCCGATTTGTTGCTCCTGCTTTATACTGGATTCGAAACTGAAGACCCACCAGTTTCGTAAATGCCCGCTGCTGTATTGGGGTGTTGAGTCGCTGGTCTGTTAGGTTCAGCAAGCTCCGTTAATCCGTGCGAATGAGGAATTCAGAGTGTTGCAAATAGGGACGCCAGTGATCCACTGCCAGGAGAAGTGCCAGGCATTCCTTCTCGTATGCTGACAGCCCCAAATTTCGTGGAGCCAAACTTTTACTGAGATACGCCATTGGATGCCCCCTTGCATGAGTACGGCTCCAATGACTGTTGCGCTCGCATCTGTTTCTACTACAAACTGCTTGGAGAAGTCCGGTAATGCCAGTACCGGGGCTGAGATCAATGCTTGTTTAAGTGCTTGGAAGGCTGCCTGTGTTGTGGGTGTCCATACAAACACTGCATTTTTCTTAAGCAAGTCTGTTCAACGGCCTACTGAGCACTCCAAAGTTGCGCACAAACTTGCGATAATACCCTGCCAATCCTAGGAATCCTCTCAGCTGCTTGACTGTTGTGGGTTGTTTCCATTTTTGCACTGACTGAACCTGCTCTGTCAGAGTTGACACTCCCTGGTCACTGATATGGTGGCCCAAGTAGTTGATGTGTTGCTGCACGAATGAGCATTTAGATCTTTTGGCCACCAAATCATGGTTGCGCAGTTGCTGGAGTACTTGTCGCAGCAGCTGCGGGTGCTCTTGGTAGGTAGCCGTGTGCACTAGAATATCGTCCATGAAGACGAGTACTCCATGTCGTACCAGTGGCCCGAACACAATATTGACTCCAGTTTGAAACGTGCCAGGCGCGAATGCTAACCCATATGGCATCACCCGAAATTGGAAGTGGCCCATGTGAGTTCTAAATGATGTCTTCTCCTTGTCTTCCTCCACCAATCGGATTTGATGGTAACCTGCCCTGAGGTCGAGTTTCGAGAACCATTTTGATCCGGCCAATTCGTCAAGTAGCTCATCGATGATGGGCAAGGAGCAGGTGCCTTTGATAGTGATTGCATTCAGGTGACGGAAGTCCACACAGAAGCGCCACGTTTGGTCTTTTTTTCTCACTAGCAACACCGGGGACGAGAAGGGACTCACATCAGGTACGATCAATCCTCGCTGTAACATTTCCTTAATCTGCGCTTCGATCTCACTTTTCTGTTCTGGAGTGTATCTGTAAGGTCGGATGTTCACTGGTTTGGCCCCTGCAATCAGAGGAATCCTGTGATCCAGCTACGGTGTTGTGGTAAAGTTGTGGACTCAGCAAAAACAAGCTGGAATTCATCGAGTAATGCAGCAATCTCTGGAAGTTCTTGTGTGTCCCGTGAAGGCGGTGAAATACTTTGGAGCAACACTACGTGAGCAATGGCATTCTGTTCTTCCCATTCCGTCAGTTGTTGTGCGGAGATTTGTGCCACTGCTGTACTTCTTGGTTGAACACCTGTTAGCTGCACCCATTCCCCTTCGTGCTGAAACTACAGGGTTTTGTGTTCCCAATCGACCCAGATCGGGCCACACTTCTGCAACCAATCCATGCCCACAACCATATCATAACAACCCAATGATAGAACCCTCAGATCAGTCTGAAACGTGTGCCCCTGGGTTGTCCATGAGCATGCTGGAATCATGCCCTTGCATTGTAGTACTCCACCATCAGCAATCTTGACAGAGGTGGCGACTATTGCTTGCACTTGCTCTTGTAGATCAGCGGCTATTCCCTCGCTCACGAAGCTATGTGAACTTCCCGAGTCCACTAAGACCAACATTTCTTTGCCTGCAATCGCCCCCAGCAAGCGTACTGTATGCGGTATCGTCTGTCCAGTGGTTGCCAGCTTGGAAATTGACATTAGATACTCATCAGCTTGGTCTTCCATGGGTTGATGTGGGGCTTGATCATCCGCCTGGAGAAGCTCGAGCAGTTCCTCGACGATGTGCAGTTGCACCGTGGCAGCACACTGGTGCCCTTGCCCCCTGCGTTCGCCGCACTTGAAGCAGAGGCCTCGCGCGCGTCGATAGTTGTGCAGCACGGCCACTCGATCGTCGGCCGCTCGCCCGCGCTCCGGAGCATTCGCGGCGTCAAGACCGCGTCTATCGTCAGCCGCCACCGGTGCACCTGGGGGAGGTTGGCGCGGCACTTGAGCTCCCAGCGCAAGTAGCGGCCTTGGTGCCGGCCGTGCCTGTGGCGCATCCTGGCGCCTGTACTCGCGCCGTGGTAAGGCGTCCATCAGCTCCTCCTGCATCGAAGCCAAGGAAAATGCAGAGTCCAAGTCCTTCGGTTGGTGCAAAACCACACCCATAAGAATTTCATGTTTTAATCCTTCTAGAAACTGGGTAGTAAAGAAAACTGGATCAAAGGATGGATTATGCGCCAAAAGCTGGTGCATAATTTCTTCAAACTGGGACATGTACACCTGCATGGTGCCTGTCTGACGGAGTGTTCGAAATTGACGCAGGTGTGCCTGATACTGTTCGCGGCCGAACTTGCCACATAGGGTTGCACACAATTCTCCCCACGACATGGACGCACTCTGGGATTCGTGGAGTTGCAGCCAGTGCGCTGCATTCCCCGTGAAATGGAGAGTAGCTACACGGACCCATAACTCAGTAGAAATCCCATACACGTCGAAGTATTTCTCACAACACATCTTCCAGAATTGGGGATTATCTCCATCGAAAGTGGGGAAATCTAATTTTGGCAAGGACCAATTGAGGGAAGAATGGTGTGTGGTGAGGGACTCCAGTTCGCACCGGTGCTGGGCAACATCTAGGACTGGTAAGAGATTTGTGGTCAAGGACGTACCCTTGACCGGAGGCGGTAGTTGGGTGGTGACCACGCCATTCGCCTGGCTCCCGGTGTTGTCGATCTCGCCATGGCCTAGCGGCCCGTGGTGCTCGGTGGCGTCCGTAGTTGCTGCAGGAACCGGTCGCACCACCGCGTCACCCTCCGGGATCGGATCCGGAGGTGCCGCCAGAGCCGGATGGAGCGCGATGCGCCCAACCTGCATGCGCAACTCGTCGACCTGATGTTGGAGATGGGTAACCGCCGGCCTCCATAGTTCCAGCGACTGCCGGATCGTGTCGAGGCGGGCCTCGTTGGCAACTCGCCCGTCGTTGACGGCGTTGGCCAGTGCCGCGATTTGTTCCTCCATCACCGCCGCCTGCTTCGCCTGTTTCTCTGGTAGCATGGCTTGGGGTAGGCAGTCTCCAGATCGACGGACTGGACCTCTGATACCAGATGTAATGGGTCTCGCCCCATTCAGATCGGATCGGGAGGTAGGAGGCTTGGGAAGCAAGGGGATTGACTTGGGGAGGAAGAAGATAGGTAGATAGGATAAGGATGCCAAGGAGATCAGCTCCAGTTATGTGTACAGTAATCCATCATAACCCACACACTACGCACCGCCCCACTTAAATACAGGGTAGGTCGTGCCGAACTAGGACTCGTTCTGCTCTCCTTCTTGCCTCTGGTCGCCGACTGGTGGTCCTGCCTGGGGCTTGGGTCACTCTGGCAGTTGGGGTGGTGTAGTGGTGCTGACACACAGCTTGCACGAGGTGCAGCAGCATAAGAACTCCGTGGTCCAGTGCCGGCGCTGGTTGGCTTCCGACGAGCCTCCTGAGCGGCGTCCATGGCGGGCAGGAGCTGCAGCGGCCGCGGTGCGCCACGTCCTACAGCACCTGCGGGCGCGCGTGCGGGCAGACCCAGCTACCGTGGTTGGTGCTGCCGCGCGAGTCAAAACCCCTATCGACTTGACAGTATAGGATGTGACATTTGCTAAGTCAGATTCTTGCTAAGTAAAGTCAGATTCAGACTTGTTGTGTCCGTAGATAATTAGAATTCGGATTCTTGCTAAGTAAAGTCAGTTCTTTTTTATTTGTACCAGCACGTCATGTATATACATAGCTAATCAGAATTTGGATTCTTGTACGTATCTAAGTAGGATTCTGGTCCCTATCGATGTGTTATACTGTATTTTTAAGGATTATCTTTAAGAATAGAAGTTTGAACATGCACTGCTTTTAGTAAAGAGGGTTCTTTTATGAAATTGCTCGGGTCTGATGGTCTGCCGTTAGTCAAGTACAATTATGTTTAAAATATAATAAAAGTATGGGAATGCACTGCCTTTAATAAAACGGAGTTTTCAAATTTCGGCATCGGCCTGCGTTTGGGGAACTGCAAGGCTTGGCTTTTGAGATGCGAATTTTTGCTCAAAACCAGCACACCAACTGCTAGCGCAGCAAAAGCTTCAACCAGTGTGTAAAATAGCTTCAAACGACGAAGAAGAAAGCTTCAACCCCATGAAGAAAAGCTTCAATCGATGTGAAAAAAAAGCTTCAATAATAGAAAAAGCTTCAACCAGTATGTGAAAAAGTTTCAACCGGCGAAGGAGGAAGCTTCAACCATGGAAAGAGCTTCAATCGATGTTGGAAAAATGCTTCAAACCATGGAAAAAGTTTCAATCAGCGCGAAAAAAGCTTCAACCGGCATGCAAAAACGCCTCCATCGGCGTGACATGTTGATAATGGTGCGAGCTGCGGCCGACGGCATAGCGGTGCTACGACGGCAACTTGTGAAACAAACTCTCGTAAAAAAATAGGAAAGTGGGAAGCCGTCCTATAATAACAAGGAAAGGAGGGATTCGGGGAAAAAAGTGGGAAGCCAGTCGTCCCATAATAAGAATTAAGTGTCCTAATAAGGAAGAACAGAGATAACAAAGAAGGAAAGGAGGGATTCCGGCAATTGATAATAAACAAGGAATGGGAGGGATTTCTAGGATTGATAGAGAAAAATAGACTGGTGATTTTCTGTCTTTTGTTTTGTCTCGTAATGAGTTGATTGATCTCTAAAAAAGATTGTGGGAACAAAGTAAACCAGCTAGAAATCAATCAAAAGTCGTCCCCCTCAAAAAAAATTCATCCTTTGCCACTAGCTATAATCCCACAAACGTAGTTTTACCCCCACCCATAACTCGAGAGAAAATTATGTTAGAATCTTTTAACACCCGCAAAAGAATACTATGTCTAAATCATAATAAAAAATTGTTTATTAATTGTTCATGTACAATAATTTATTTTGAGAATTATAATGAAAAAGATAGTACCAGTTAAAAATATGTGCTTGATTGTTGGACACGAATAGTGCTATGCTACATAGTCCCTAAACCTAGCCAACATTGGTTCATGAAAATCCCTGTTACCTTGCAGTGAAGCAAAGAACATTGTCACTAAAATGGGCTTTACTATTTACGGTATAATGTGATATGTTTTGGGCATCACTAAGCAACTCCAACAAAGGCATGAAGAGATACTCATATCACGACTAGGTAGATATTTCTATGATTTAAATTTCACACACCTTCAGTACACTTCTGAAATACGTTCATATTTTCATGGCAGCATGGAGGATTTCAAAGAGTTTGTTCATGTCATCATGCCTGGCGGTGTGTCGTGGAATGAGAGGGGGTCTTGAGCAATTGGGTTAATGAAGTGTTGTTGTTTTTCACCCAGTGCAACGCACAGGCATTTGTGCTAGTACAACATAAATTCTCTAAATTTTTATTTGCATAATATGTAAAGCAACATGTGTACATCATCATGGCTGTGTGTATATGGCAATGCACAAGAAACATGTCCTGTATATCATGCAAAACAAGAGGCGTGCATTAGCATTTTCTTTTGTTGAGCCAAGATTATAAAAGAACGACACCTTGTTGCAACATCAAAATTATTCGGATAACCGGTAGGTAATAGTTTACACCAATTTTTCTTGAGAAGAATTATCCTTTAAATTTTTCCATCAATTTTTGTTATACATTTTACACCCTCCTTCGGCGATCTCAGAACCCATGGTCGTATTCTACATGGTAGGTCCGAGTCACATATTAGACTATGGTACCACAAACAGGTTCACTTGCAAATGTATTTTTTATTCAAATCAAATAATGATCATCTCTCCTTTTTTTATTTTCACTTCTAAACTTTGTTCGGGAGTGTATCCATGATCGTCCTACCTGCTCATGTCACTAGTAGAAAAAAGGCCTAATGTAAAGGATATTAGTCCCGGTTTGTAACAAGACCGGTACTAATGTGATCATTAGTGCCGGTCCCAAAGGCTAAGGGGGTGGAGATCATTAGTACCGGTTCGTGGTGAACCTTTAGTATCGGTTCGTGCCATAAACCGATACTAAAGAGACTATTGCAGGCTGTGGTCAGGCTGGAGCCCCACCAGCCGACCTTTACTACCGGTTCATGTAACAAACCGGTACTAGAGGTTCCTAGTATTTTTTAGTCCCACCTCGCTCCGCTAACAGAGTTTTTACCACCTTAAATATGTTACCTGTCAAACTATCACAACCACTTGATCTTCATTGAACTCTATGTGTATAATTTGTGGCCACAATATGAGTCTTTTCCGGTTTCTAAACCGGTGATGACTCATATTGTCAATTCAGATTGTACACAAAAAGATCATTGATGATCAATGCATTTTTGATGTATTTCTCTTTCTGACATAACTTATTACAACTCCGAACTATTCAGATTGTACACCGGCTATTCAAAATTTTAATAACTTATTACAACTTCGGACTTTTTCTGCGTTCAGATGCACACTTGGGGGAGCGCAACCGCCTGTTTCGGCCATATCCGATCCACGCGCGAGCCGATGCACTGTGGTGGCGGGCCCGTGCCTGTGGCGACGTCCCGTCACGCGTGTGGGCTAGCAGGCCGACCTGACCAGCTGGTGCCGTGTGGCGGGCGGGCAACGGGCGGCGAGCCAGTTGCCCGGCTAGCACGCCCACTGGTAGAAAAAGAGGCTTCCGTCCAGCCCCATTAGTCGCGAAACTGTAGGAACCGCGACTAATGAAGTCTTTAGTCGCGGTTCGGCAGACGAACCGCGACCAAAGGCCTGGGCCCAGGGCGCTCGGTGGCCAGCTGGTGCACGTGAGGGGCTTTAGTCGCGGTTGGCCAGGCCAACCGCGACTAAAGGTGCGCAAAGGCCTTTAGTCGCGGTTGGCCAGGCCAACCGCGACTAAAACTCCTCCCCTATATATACCAGTTCAGCACGCTCACTTAGCCATTTGGTGCCACTTCTCTTCACAAGCTTCACAAGGGGGTGTAGGTTTGCTTTTGGTTCCTCTTATGCACACAAGGTGTTTGATGAAATGCCCTAAGAGGGTGAAACAAACATGATATGAAGTGTTGGAGCCACACTTGAGGTTCCTCATTTATTTTTTCCTCCTCGATCGCGGTTAGCAACTTGAACCTTTCATGCATGTGTGTCATTGATAAAATATGCATGTGTGCAGTTCATTGTTTAATTTATATTGTTTGTAGCTAGTTAGTTTAACAAATGCATGATGGTTAATTATATATTTTATATTATAATAATTCAGATGAATCGGCAATGGATGTACGGTAACCGACTCTCCGGTGAGTTCACTACGGGTTTGAAAGATTTCCTCGTAGTGGCTAATGCGAACAAGCAGGGGGGTTTTGTTATCTGTCCATGTGTTATCTGTAAGAATCAGAAGGGTTACTCTTCCTCAAGAGATGTTCACATGCATCTGCTTCGGCACGGTTTCATGCCAAGCTATAATTGTTGGACCAAGCATGGAGAAAGAGGGGTTATAATGGAAGAAGATGAAGAAGGGGATGATTTCATCGATGAAAGCTATCTTGCTCATTTCGGTGATACTTTCATGGAGGATGCTGAAGGTGAAGGGGAAGGTGAAGAAGAGGCACGTGATGATCCCGTTGATGATCTTGGTCGGACCATTGCTGATGCACGGAGACGCTGCGAAACTGAAAAGGAGAGGGAGAATTTGGATCGCATGTTAGAGGATCACAGAAAGGCGCTGTACCCCAGATGCGATGATGGTCTGAAAAAGCTGGGCTGCACACTGGATTTGCTGAAATGGAAGGCAGAGGCAGGTGTAGCTGACTCGGCATTTGAAAACTTGCTGAAAATGTTGAAGAATATGTTTCCAAAGGATAACGAGTTGCCCGCCAGTACGTACGAAGCAAAGAAGGTTGTCTGCCCTCTAGGTTTAGAGGTTCTGAAGATACATGCATGCATCAACGACTGCATCCTCTACCGCGGTGAATACGAGAATTTGAATGAATGCCCGGTATGCACTGCATTGCGTTATAAGATCAGAGGCGATGACCCTGGTGACGATGTTGAGGGCCAGAAACCCAGGAAGAGGGTTCCCGCCAAGGTGATGTGGTATGCTCCTATAATACCACGGTTGAAACGTCTGTTCAGGAACAAAGAGCATGCCAAGTTGTTGCGATGGCACAAAGAGGACCTTAAGTCGGACGGGGAGTTGAGACACACCGCAGATGGAACGCAATGGAGAAAGATCGACAAATGGTTCAAAGATTTTGCAGCTGACGCAAGGAACATAAGATTTGCTCTAAGTACGGATGGCATGAATCCTTTTGGCGAGCAGAGCTCCAGCCATAGCACCTGGCCCGTGACTCTATGCATCTACAACCTTCCTCCTTGGTTGTGCATGAAGCGGAAGTTCATTATGATGCCAGTGCTCATCCAAGGTCCGAAGCAACCCGGCAACGACATCGATGTGTACCTAAGGCCATTAGTTGATGAACTTTTACAGCTGTGGGGTGGTGTCCGTGTGTGGGATGAGCACAAACAAGAGGAATTTGACCTACGAGCGTTGCTTTTCGTAACCATCAACGATTGGCCTGCTCTTAGTAACCTTTCGGGACTGTCAAATAAGGGATACAATGCATGCACACACTGCTTACATGAGACTGAAAGTGTACATTTGCCAAATTGTAAGAAGAACGTGTACCTTGGGCATCGTCGATTTCTTCCGAAAATTCATCCAGTAAGAAAGAAAGGCAAGCATTACAACGGCAAGGCAGATCACCGGCCGAAGCCTGCGGAACGCACTTGTGCTGAGGTATTTGATATGGTCAAGGATTTGAAAGTCATCTTTGGAAAGGGTCCTGGCGGACAATCAGTTCCGAAGGGAGCTGACGGGCACGCAGCCATGTGGAAGAAGAAATCTATATTCTGGGAGCTAGAATATTGGAAAGTCCTAGATGTCCGCTCTGCAATCGACGTGATGCACGTTACGAAGAATATTTGCGTGAACCTCCTAAGCTTCTTGGGCGTGTATGGGAAGACAAATGATACAAAGGAAGCACGGCAGGACCAGCAACGTTTGAAAGACCCTGATGACCGGCATCCGGAATGGTTTCAAGGTCGTGCCAGCTACGCTCTGACCAAAGAAGAGAAGGTCATCTTTTTTGAATGCCTGAGCAGTATGAAGGTCCCGTCTGGATTCTCGTCCAATATAAAGGGAATAATAAACATGGCGGAGAAAAAGTTCCAAAACCTGAAGTCTCACGACTGCCACGTGATTATGACGCAATTGCTTCCGATTGCTTTGAGGGGGCTCCTGCCGGAAAATGTTCGAGTAGCCATTGTGAAGCTATGTGCATTCCTCAATGCAATCTCTCAGAAGGTAATCAATCCAGAAGTTCTACCACGGTTACATAACGATGTGATCCAATGCCTTGTCAGTTTCGAGTTGGTGTTCCCGCCATCCTTCTTCAATATTATGACGCACCTCCTGGTTCACCTAGTCGAAGAGATTTTCGTTCTCGGTCCTGTATTTCTACACAATATGTTCCCCTTCGAGAGGTTCATGGGAGTATTAAAGAAATATGTTCGTAACCGTGCTAGGCCAGAAGGAAGCATCGCCAAGGGCTATGGAAATGAGGAGGTAATTGAGTTTTGTGTTGACTTTGTTCCTGACCTTAAGCCGATTGGTCTTCCTCGATCACGGCACGAGGGGAGACTAAGTGGAAAAGGCACGATCGGAAGGAAATCAACGATATGTATGGACGGCCATTCTCTGACTGAAGCACACCACACTATACTGACCAATTCCAGCTTGGTGGCTCCGTACTTTGAGAAACACAAGAATATTTTACGCTCGGACAACCCGGGGAAGCCTGAATCCTGGATTACGAAGGCCCACATGGAGACTTTCGGCAGTTGGTTGAGAAAACATTTAATGAATGACAATGATGTTGTAGATCAGCTGTACATGTTGGCCAAGACACCATCTTCGACTATAACGACTTTCCAAGGGTACGAGATAAATGGGAATACATTTTACACGATCGTCCAAGATAAAAAGAGCACCAACCAAAACAGTGGTGTCCGCTTTGATGCAGCAACCGAGAATGGGCAAAAGGTCACATATTATGGTTACATAGAGGAGATATGGGAACTTGACTATGGACCCTCCTTTAAGGTCCCTTTGTTCCGGTGCAAATGGTTCAAGCTAACAGGAGGTGGGGTAAAGGTGGACGAGCAATACGGAATGACAATGGTGGATTTCAACAATCTTGGTTACCTTGACGAACCATTCGTCCTTGCCAAAGATGTCGCTCAGGTTTTTTATTTGAAGGACATGAGTAGCAAACCGAGGAAACGGAAAGATAAGAAAACGATCAGTACATCATGCGATGATCCAAAGCGCCACATTGTTCTTTCAGGGAAAAGAAACATCGTGGGAGTGGAGGACAAGACAGACATGTCAGAAGATTATAATATGTTTGGTGAAATTCCGCCCTTCAAAGTGAACATTGACCCAAGCATTAAGTTAAATGATGAGGATGCTCCATGGATACGGCACAATCGTAAGCAAGCAGGGACACAAGGGAAGAATTGATATGTAATAATTTATTGTACCAAACTTTGTATTTGGTCGATGAACTGAATGATGTATCAAACCTTTTGTCAAACCTTCAAGGGGTTTTAAAATGAATTAGTTTTATTTTTCTGATTTTTTTGATATATAATTGTATTTTTAAGATTTTAAAATGAATTAGTTTTATGTTTTTGATTTTAAAAGGAAAAAGGAAGAAGAAGAAAGAAGGAAAAAGGAAGAAAAAAACAGAAGAAAAAAACAGAAGAAAAAAGGAAAAACAGAAGAAAAAAACAAACAGAAGAAAAACATAAGAAAAAAACAGAAGAAAAAAACAGAAGAAAAAAGGAAAAAGGAAAAAAGGAAATATGCCACCTACTGGGCCACCACGGCCTGAATACGACTAGAAACCCATTAAAGGGCCAGGATTCAGGCCCGCAGAAGGCCGAGTAGGCCCACAGGCACATAGTGACAGAATAGGCCCGTAAGCCTGCATTTGAGAGGAGCTCGAAGTGGTGAGCGCAGCCGCGCTTATAAACCACTGTCGAAGCCTCTCGGCTAGCGAGGTGGGACTAAACATCCCACCGCACCGCGCCAGTTCTAGCACAGACCTTTAGTCCCGGTTGGGGAGGCGGACCGCGACTAAAGGGTACCCTTTAGTCACGGTTGTTGTCCCCAACTGCGACTAAAGGGTCTTTCTGCGCGGGAACGGAAGCGGCGCCAAAATCCTTTAGTCCCGGTTGGGGAGGCGGACCGCAACTAAAGGGTACCTTTAGTCGCGGTCCGCCTCTCCAACCGCGACTAAAGGTGCGTCTATAAATACTGCACTTAGCAGTTTTGCCACTTCCCATTCTCCTCTCTCTCGACGCCGAAGCGCTGCCCCGACGCCGACGCCGAAGCCCTGCCCCGACGCCGACGCCGACGCCGAAGCCCTGCGCGTCGCCGCCCCCGTCCCCAGTGAGCGCCGCCTCCGCCCGTGCCCTGCCCTTGCCCGCCGCCCGTGCCTTGCGCCCTTGCCCGCCGCCCGCCGCCCGCCGCCCGCCGCCCGCTGGCCCTGCCTGCCGTCCTCCGCGCGCCGGCAGAAGAAGAAGAAGGAAGAAGAAAAAGGAAGAAGAAGAAGAAAGAAAAAGGAAAAAGGAAGAAGAAGAAAGAAGGAAGAAGAAAACAAAAGAAAAACAGAAGAAAAACAAGAAAAAGGAAGAAAAAAGGAAAAAGGAAGAAAAAAAGAAAAAGGAAGAAAACAACAGAAGAAAAAAAGAAAGAAGAAAAAAAAGGAAGAAGAAAAAAAGAAAGAAGAAAGAAAGAAGAAAGAATATGTTTTGGAATTCATTAATATTTTTTTGTTTTGATGAATTTTTTTGTGTCTAATAAAATCAATTTTTTGAAATACACGAATAATTTTTAAATTCATGAATATGTCATGAATCTGTGAAAAAATTAAATACGTGAACTATTCTGAAATCCCTAAACATTTTTTGAATACACAATATGTTTTTATTCCTGTTTTTTCCACAAAATCATCAACATTTTTTGAAAACCTTTTTTTTTGCAAAATCACAATGTTTTTGTATCCATGAACATTTTATGATTCATTTTTTTGAATTCACATACATTTTATGATTTCTCAAAGAGTGTGGCCAGCACCCCCCGCCCTGCACATGGGCCATCCCGACCCCACATATATTCGTCTCCATCCGCATCCCTGGCCAAACCCTAGCCACTCTACTCCAAGCTCTGTTCGGACAATTTGTTTATACGGAGAGGGGCGGCGAGGGGGGCGGCGATGCGCGCGGTGTTTTTTTAGGGATCGAGAGGGGACGGCGAGGGTTATAAATGTGTTGTCCTCGCCTCCCCTCTCCGTGACGCCGTCGTCTGCCGCCCCGTCTCGCGCTCTACCGCGACACCCTCTCCCACCCCTTCCTCGCCCCCTCCTTTCGCCACCGCCCTTTCGCCACCGCCACCGCCACCGCCCCCCTTCTTCACTTAATTAATTTGTTTTTACTACATGTTTTCAGGACTGACATAATGGCGGACGATAGAGCTGACCCGATTATGGACAACTATGATCCGGACGGTGAAGCACATATGTTCGGCATCATAAACGGCGATATTCTATATGTGCCGACCGGAGAAGAAGAAGATGATATCTCTTCTTATCTGAACCTTGATGATGAAGATGAAGGGCGCCGTCAGCAAGATGATGCCGAACAAACGTCGATAAACGACGATCTTCAAATGGAAGTAGCAACCACCTCCGGCGCCGAGGTATATATATACATTGAGCCTCTGGTGATACAAACTAACTGATTTGAATAAATATGTGTGTACTAACGCGCGCGACTCTTTCTTATTTTAGCCCTCGGCCGGATCGTCGAAACAATCGAGTACGTCGTCAAAGCGTGGCGCAACCAAGACGATGAAACAAGGAGAAACATGCACCATCGAGGTTGTCGACAGTGCAACCGGCAGGCCGCTGGAGCCCCGCAAGAACGCCACCAAGTTTGTCAGCCAATGCGGAGCCATTGTTAGAGACAACGTCTCGATCACCGTCCAGGAGTGGAATGAGCCAAAGAAGGCACAAATTGATGGTTTCACTTTTGTCGATAAGAGAACAAAAAAAGATTGCTTCAAGAAGCTTATGGAACATTTCGTTCTACCTCCGGAATACAACAAATTCGATGAGGAGGGTAACAAGATTGAGGAAAACAAGGAGAGGAGGAGGCTAGTCAAACAGTTCGCTCTTCATAAGATGGCCGACGCATTCCGGAAATTCAAGCAAAATCTAGCCCATGACTTTGTCAAGCAGAACAAGACTCCGGATTTCAAAGGACAATATGAGAAACTGAAACATGATTGGCCAGAATTTGTGAAGCAAAAGAAATCGGAGCAGTTCATTCAAATATCGAAAAAAAATAAGGAAAATGCGGCTAAGAAGGAGTACAATCATGTTATGGGGCCAGGAGGGTATCACATTTGGGTGCCTAGGTTGGAGAAGATGGAGAACGAGCTGAGGGCGCGAGGAATCCGTCCAGGTACGGAGGGATGGGACCCAAGGGCCAAAAGCTGGTGGTACGGGCATGGGGGAACGCTGAACCCGGAGACAGGGGAGTGTGTTTACCGGGGCAAATTAATTAAACCCACCCAAGCCCTTATTAACGCAATGAGGGATGCTCAACAGGGGAAGATCAAGTTCAACAGAGAGAACGACGCGCTGACAAAAGCCCTCGGGAATCCTGAACACGGCGGACGTGTACGAGGCATGGGGCACATTCCGTGGAAAATAGGGTTCCCCCAGAACGATGACCCGTACGGTTACAGAAGCCGTAAGAGAAAGATGGATCGGAAAGCAGATGTTGTGGCGCGGTTGGCATCGGAAATGGATGTGATGAAGAAAACCATGAGTGTACTAGTAGCCGAAAGAGATGCAGCTCGGGTGCAGCATGAAGATCATCCAGCGGATCTCGGAAGCCAGCAGCGGAGAAGCAGCGTGGCTTCCACGGAGGCCCCACCGGCTGGTGCAGATGCACCAACGATCGAAATTACTGCACCGGAGCCTCTGGTGGTCGAAATTACTGCACCGGAGCCTCTGGTGGTCGAAATTACTGCACCGGAGCCTCTGGTGGTCGAAATTACTTCACCGGAGCCTCCTCGCTACCCCGTGGACGATATAAAGGAGATGAAAGAATGTCATCTGTATTATCCTATCGGGAACATGTCCATGAAGGTAGCCATCAGCAGTGCTTTACCATGTTTACCTGGAGCACTCCACCACAACAACCCCATTCAAGATGGCTATGCTCGTGTCACGGTGGAGGACATAGTCCAAGGGTTTGAGGACCTGGAGATTGACATTGCTACACCTGAAGGGGAGAAAAGACTTGGAGATGTCAAGCGCCATTTCATTCTATGGCAAAAGAAGTTTATCAAGTTTCCAGGCGAGGCGCCAAGGACAACAAGTCCACCCCCCTACGGTGGTGGTGGTGGCGGTGGCGGTGGTGGTGGTGGTGGTGGTGGTGGCAGTTCACCTACACCTCCGTCACGTCAGCCGACGCCGCCCCCCAGTCCACAACGTCCGGCGGGTGATCAGCCGCCGCCCCCCAGTCCTCGTCCGGCGGGTGATCAGACGCCGCCCCCCAATCCACCTCCGGCAAAGAAGCAGAAGCAGTCCTGGATTATTAACCCGGACCCTTATGTACCTAAGACCACAAAGGTACCGGAGCCATCACTGAAGCCTCTCCCCACAAGGCCTTGGGAACGTAGTGCCGAGGAAGTCGACGCGGCCGCGGCTGCTGATTTGGAGAAATGGAAGGCGGACTGCAAGAAGAAAAGAGAGCCCGAGCCCAAGCCAGTATTTTCTGATGAGCAAAAGAAGTGGGCTAAGTCATTTTTGAGCACACTGTCCCAAGCCGCGAAGAATCTGCCTAACGACTATGCACGTGAACTTCGCAGGCAGGCACTCATGTTCAAGGAGAACAAAGAGCGGGAGAAGGCCGAAAGTAAAAAAAGCGGGAAACAAGTTGCCCAGCTCGGGGAACAAAGTAAACAATCGATTGCCCCGCTTATAGTGGAAGCCTTCTGTCCGGATGCCCCCGAGATCATACAAGCTGCGGCAGCACAGGGATTGACTGTAACGAGTGCCAGAGAACAAGCGGCCAACTTAGGTATTACTCTTCGTGAACTGTTAGGCCTTGATGAGGCGCCAGTGAAGGAGGTAGTAATTACATATGTCAAGAATGGGCCTCTCGTCGAGCCTGCGCAGGAAAAGGATCTACCTCCACAAATGAAAGGTCTGCTGAAATGGTACAAGGGTTACATAAAAAATAAAAACGCCAAAGAATATATTTATGCGGAAGTTAGACATGAGCATCACTTCAAACATTACTATGTACAAATTGAACTGAGTGAATTTGTCAGGACCCCGACTCGATGTCACATCGATCTAGCTGGTAACACCTCATATCACTTTGCGGCCTCACGCACGGTATCCCCACGGGTGTCGTCTTACCTTTTCCCGGGACCGTTTGCGCCTTTTGGCTCGCGTATATGAAAGTGTCGCTAGCATCCATATGATAACGAGCCCGGGCTGACATGACTAGTCGTAAACCCAAAGTGGCACAGACTTACAGGGACAGGCATCCATGACCCAGCTTCGAACGTGTCGGTCATCAGCAAGTGGGTCCGGGCTGTAGCACTGGGCTAGCAGGACTCCGGTAAACCGGGCTGTAGCGGGCTAACAGGACTCCGGTACTCAAAGCGTGACATTTCCCCGAAGGGACACACAGGAACGAAGAAGGACACATGCCGGCCAGCCTAAGTGTTCCAGAGCAGTAGCAAGCTACCATGGCTCAGCGGTAACACTAGGAGACATTTCCCGGTAAGAGAGGCTACTAAAGATAAACAACTAGATAGTCAGATCCCACACATACCAAGCATTTCAATCATACACACAATATGCTCGATATGTGCAAATACAACGAAGCATCACAACATGACTCTATGACACAAGTACTTTATTTAAGGCTCAGTGAGCCATACATAACATACACACAAAGGTACGGGTCTCACGACCCATCATACAAGTCATACAATCATACAAGCCAGCAGCGGAAGTAACTTGTCTGAGTACAGACAACTAGTAAAATAAAAGAGGCTTGGAAAGCCTCTGGCTATACTATGTGGTCCTTCACAAGCTCAGGGTCACCACCTGGGTCTTTAGCCTACTCGTTGATGTCAACGTCTACATAGAACCCATCAGAAGGGGTTGCAGCGTCTTCTGTAAAAATGTAGATTATAGCAACATGAGTACAAAGGTACTCA
>NC_041381.1:64897233-64963487 GCF_002162155.2 Triticum dicoccoides
ACCAACTTAGCAGTATGGCCGGGTACATCTAGGCATCGAGTTAGGCGAACCACTTGATTGAGGTCGCGAGTGGCCATCTGAAAGCATAATCATAATGCAAGGCATTAGAATTTCTAGCAAAATTTCGGCAGCATAACAGCTGTAAATGCTCAAAAAGGATATTGAGACATTTGACAAAGGATTTCGTACACACCCAACATCATCATATCAAAGTTCTGGAACCATTCTAACAACATAATGTGGTAGTAGAACTGAACTAGGCTTGTAACCATCAAACTTATAAGGTACTACTGATTAGTAACACGTGATCCTGATAGAGAGAGTAGATCCTAATTCCTTAACCCCCGGTGGAAGAATGGACTGACTCAGATCAGAAAGTCATAAGGTATAAGGAGTAAAAAGAGCCTTACGTTCCAACCCACAAACAATTCCCCTACATATAATTAAAGAATTTCTAGACTCAACATCGACCAGTTTGGCTTGGAGAACCTACAGGCAGTCCTGCTCTGATGCCAACGCTGTCAGGACCCCGACTCGATGTCACATCGATCTAGCTGGTAACACCTCATATCACTTTGCGGCCTCACGCACGGTATCCCCACGGGTGTCGTCTTACCTTTTCCCGGGACCGTTTGTGCCTTTTGGCTCGCGTATATGAAAGTGTCGCTAGCATCCATATGATAACGAGCCCGGGCTGACATGACTAGTCGTAAACCCAAAGTGGCACAGACTTACAGGGACAGGCATCCATGACCCAGCTTCGAACGTGTTGGTCATCAGCAAGTGGGTCCGGGCTGTAGCACTGGGCTAGCAGGACTCCGGTAAACCGGGCTGTAGCGGGCTAACAGGACTCCGGTACTCAAAGCGTGACATTTCCCCGAAGGGACAGACACAGGAACGAAGAAGGACACATGCCGGCCAGCCTAAGTGTTCCAGAGCAGTAGCAAGCTACCATGGCTCAGCGGTAACACTAGGAGACATTTCCCGGTAAGAGAGGCTACTAAAGATAAACAACTAGATAGTCAGATCCCACACATACCAAGCATTTCAATCATACACACAATATGCTCGATATGTGCAAATACAACGAAGCATCACAACATGACTCTATGACACAAGTACTTTATTTAAGGCTCAGTGAGCCATACATAACATACACACAAAGGTACGGGTCTCACGACCCATCATACAAGTCATACAATCATACAAGCCAGCAGCGGAAGTAACTTGTCTGAGTACAGACAACTAGTAAAATAAAAGAGGCTTGGAAAGCCTCTGGCTATACTATGTGGTCCTTCACAAGCTCAGGGTCACCACCTGGGTCTTTAGCCTACTCGTTGATGTCAACGTCTACATAGAACCCATCAGAAGGGGTTGCAGCGTCTTCTGTAAAAATGTAGATTATAGCAACATGAGTACAAAGGTACTCAGCAAGACTTACATCAGATCCTACATACATGCATAGTATCAAGAAGGGTTGGTGGAGTTATTGCAGCAAGCCAGCTTTGACTCTTGGCTAGGCTATCCTACGATACTTCAACTTGAAATAGTTTTGCGCACACGAGTCCACTATTCACCACTTCAATACACTACCGAGGATCCACCTCCGTCCTCCTACGGAGGAGCCATCCTCGGCACTCACACTTATCTTGAGGCTTTTAGTAGTTTCCATTTACTTGTCTATGAACTGTATATGCAACCAAGTAGTCCTTTACCGCGGACGCGGCTATTCGAATAGATCATGTTAACCCTGCAGGGGGTACTTCTTCATACACGCTCTCACCACTTACCGTCGTTTACACGACATGTACTCGGCAACCTTCAAGCGGAAGCCCAACGTGGGTGTCGGCCACGACCTACCTAATCACCTAAGCCTCCAGTCCAGGTTTATCGCCTATTCAGGTTCCATCCGCAGGGAGTCCGGCCGAGGTTTCCCATACGGCCCCGAACGATGTGAACAGGGTTCCCGAGATACCTAACGGGTATTCGGTACACCCGGCCACGTACCTACCGCATCACAGCCCACCCCTACGGTCAGCGCTGTCCACGGCCTCCAGTAGGCTACAAACACCAGAAACTACTTGCAACTCCTGGATGGAGAACTAGGGTGAATAAGAAGTCGAGAGGGTCCATTGGTTTCGGGCCCAATGCATGGTAGTAGCTGATTCTTAAATCACACATACAGATCTCAGTGCTTAAGGTCGGCTTCAATGAAACAACCCACCATGTACTCCTACATGGCCTCTCATCGATACCTTTACCAAAACGTGTTCACCACACCACTCTCATTACCGACATAATCATTTCACTCTAGCCCATCACCCAGATGAACCAGACCTGACACGACTCTAAGCATAGCAGGCATAGCAAGGTAGGAACAACACATACATATGGCTCAATCAACTCCTACACATGCTAGTGGGTTTCATCTAGTTACTGTGGCAATGACAGGTCATGCAGAGGAAATGGGTTCAACTACCGTAGCACACAGCAGTTTGAATCGTGTTGTCTTAATGCAGTAAAAGAGAGCAGGAGCGAGAACATGGGATTGTATCGATATGATCAAATGGTTGGTTGCTTGCCTGATGGTTCGATGCACGGATACGGTTCTTCGTTAGGGTAGTCACGGTACTCCTCGGGGACAGATCCTGTCGTAAAGGATAACGATACACAGGCATCACCAAACAATGTGCAACAATATGATGCATGCATGAAACATGGCAATATGAGTGTGTTGGGCTAATGCAACTAAAGCCAGAAGGGTTTGAACAAATTGAATCAAAGATTCAAATTTCAATTTCAAATATGGCCTTTTAAAGTGCTTTTCCTTGTTCTGATTAAAACATCCATTTAACTTGTTGGATCATGCATGAAAATAGTACAGATGGATAGATTGGATTTTTCTGATCATTTTTCATATATAATTTGTCCAATTTGGAGTTACAGAATAAAAGTTATGAATTTTTGAAGTTTAATTAATATTCTGGAATTTCCTGATTTAATTTAAATCTAGAAATATCATTTACTGCGTCAGCCTGACGTCACAGTGACATCAGCAGGTCAACAGGGCTGGCTCGGGTCAAACCTGACGTGTGGGGTCCACACGTCAGTGACACAGGGGCTAATCCCGTGTTGACCCGGGCTGGTTAGCTTTGACTAAGCCCTGGGGCCCACTTGTCAGCGTCAGTAGGTGGTGGTTTAGTGGCTAATTAACTAGGCCATGTCAGCTCGCCGGAGTTCTGGCCGGCGGCGACCATCAGTGCGGCGGCGATAGTGGGTTTGGTCGTTTCGGCCACCAAATGAACCGCGGAGGCCACCGGAGTGAAGCTGAGGACGACCCGCGGCTCTTGGCGGAGTCCGTTGGGGTCGGGGTGGCCGGAGTCGACGGCGGCGAGCTCGGCTGCGGCGGCCGGGGTTCGGTCGTGCACGGGAACGGTGTTGCAGGGTGTTAGGGGGGGTGTTGGAGCGTGCTACGTGCTCCTAGTGAGATGTGGAGCACGATGGCGTGCTCGGTTGGGCGCTACGGCGATCGTGGCCACGACGGCGACATCGCCGGCGGCGTGAAGCTTTCGGCCGCGGTGGGGCTAGGGCCTAGGGGTCGGGAGAGAGCAGGGGAGAAGGGGGAAACGGTGGCGTAGCTCACCGCGGTTGCAGTGGGCGTCGAAGCGGGCTCGGGGACGCGTTGGAGACGACGAATTTGACGGCGACGGTGGTCGGAGTCCGAAGAGGGGAACGGCGACGTGGCGGCGATGCAGGGCTTCCGGGGACCCGTGGAGCGGTGGGGAGGAAGAAGGAGTCGAGGCGGAGCTTCTGAGCTGGTCGGGGAAGCGAGGGGTGGTCGGAGACGGTGGCTAAGGCGAACGGCGGCGACGGTGAGCTTCGGCCGTGAGAGAGAGAGAGTGAGGGAGAGGAAGGAGAGAGCCGGGGAGAGTGAGAGAGAGCAGGGGGGATCGGGACGGGCTGCGGGCGTCGTCCACGCGGCCAGGAGGGCGTCGGCAAGCAGGAGGTGGCCGCGCGGCCGCGCGCGCGCGAGCACGCAGCAGCTTCGGGGCGAGGGGAGGAAGACGACGGGGAGCTACAGTGCTGGGCTGGGTCGGTTGCTGGCTGGGCCGGCCAGCTGGCTGGGCCGCACAGGTAAGTCTTCCCCTTTCTTTTCTGTTTTCTGTTTTTATTTAATATAACTGCAACTTGTTGAATTAAATAAAATACCTAGGCAACTCCAAAAATCACCAAACTACTCCTGGTCCATAGTTGGATTATTTCCAACATGAAACATTTTAGTTTGGAGATATTTGAGCATTTAAATATTTTATATAATTTTAAATGCCCAAATTCAAATAGTTATGATTTAATTCAAAACCCTAGGATGGCCTAGGAAAATGTGCACCACTTTTGGCAGAGGTTCTGAACCAAGGCAAAAATGATGGGCATTTTAGAAGGGCATTTCAGGTTCATTGAAAAATTATTTTAGTAAACCCTAGTTGGTTTCAGAGGGGACTGGGGGTTCTGTCATCCCCATTTCAAGTTTCTGATGAATGAGTAAACATGATGCAACACTCTAATGCATAACTAGCTAGGGTGTGACAGAATTGTTCCAGCTTTTCAATCTGCGCGAGCTCGATAAATCTATCATCAGTTGCTACGTTCTGTAAGTGATTTATTAATTTCTACCCCATCTCGTTCATATTGCCTGCACTATATATATGTCCTAACTATATTGTTGTGTCCGCTATTATACATGCAGAATGAAGATTAAGGAATGCAGAGTAAGGAACATCCATGATGTTGGGTTCATTGACCCACACATCGTTAATGGACATGTGTTGGAGCGTTACCCCGCCGACGTGGAGGCAGACCTGTGGCAGTTTCTTACAAAGCAGGAACTCAAAAGTGATATTCTATTTCCTTACCATTTTGAGTGAGTGTTTCTGTCTTGAGCACATTCTCTTTTGTTTACTCCATGCATGGTATGTGGCCGGCTAATCGATGAGTTATGCATGACGTACTGTGCATGTATCGTGTCCGCAGGTTCCACTGGATTCTGCTAGTAATTAAAGTTAACATCTCAGAATGTCTCGTCCACGACTCTGTGAATATGGATCCAAAGCTTTGGGGCGGCATGAGAAGAATGCTGCAGAAGTAATTATTTTCATTCATTTGCGCTCTATATCGATCGGCCTATTTCGTTCATTTCCTAATATCAAGTAACTAATTAATAACTCTCTTGTTCATTTAATTTTCTTTGCCTCGTAGGGTTTGGAGACGGTTCGTAGATACAAAGGTCGGTGAATTCAAAAAAGAGCTAGAATTCAAAATGTTAAAGGCTAAGAATGCTGGGGATATTCAGCCACCGGAGACCAATCTATGTGGATACTATGTCTGTGAGATGATCCGGAGATACACCTCTGAGCGGGTTCCGAGTGATACCAATGCTAAGAGGAATAACCTCCGGTGGATGCTTAGTCCAGAAGCTCGCTTCCGACCACTTCAAGAGGAACTAGCTGGATGGTTCAGCAGGGAAGTCCTCCATCCTAAAGGAGAACACTATTACGAGGACGTAGAACTTTATATGCATTAAATCATGTATGGAAACTTGTTCAAAATTGTATATGGTCATCCGATGATATTGAATATATATTGTATATTCCTCTTGAATTCTTTTTGGTTCTAATTTCAAATTTATTTGAAATTGTACATTCATATGCATGTATGTAGTACCGTAGAATATATGAAACTCCTTCAAAATTAAAATAAAGCACAAAAGAAATAAAACAATACAAATTAAACAGAAAACAGGTTTAAGGGGGGGGGGCTAACCCTAAACCTGCGGCGGCCTTTAGTCGCGGTTGGCCAGAAGAACCGCGACTAAAGGTCCTCCGCCCCGACGGCCACCTGGCGCCCACGTGGACGGGCCTTTAGTCGCGGTTCTTAAGCAACCGCGACTAAAGGGGGGGGCCTTTAGTCGCGCCCGTTCGGTCGCGGTTGCGCAACCGCGACTAATGGCAGTTGCGAACCGCGACCAAAGGCCCTTTTTCCACCAGTGGCCACCTGGGCCCCGCCACGATGATTCGAATTCCACCACGCGGCCGTGGCCCTGTCCGGCTCCTGGCGTCCGACTCCTGGCAGTCGAATGGAGCAGAAGACGGACTACCACTTGAGAGCGAAACTGCTCAGGCTCTCCGGCTGCCCGAAGCCGTAGAACCTCACCAGCTTCGGGCACTACTGATGGAGGGATGAACCCTAGGTAGCCTCCTCGACACTTCTACACTTTTTAAGACATCAGGGCTGGCCTAGCCCCTCAGCCTGACTGGTCGCAAGGCCGTCCACTGCGTTAGGATGGTACCAAAGGGCCGCCTCTTAGCTAGAAGGCGGTGGGCCACAACAAGGCGGACCCCTACTAGGCGGCACGCTCCGGAAGGCGGCGAGGGCCTCGGCCGATCCTACCAGGCGGCACCTCGCCCCTTAAAGTTTGCGCCCACCCGCTACGACAAGACGAGGCATGGAAACAATGCGGCCTGCCACCCCTGAATCCAGGACGGAACGTGGCCACAGTGCGGGCGTACCAGGCGGACACCCCTCTCCTGGTGCGGCACTGTAGCCACGCGGCCCGTGATGCCACCTACGTCAGGCAGGGCCATGCCCCCACGACGGGCGGTCGGTACGACCCGTAGGCGGCGGGACCCACCTGTCCGTGTATCGCTAGAAGGCGGCAAGGCCATAACATGCGGCCACAAGGGGAGGCCGACTCCTGGCAGGCGGTCGTCCATCCCCTTGGAGTCTGTGCACCATTAACCAGAAGTGACAGGGAGTGGCTACAGTGATCGCCCGCCAGGCGGCGATACTGTAGCCATGCGCCCCCCGACCAAGCTATCGTCATCAGAGGCGAGGCCACAATGCACCATAGTCCTCCTGGCCCACAGGCGATGGGACCTACCTGTTGGCCCTGTTCACGGCAGTCGGTGGGCCCACCAGGCGGCGGGCCCCAGCTGTCGGCGGAGAAGCCGGAGCCCAGAGACGCTGATGACCGGGTCCCTCACCAGCCGGACACTACAAGAAATCTGTTAATATGTTACGGTACTTGTCCGTCACAAATTAGTGAAAAACTGTCATGGGTGACCATGCATGACGGACCCGAAGTCAGCCATGTATATCGCGTCATAATTTGACATCGTGCCTTCCTTGACGGTTCTTGACCGTCATGGATTTGCCCCAAGCCCGCCCAGGCCCAAACCATTGTGACGGAACAAGCCGTCATAGGCTGACGCCACGTTGGATTTTCAGTTCACCAATGGAATGATGTGGCTGCCTACGTGGATACTAACTTTCGTCACACAAACCGTCACGAATGTAGGCATAATTTAAATACGGTCGAACCAATTTTTTTCAGCCCAATTATGACACAGTATATTGTTAGCCAATTTTGGGCAAAGAGAAAGTAATTTCAAACAGTTCACGCAATATTCTTCATGTAATGATAATTTACAACATAGCAGTTTACAAATCCTTCATGTAATGATAATTTACACAATATATATTCCCTAAATATATCACACAACAAGCTTAAGAAGCACTACAATCCTGTTTACATTAACAAAACATATAATCTTTCAACGCTGCTGTTCAGGTTCTCCATCGACTCCTGATGGCAACTATCATGTCATGGCACGGATTATGATGGGTAGCACTATGTAGCCCACTACCCAATCATACCTAGCATATTTAAAAGAACATTAGATTTTTGCAGATTCATAGATAGTAGACAAGAGTATTACAACAAGTGTAAAAAATGTAATACATGTCCACTTGGCCAGTATTGAAAGTACTATTACTTAGAAGGGAAAATAATGAAATGAAACAAACCAGTATATTTGTACAGAAGGTAACAAGAACTGCAAATATAATTTATTACATGGCTTACAAATTACTTAATGGTTATTAAGGTACAAGCTAAATCATAAAACATGAACACCAACAGCAAGTATTATTATGCACTGGATCACCCTGCAAAACCTATATGCACTCATCTACCCACTTGACAAGCATAGTACTGTTATTTATAACAGGATACAATAATGAAAGGAACCAGTATACATGTATACAAGACAACAATAGGAACAAGAAATCAGAGAAAGAGAGTCAAGTCATAGTGAAATCAAGGACATAAGAGAGAACATAAATTGGACTGTTTTTATATAAAAATCAAGGTTCAGAAATGTGCAGACATATTCAGTGGTGGATGTTGCGAAGACCATACTTATTTTTTGTATACATTGATAATCTAATCTTGTTAGCTAGTTGTCAAGCAAATTGTTATCGAAACATTTACTGCAAACTTGCATAACACAACACTTGCTTGAAGATATTGGACAACTCATATAAAGAATATGAACCGTGAGTTAGAGACAACATCTTTTAAATATTAAGTTATGAATAGTCAGTCAAACAATGTAAACTGGATGCATGAAATTCACCAAATAAGGAGCATTAAAACAATAAGCCGGTATATGCTTGTGAAAAAGGGCCTTAAAAATGCAGAAGCCTTTCTAGTGTGGACTATATAACTCTATAAAGGGACAAGACAATTCTTTACCAGACATAACAGAAATTACATTCGGAAAGAGAAATATATAATTTGATGCTCTAAGTTTATTAGTTCTATGGTAATTGTTGAATTACAAAACAGGAGTACACGAACATAGTGGAAAAAGGGCAGAAATTTACAAAAATGAGCGCAAGATTTAAATCTTTCACATGCTCTGCTCCATTCCCATGGATAATAAAAAGGTTTGCAGACAAATGCACTTCGATAGGACATGCAAAAAAATTGATAATATTCCAAAAGACATGAAAATAACTAACTGAATATACACTTCTTGCATATATAAGCGAAACTAAATGTCATGGTCAACAATTATTGCACTAAGAATGAGCATACGAAATGAGATATTTTGGTCAACAATTATAACCCACTTATTGCTACAGTTTTATTATGAACTTGTAGTAAGCTAAGCAGAACATAACATCAATACTACTTGTTGAACGAACTTAAAGACACCGGTGCTATTTATTTCAAGTTACAGCTGCAAAACACAAAGAACAGTAAAAAACCAAGACAGACAAGAGAACCGTATAGACTTATAATAAGTTGAGCAGAACATAACATTAATGTAAACAATCTAACTAAACTAATAACTCACGTTATCTCCCATCATTCTTTAAATACTTTTTGACAAATGCATTTACGGTCCATCTCTGCAAACAACACTATCAAATGTTTAACCATCAGACTATAACATAGTTTCTACTTTTTAAATATAGATTACAAGGGTGAAAATTTTAGAGCACCCACATGGCAGCCACATGTAGCTCCATTTGATCCTGCTTCAAGAGTTCAGGTTAATTATAAAGAACCTATAAAGCCTCAATTAGGTCCCATAAAACTACTCATTTGAAGCCATTTGGATTGCCGCCTTGATTTATAGATGTTTGACAACAAAACTATCACTGCACAAGGCAACCATATATGTTATATGCTTACAAGAACATGAACTTGTTCAGATATTTACAGATTAGAGTTGATATTTACAGGAACCTATAAATATTGTTCCTGACATCTTTATGTATTGGGTGAAAATTAGATGGCAGAATCTATAACAATTGGGTAAAAATTAGAGGCTCAAATACTTACAGGAACCTATAAATATTTAGGTTGAGTCATTGCCTCTTTATTTATACAGGTGAAAATGTTCAGTTAGTCAAAGCACATCCTAACAAAAAAAAGATGTTGTGACGAGAGGAAGATGAGGTTTGAGGTGCTCACCTCGGCAAGGGAGGGCCTCCAGTGGTCGAAATCCTGCAGAGAAGGTTGCCACGGGACACACGACGGTGCTAGAGACGTAGCAGAGGAGGTTGGGGTCACCTCCGTGCAGCCCAATGCGGACGAACGCACTGAGCTAGCAGTTGCCATCCAGATGATGTAGAGGACGCGAGGGCGCGCAGTGTGCAATGAAGCGGAGCCGCAGGAGATGTGCCGACGATGGACCGATGTCGCGGCCACACCCTAGCCTAGCTAGGGGTCGCGCGAGAGCGCCGGAGAACGGGAGTGTCGGATCCAGCTGTCTTGGAGGACGGAGGGGTCATAGACCAACTCATGTGTGTGTTGCGCAGTGGTGGACGTCACCGGAACCAGCGGGGCGTTGGCTGCGGCGTGTGAGGGGTCACACATGTGAGGGAGAGATCGTTTGTGAGAGGGATGGATGTGGGGGGGGATGCGGCAGATCTGGTGGTTGCTGGTGCCACGAGGTGACATGACATAAGGGGGAGGGTCGGCGGCGAGCAATGACAGGAGGGAGGCGAGGAGTGGTTGGGGGCGGCGATGTGTGAGCAGTGATGGGGAAGGGTGGCGACTGTGGAGGAGGGAGAAAGCAGGACGGTTAGGGTTAGCGTTTTATATGGGTAAAGTCTCGGCGGGCTTTACAGGGCTTTGGCGGGCCTGTGGGGCTATACCATGCCATCCATGATGAATTCAAAAATGTCATCGAAAATCCGTCATGGATTAACTGATTTCTTGTAGTGGGATTACCATTGTATCCTTGGGGGTAGGCCTATATAAACCCCCCAAGCTCACCCATGCAAAGGGTTCAGCTCAGCTTCTAGTCCAGCCCTAGACCACCATTCCACCCACATAACTAGAGAGAGGGGTAGAGCTAGCCTTGCCTTCTTCCGCCTCTAGCCAGCACAACTCAAGGAGCACTCTTGTAGCTACTCACTTAATCATAGTGATGCGGAGACCCCGCAGAGCAGGATTAGGGGTGTTATCTCCATGAAGAGCTCCGAACCTGGGTAAGACCCGACGTCGTTTACATTCTTGCCTATTCCCGCCTCTAGAGCCCGACAACGTTCTCTTGTCCCCAGATATGATTAGCCACCCGTTGGCATATGTCGAGAAAATACCCCGACAGTAAGCTTACTTACAGAGCCGAAATTTGTCTTTTTTATTGCGCGCTCCTTGATTTTCCAAAATCCACTGGTTTTTGAACGAAGATCACGCACATGAGCATCTTGCTTCCAAAAAAACTTGGATTTTTTGAATATTTTTTCTAATTTTAATGACTTTCTGATTTTGCCCGGGCTCATCTGAGCCCGGGAGCAGAAACGCTCTTCCATTCGATTTCAATTATTTGTTGTATGTTATTGACTATCTTTTCTATAAATGTAAAATTTTACATGCAATCAGTAGCAACCAACCTGCAATGAATAGGAAGGCATAGAAATGCTATGAAAACCCAATATCAAATACTGTAACAATATCAACAAATGAACGTCCTCAATGTTTCTATGGCTCGTGGCAACGCACGGGCACTTTACTAGTAGCGCCTAGTGACTCAGCGTGGTTGTCGTGCTGAGTGGTCACTCACGCCCGGGGACCCTAGAAGCGCCTAGTGACTCAGCGTTGTTCTCGTGCTGAGTGGTCACTCACGCCCGGGGACCTGCGCTGTAGGCCCAGAGAACCGGGTTCTGGCCGGTGTCTTCGGAGCTGTGCGTGGTGAGAAAAGAATCAGAGCCTCTGAACTTTTGTAGCGCCTAGGTATTAAGCGTGGCAGCCATGCTGGCGGGCTGGGAAGATATGCATACCTTTTCACAGAGATGTACTAGCACCTAGTCACTCAGCATGGTTCGCTTGCAAATCTCTGCATGTGTCTCAACTGACGATGGCCTCTCCAGCAAGCGCAAGAATGTTGAGAGAGAGAGAAAAATAAATTTCTATTTTTTAACTTGGTACTCGCTTATTTGATTACTACTTGGTGTTCACCATTTATAATCGTTTCTTATGAATTCCAAGGTTCCATTAAAAATTCAGTTATGTATACTACTACTAAGCTCTAAGTTAATTTAGTGTGTTGTTGCCCTTTTTACTTGATGCCCTGCTCTCTAGCATGGCATACGCTTCGGAGAGATCTGTGGTGACTGAAGGTGAGAATAGAAAGCTCAGTGACAACAGCATGGTAGAACCAAAAGATTAGGTTACACACCAACATAGTTATAAGATCTCATTTTAAACAAAAGAGCTGCACTACATAAATATATCCTGACTTAAGCATGTTGTTACACAGCCAACTAAGGATAACCGCGGGTGCTCATGGTAATTTATCATCTTGCTACTAAGAACTGCTGTAGCAGACCAGATGAACTGCGGGTGGTCATGGCACTTGATCACCTTTTGCATGGAGTCCCTTGCGCTTTAGATCTTCACATCCATCTTGTATGGTCAAAGCATGGTGGATGTGAGGATGTCACAGTGCCCGAGAACATGGAAATCTGCAAATTTCCGCCAACCAACCTCAACATCATCGAAGATGAGTTGCCCTTGTCAGCGTGTAATTCGGATGTTCCTGTGGCAATAGGGCTTGTGCTCAGCTCTATGGTATAAGGGACTGGGCCCTTGAAGTGATCCTCGATTCCTTTCAGCAACACAAACAGATGAAGATTCTCATTTAAATCCATCTCAACCATAAAACTCTTTGGAGTATGAACATCCTAAAAGTGGCCAAGTTATAAAGGACATCCTGGGCCTCTTCTCAGCCGCAATCCTTGCACTGGCTTAAGAGTCGCGTCGATCTTGGTCTTCCCAGAATATTCGTTTAGCACCAGAAGGTTGTGAGCTTGGACTGGAGCAATTTGAGAAGCCGGACGAGCTGCCGCAACACGAGAAACCAGAGCAACACAAGCAACTGGAGAACGTGAAACCCTCTGGATAGATAGCCCCTACAAAAATGTTCTCGCTCCTTTCAGTTTTAAATGGCTTATCCCTATATATATATTTTTTTCATCTACACAATGGCAGATTAGAAACCCAATGTGTCTCCAATTTAATCCTCCCTCGCAATTCGCGTGTCCCCGTGAGGCTGGCTGCCCGTAATGATAGTATCATAGGTAGTATCATGCATGCCAACTAGACAATTTTGATGAGGTGTCATATCATTAAATGAAGAAAGAGAGGATGGAGTATCATATCATGATACCGTATCATAATAAATGCTATGCTATTTTGTGTCATGCATGGTAATAAATAGAGTACTACATGATACTAAAATATGATACTACCTCCGTTTCAGTTTACAAGTCCTGCGCGTATACCTAGGTTGTCAATTTTATCACCCTAATATAAACTATATAACACAAAAAATATATTTTTTGAAAGTAGGAACTCCAAAGTTTATGTTGGCATATTTTTTGTAATGCATGATACTATCTAATACTATGCATTAGGGAGGTAGTATCATACACTAGTATCATATGCATGATATTAGTATATGATACTCCCCATTACAACCAGCCTATGCATGTTACTCCCTATGCATGTTACTCCCTCCGTTTGTATTTACTTTGCATATTAGAGTTAACTGAAGTCAAACTTCGTAAAATTTGACCAAGTTTATAGTAAAGAATATAAATATTTACGATAACAAATCTATATGATGCTAAAGTACGTTCAATAATGAATCTAATGGTATTGGTTTATAATTGTACATGTTAATATTTTTGTCTATAAACTTTGTCAAAATTTATAAAGTTTGACTTTGACCAAAACTAATATGCGAAGTAAATAAAAATGGAGGGAGTAGTAGTGTATGTTACTACCTTCATAACGGGTAGTGTCATATATGTGGCAACATACATATCTTTAATTATTACTTTGTAGACTCATTTTGCATTGAAAAACGCTATGTGATGGTAACATATTATGTTACTCTATTTGCCTCTCTCCTCATTAACTACTTGCCACCTCATCATTTTTACTTATGTGACATCTATGTTACTCCCACTATGACCAGCCTGAAAACACACTGGCCACCTCATTGATTTGCATGCACGCAAAAAATGAAGGACAAATTGAAAGTTGCGTACAAATGATTCAGGCTGCCCGTAATGGGAGTATTGTAGGTAGTATCATGCATACCAACTAAGCAATTTTGATGAGGTGGCATAGAATTAAATGAAGAAAGAGATGTTTGAGTATCATATCATGATACGGTATCATATTAAATGATGTGCTACTTTGTGTCATGTGTGGTAATAAATTTAGTCCTCTATGATACCAACATATGATACTATGCATTACGGATATAGTATCATACACTAGTATCATATGCATGATAGTAGTATATGATACTCACCATTACAACCAGAGCATGAGCTGGCTACGCAGTTAAAGAATGCTGCATGCAAGATTTATTTACATGCATTAGTACGAGAGTTTAAAACTTTGTTACAGCCACAACGACGAACATCTGGGAATACTCTCTGTGAACACCAACCACTTCAAAAGTTGTGACGTGAACCAACATAAAAGAAACTTACTCTTAGGGGCACCAGAGGACCAACAAGCTCATTGCTACTTAGGGGCAAGTTGTACTTAGATACGAGCATACAGGAGACACATTGCTACATAGATACGAGCATTTCAGTTTCAGCATATGAGCAAAGCATGATGGTACATTATGAAGATATATGGTACTATTGTAGCAGATCACGCGAAATGCGGGTGTTCATGTCACTTGATCACCTTCTCCATAGAGTCGCTTGCGTTGTTGATCTTCACATCCAGCTCGTACAGACAAAACACGGTCAAGGAGAGGATATCACGGTGCCCGACATCATGGAAATCTGCAAACTTCCGTTAACCAGCCTCAACATCATCAAAGAGGAGCTGCTCTTGCCAGCGGGTCATACAGATGTTCCAGTGGCAATGAGGGCTCGTGATCAGCTCTATGGTACAAGGGAATGGGCCCTTGAAGTGATCCTCGATTCCTTTCGGCAACACGAACATATGAAGATTCTCATTTAAATCTATCTAAACCATAAAATGCTTTGGAGTATGAACATCATTAAAGTGGCCAAGTTGTAGAGGACGACCTGGGCATCTGCCCAGCCGCAAACCTTGCATTGGCTTAGGAATCACGCCGACCTTGGTCTTCCCACGAAGTTCATTCACCAATAGCAGGTTGTGAGCTTGGACTAGAGCAACTGAAGAAACCGGACGAACTAAAGCAGCACGAGCAACAGGAGAACCTGGACCACATGGGCCACAACAATGCATCAACAAAGTCTCACCGACCACATGAAATGCTGGCATAGCCTCTACTATGTCCATCACATAAATTTTGACATGTGCATATGTTATGATATGATCTTACAAAATGTATCGTCACTGCTAGTGGTAGTTCATGCATAACTTGTACTAGAAAAAGCATGACTGCATGCTACGGAAAATAACATGACATCATAAAACACATTCAATACTAGCACAAGTTCCTAAGGCGCATGGTATGCAGATCTAAAAAGAGCATATAGAATACATACACCTGTCCTGCAGCGCTTTTTTCCTATGGTTCGAGAGAGGGATTTGATTGTACGCCAAAAGCTCATTCATAACTGATGTTGCTATCTTGCGACCCCAAAGCCTTTCATACCAACGCAGCTCCAGACGTTGCAGGCATTGGCTGGATGGCATGTGTTAATAGATTGTGACTCATAATTATATCATTTTACAAACACAAATATAGCATATGAGTTATACTGATTTTGAACTGCTAACCCTCAACAGAAAATTTGGAAACTAAATCAGAGTTCCATCAAATACAGATCTGTGTTTTAACGTTCCTGCTAATATGGGCTCAATGACTACACTATTAATAACACCAAACACATGCCATTCTACTGATTTTAAAACACCAACTCTGTGCACAGGGGACCCTGGAATACTTACAAGAGCGACGACAGTGCTGGATCTGTGATCCATGGGAGCACAACCGACATCTGCCTTCGCAGCGACATCCAACGCAACCTTTGCTAGCAGCCCCATGCTAATTCCTTCTAATTAATAGCCCGCCACCAATCAATCAACTACCCTTTGGTTGGACTTTTGTCCTTCTTGGCCATGGTTCCCATGCCCAACGACCTAGATAGTGATATGTCTCCAACATATATAGAATTTAGAAAGTATTCATGCCATATTTACATCAATTCTATATGCATGATTTTGGTGCACTTTTATATTATCTTTATGGACTAACATATTAATCTAGTGCCCAGTGTTAGTTTCTGTTTTTTTTTGGCATGCTTTTGGTTTCGCAGAAAATCCATATCTAGGAAGGTCCAAACACGATGATTTCTTGGATTTTGTAGTCTCCTCTAAGGGTGTTCAAGTTGATGAGTCTAAGATTGATGTTATTAAAACTTGGCCACAACGAACCAACTTGCAACAAGTGCGTATGGGGACCCTCTCAAGCGCATTTGATAAGGATTTTAGCACTATTGCATCACAATTGCACGCTTTGAGTAAGAAAAATGCACCCTTCATATGGGGACCTTCTCAAGCTACCACATTTGACGAGCTTAAGAATTTGCTTACACATGCTCCATTACTTGTCTTACCAAACTTTAAAAAACTTTTGAAGTTCATTGCGACGCTAGCGGTAATGACATAGGTGGCGTGTTGATGCAAGAAAAGCGCCCTATTGCATACTTTAGTGAGAAACTTTTCAGCACACAACTTAATTATTCAATCTATGAGAAAGAGTTATGTGCTTTGGTGAGAGTCTTGCATGTTTGGGAACATTATCTTCACCCTCGTGAATTTTTCCTACTTACGGATCATGAAACGCTTAAGTACCTTAAAGGTCAAACCAATTTGAATAAATGGCATGACAGATGGAGTGAATTCATTGAATCTTTTCTGTATCTCATTAAGTACACTAAGGATAAAGAGAATGTGTTGGCGGATGCTCTTTCCCGCAAATGCATGTTAGTTACTCAACTTGAATTGAATGTTGTTGGCTTTGAGAAAATTAAATACTTGTATGCACATGACACTTCATTTGCGATTCCTTATGTCAAATGTCAAGCTAATAGTTATTGTGAGCGATATTATCTCACGGATGACTATCTTATGCGGGCTAATAAACTCTGTATCCCCGAGTCTTCTCTTCGTTTGTTACTTTTGCAAGAGGCTCATGGTGGAGAACTTATGGGACACTTCTGCCACGACAAAACATTTGACACACTCTCCAACAAGTACTGTTTGTCCAAGATGTTTCGCGACGTCGCATGCTACACCAACCGGTGCTTCATATGTTGCAAAGCTAAGTCCCAAACTCAATCTCATGGTCTACATATGTCATTCTCTATTCCGTACCACCCATGGGAAGATATTAGTATGGACTTTGTGCTTGGTTTGCCTAGGACTCAAAACGGTAAAGATTCAGTATTTGTCATTGTGGACGATTTCTCTAAGATGGCACATTTTATTCCATGCAACATGACAGACGATGCTTGACATGTTGCAAATCTCTTTTGTAGGGAAATCTTGCGATTCCATGGAGTGCCCAAGACGATTGTATATATGGGACGGGGACGTCAAGTTCCTAAGCTACTTTTGGAAGACACTATGTGCCAAGCTTGAAATCAAGCTACTATTCTCTTCGGCATGTCATCCACAAACCGAATACCAAATGGAGGTCACCAATCGGAAGCTATCCACACTTCTCCGCGTGTTAATTAAGAAGAACATCACAGAGTGGGAAGAATGCTTTCCCATCACCGAGTACGCCTACAATCGGGCATGACACTCTACCACCAGCAAGTCCCCCTTCGAGGTGGTCGATGGCTTCAACTCGTTGTCACCATTGGACATCCTCCTGCTACCACTACAAGAAAGAACCAACAAGGACGCGAGTGCAAGAGCAAGCTACTTCAAGAAGGTGCATGAAGATACATGAAACAAGATCGAGGGCCAAGTACAACACCTCACCAACAAGCTCAACATCAACAAGCACCCCATGGTATTTAACCCCGAAGATCTTGTGTGGCTACACCTACACAAAGAACGTTTTTCCCTAACAAGCGCAAGTCAAAGCTTCTACCTTGTGCCGATGGACCATTCGAAGTGCTAGCACGCTACAACGACAATGCCTACAAGATAGACATCCTATGCAACTATTACAACATGAGTGACATCTTCATCATCAAGGACCTATCTCCCTTCCATGGTGATGAGAATATCGATCCGAGAGCGGATCTTCCCCTCGGAGGGGGGGGGGGGTGATGCGGATCATCCCACGGTCATCCCCATGGACCCACCTTCGTCTCCCCAAGCACCAAGTGGACCGATGACAAGAGCACGTGCAAGAGCTATCGAGAAGGAGTTTAAATCTCCTTAATGAACTTCCATATGAACCATGTGAGACATGGCTACTACCTCAAGCAGAGATGGTATGTGTGCTTAGGAACCAAGCATTCGACCTTAGAGACACTCGGAATGAAGGAATTGCACCTATTATTGTTCTGAGCCCTAGACCCCCAAGAAGACAACAATTGTGATATCGACAGGGATGACTTTAAATTGAGGAGTTCATGTATTCACTGTGTGTTAAAGCTTTGTTCTGATTCTCTATTAAAAGAAGCGCCTTAATTAACCTTAATTTCCGTTAGGATCCCACTGCCATTGTAGGGCAGGACAAAAGATGTTAGGCAAGGTCTTATTGCAAGCAAGTATCACTATATACGGAATACGTGCCTACATATGATTAATAAATTCGATCTAGTATGTATCACTCTAGGTTGTGATAGTACATATTGAATCTTGTCTGAACACCCGATCACTACTCCATGCCTATGCATTTCTGCTATTGTGTTTGTTAACATCACTACTGTCACTTGGCTACTATTCTGCGAACTTGTTACTAATGCTGCTACTATTACTGTTACTCTGTTATCACTATTATCATATTATTGCGCTACTAATAAATTCCCGCAAGAAAGTTATCTCTCAGGTGTGGTTGAATTGTAAACTAAACTACTAAGGCTTATAAATATGCGTTAGCTCGTTGTGTCGAATCAATAAATTTGAGTGAAATACTACCCTCAAAGACCATTGCAACCCCCTTATACTTGTTGGTCACTTGGTCATCATTAGTACTCCCTCCGATTTCTTTTACTCTGTGTATAACTTTTTCTCCTTTTTTTCAGATTAGTCTGTGCGTGCCTGATTTATAGTGTTAGTTTCCATCCATGCCCCTACTCGATCGGTGTCTGCCCCACTAATTGCGCCAGTTTCCAAAGCAGCAAATCACATGCAAGCAAAGCATGCAGCGCCGGATGCGGCCTGAGCGCGTGGGCAAGCGAACTCAAGGGAAAGGAAGAGGACCAGCCAACCATTGCGTGCGCATTTATTCCCTATATTTATACAGATTACTCCTGCGTAGGGCAAATTTGTCCAGAAAACTCAAACTACTGCCTTCCTTGGTATGCGGGGACGAGAGTTATGCGCAGACTAAAAAGAATCAGAGGGAGTACATATATAAGAACAGTTTGTAGTTGTTGGTAGTGAAATAAGCTTTTTCTTGATTATTGGCGAGGTCAACAAAAAACTGAATCTTTGTTTTGCCTGAACCAAAACTGCAACTTGAGTTGAAAAAGATCTTATAATGCTGATATATTGTAAGAAATCATTCCTGCAAAGCATGGAATTATATAGGAAACTAAAAGTAAATAAATAACTGTTGTCAAAAACAATTATGAACTAAATATTCTTACGAAAAGAAGACTGTATGTTGCTACACTATTTTCTTTAACTGTATTTCAGAGAGCATGTGTAGGCTTAAAATTGAAATGTAAGAAGTGTTATGTGACAGGAACTGAAAATTATATATACTTAGATACGAATATGAAAATTGGTACCCAAACAAAACTCATGTATGCTTAGTTAGTGGTCTAAAAGTAGGTAAAATATTGGTACGAGTTTCTAGGTTTGAATATGTATGAAATCAGGATACATTAAAAGAACATCTCAGAAATTTTGGAAACTGGATCAAATAAACAAATGCCATTGAGAGACTGTTGGATCTACATTTAGTTCAGTCAATAAGCGAACACATAATTATATGAAACCTATAATGAACTAATAACTAACAATTAAGTCAGAAATCAAACATCTTGTTGAAACTTGTCATTCTATCTCTGCAGCCAAGTTGAAAAAAGAGAAGTTGTTGTTCTTCAGAATCTTGTTCTCGTGGAACAAGCCTCTGCGGTCGTTCAAACAGGGCACTAGAAAAATACAATGGGCAATTTAGAACAAAAAAGTAGTTGGACCTAATTTGAAGGAGATTAACAAGTATACATCATGATTTACCTCCACATGAACTGTATTGGGATCGACTGCGGCTTTTCCGGTGGCTCTTCTTGGTGGGGCAACGTACATAATCACACGATGAAGGGGTAATCCTCGTCCATGAGGCCTCGTTTGGTTTTTTTTAGGGTTTGGCTAAAATTTGTTCATCAAAGTCCACAGAGGGTGGGATACAAGTTGTGTCATGGGGCTGGCCCAGCCACACATGACGACCCGAGGCAAGAATAAGGGAAAACCTAGCTAATCTATGTGCCTCATAGTTGTTGGCACAACCTTCAAAAATAAATTTACATGAAAAAGATAGAGCTCTAGCCCTGACCTCGCTGGTAATAGCTCCATAATTGCACAAAGTACCCTGGCTGATGTCCTGGATCACTTGCTTGGAGTCGCTGGCTACTACAAATTGATTAACTTGGAGGTCTTCAGCTAGACAAAGTGCCTCACGGCATGCAATCATCTCCATTGTCGCCAGATCGTACACTCCAGAAATCACAATAGCTGAACTACCCAGATAATTTCCTTCATTATCACGGCACACCACGGCTGCCGATCCTCTTCTACCCCTCCTGATTCCAGCATCAACATTGAACTTTACATGTTGAGGAGGTGGGGCTCATGGTCGCCTCGCTGCACTTCTTGCTGGAGGTGGCTGAGCCGCTACATGTTGGACAGGCCGGGTCTCCCCTAGCAAAGCTAGCTCTTCCAAAAATCTGTTAATGAACGAGACGATGGCATGTGGGCTCTGAAAAATTCCTTCGTGGATAGCCTTCCATCGCGATGTCCAAATCGCCCATAAGGTTACTGCCATTTTGACGAACATCTCATGCGACATAGCCTCTAGTTGCGTGAACAGCCAGTTTTTGGCCGAATGTTCTGCGTTCGCATCAAGGTTCATCACCATATCCTCATCAACCAATGCCCAAGTGCAACGTGAGGAGGTACATTCAAGTAAGGAGTGGCACCATGAATCTGCACCTCTGCAAAAGACACACGAGCTGTCGTTCGTCATATGGCGGTGACAACGTACATCCTCGGTCGACAGGGACTGCTTGGCTAGCCTCCAAAGGAACGTGCGGATTTTGCCAGGAACCCGCGTTCGCCATAAGGATTTCCATGCTCCCTCAGCTCTACTGCCTGACGAGCTTGCCGTCCCATACAACCAAGCTTCTCTTCTGTTCCTCGTCGAGACAAGCATATTATACACAGATTTAACCGAGAAAACTCCATTCCTCTCATAGTTCCAGCTCCAAAAATCATCAACATTGCGCGTACACAAAGGGATACCCAAGATGACCGGAACATCTAGGGGCAAGAAGGTTTCCCGCACGCGCTCCACATTCCATGTGGCACTCATTGGGTTCAGCAACTCAGCCACAACAGTTGGCCGGTTTGGTGTCAGACAGCCATATGGGCGCATCATCTCAGTTCTCGGTAGCCAATTCTCATGCCATATATGAGTTGTGAGGCCATTGCCTATTCTTTTTATAATGCCTTGCTGCAAAGTGTCGCGCCCATCTACAATGGCTCTCCATATTTGACTAGGGTGATTTCCCAGGTTGGCATTGAGGATATCTGTGTTAGGGAAATAAATGCTTTTCAAAAGCCGAGCACTCAGAGTGTTGGGATTCTGGAGAAGGCGCCAAGTTTGTCGGGCAAGCATGGCCAAATTAAAAAGCTCAAAGTCCTTGAATCCAAGTCCTCCCATGCTCTTTGGCTGTGTCATAGATTTCCATGAAACCCAATGTGGTTTGTGTTGCCCCTGTTTACTTCCCCACCAAAATTTCCTAATCAGCATGTTTAGGTGTTCGCAGAGCCCCCTCAGTAGTCTGAAGCAAGACATTGAGTAGATCGGAACCGCTTGGGCAACCGCTTTAACAAGGACTTCCTTTCCCGCAGTGGACATGGTGCTGGCTATCCAACCTTGTATCTTGCTCCAAAGGCGATCTTTAAGATACTTAAAAGCTCCATTTTTCGAGCTCCCAATATCAGACGGCATACCCAAATACTTATCGTTGAGAGTTTCATTCGGGATATTAAGAATACCTTTAATATCATTGCGAGTGTTCTCAGGGACACCTTTACTGAAAAAGATGGATGACTTGCCATAATTGATTCTCTGACATGAAGATTGAGAATAATCGTCCAACACCTGGTTCACCTCGTTAGCACCAATACTATTTGCCTTAAAGAACAACAGGCTATCATCTGCGAATAAGAGATGGTTCACTTGTGGCGCACTGGGTGCCACCTGTAGACCACTCATGTGTGATGACCCACTTTTTGATTTTAACAGGCACGAAAGGCCCTCTGCTGCCAACAAGAATAAGTAAGGTGATATCGGGTCCCCCTGTCGTATCCCTCTGGAGGGTGTGAATTCCTCAAGTTTGTGTCCATTAAATAAGACCGAGAATTTGACTGAACTTACCAAGCCCATCACCATACCAACCCATCGCTCTGAGAAGCCAAGTTTCAACATAATACCTCAAAGATACTCCCACTCCACCCTGTCATATGCCTTCATCATATCAAGTTTCAGTGCACAAGATTGGTGTTTCTTTTCCTTGTTTCTTTTCATGAAGTGCAAACACTCGTAAGCTGTAATAATGTTGTCAGAGATGAGCCTACCTGGAACAAAGGCGGATTGTTCCTCGGAGATGATATCTGGGAGTACTTGCTTCAAACGGTTGGCAATCACTTTTGAGGCTATTTTTAAAGTACATTGCACAAGCTAATGGGTCGGAATTGTGAAAGTAGGGTAGGATTTTTTACATTCGGAATTAAAACCAGCATCGTTTCATTAATGCATGCGGCTGACTCAGTCCCTTCCACTATTTGCAGTACCACTCTGGTGATGTCATCCCTACATCACAATGGTGTTGGAAAAAATGTGCAGGGAACCCGTCCGGACCCAGTGCTTTGGTGGGAAACATTTGGAACAAAGCCACCTTCACCTCATCCTGTCTATAAGGTGAATTCATAAGCTCGTTCATCGCTGGCGTCACCTTGCACGGAACCGTGTCCAAGACCCTATTCATGTCATGCATGCCTTCGGAAGTGTACAGGTTTTTATAGAACGTTGTAGCCATCATCTCCATCTCCTCTCTGACTTCCGTGGTTTGGCCATTCTCCTTCAGCAAGGATTTTATTTGATTTTTCATGCGTCGTCGACTAGCACGAAGATGGAAAAAATACGTATTTTTTTCCCGTGCTTAAGCCACTCGATGCGAGCGCGCTGTCTCCCGAGAATTTCTTCGCGATGATACAGTTCCACCAGACGATCCGTGGCTTTGATTTCTGCATGGGAAGGTCCCATCCGACCTGGGATCTGGCGCCATAACTGTAGCTGGTTTTTTAATTGGCTGATCTCCTTTCTCACATTCCCAAAATGCTCCCGGTCCCACTGGGTCAAATCAGCCCCCAAGCTTTTTAATTTTTCTGCTACATGCGAGACCGTGTCCCCCTGCGCATTATTCCATCTTGCTTCCACGAACCCATCCAGCACTGGGTCCCGCTCCCATGCAAGCTCATATTTAAATTGCTTTGGGCCCCTTTTACATGCATCGTACACCACTGATGTTGAGAAGCAATGGAACATGATCGCTTGTGGCGTCTGTTTTGTGCTCGAGTACCGCGTCAGGATAGGTCAGTATAAATTCTGCATTTGCGACACATCTATCCAGTCGGACCCTCGTGTAAGTGCCTCCAACGACCTTCTTCTCAAAGTCCAGTTTAAGCCATTATAGCCAATATCCGATAGCCCACAGATATCTAGTGCATCTCGAAAGGCGTCCATCTGCGCCTGGCTGCGATTGTTCACGCCATCGTGCTCGTGTGCTTGAAGGACTTCATTAAAATCGCCGATGACTGCCCAAGGGACATTACCCGTCCCCACTATTCCTTTGAGCATGTTCCAGGTCTTATATCTCTCAGATACCTGGGCTTCTCCATAAACAAAGGTGAACCTCACTTGTGATTCCATTAAACCATCAACCTGAACATCTATATGATACTCAAAGTAGCCAACAATATCAACGTTTATCAACCTTGAGGCCTCGTTTGGTTGCAGTGGATCCCTGGGGATCCCGGCTTTGTCCCCGGGGGAAGAAGCCACGGGCTGACTTCACCCCGGGCAGCCCACGCCTCCATTTGGGAGCCCACTATCGGGAGGGACCCCTGCCCTTTCCACGGGCCTTCCCCGGGTACGATTTCCTGATGTCATCTGGTCGGGCAGTAAATCCTCGACAAGCGACGCCGCAGACTCGAACTCGATCCTTCCGAGCTTCTTCCTCCGGCGACCGCCCGCCCCTCCGGCCGAAGCTTCTCCCTCCGCCGGCGATGCCCCTCCCTCCCCTCCTGCCAAGATCCTCTGCCAGGTGATGGCGACGGCCCAGTGTTGGTTTCTACTTCTGACGAGATCGAGACTACCCTCATGGCTCCTTTCTCCTCTGGTGAACAGCAATGTCTCCTCCGACGAACAACAAAGAGCGAGCTATCGGAATCTTGGAGCTCTCCCACCATTGTCAAATTAACGGTGAACACAATCTCTGCCTTCCACTCCCCTCACCTAGATGATGTAGATTTAATTGCTTCAGTTCTTTGTTTTCTGGTTTGGGCTTCCCGTCAGCCAAATGATGATGTTGAATAGTGCAAGGAACTCGTGGAACAGAGTTCAAACAATTGAGAATTTCTATTCATTTTTCAACCATTTTCTGTTAAAACATGTATTCTAATTACAGCGTAGATGGACGGCAGCGGGCATTTCCGCAGATACATACCCCACGCATGGTACTCTGCGAATTTTCGGCAAGGGCTTCAGTAATTTAAAATCAGGCGGTAGTGTTTTCTGTAAAGAAACAACTTGTCTTGTCGATGCCCCAGCTATAATCTATATTGTCCGCATGGCCTGCTGTAGTACATAGGACAAGTCATCTCGACATGTTGGATCATAAGGCCCACAGGTGGCGACTATTCAGTGCACAAAGTCGTCACTAAGGGCATCTCCAGTCGTGCCCCCAGGAAGGCCTCCCCAGGCGATTTTTTCGCGCCGGCGCCGAAAAAACGGCCCAGTCGTGCCCCTCAGGATCACGATTTTCGCCGCCTTGGGCCGAAAACAGCGCCGGCGGACCCAGTCCGAACCCGGCGCGCTGGGGGCGCCCGGGGGCGCCAGGGCGAGCTGCTTTGGCGCGAAAAAGACGCGGGCCAGCTGCGTCAGTGACTCGGCGCCTCGTCTTCCCCCAACGGCCTCGGTTCCCCCGGGGAATCAATGGCAAGGCTGCCGCCGGTCAGCCTTGCCATTGATTCCTCACGGGCGGCGCTTCACGGGGCGGCGCGCTGACGCCTCTCCTCCCTCGCACGCGTACACACGGGCGCGGCCCGGCTATAAAAGCCGGCGCCCTGCACTCGCCTGTGCCCACACCAGCCCCGCCCCCGCGCCGTCCAGCCCCTCCCTCTCCCTGCCTCTCCCGAGCGCCGCCGCCCAGCCCCGCCCAGCCCCGCCGTCGCCATGGCAGAACGCTTCCCCGGAGACGAGGCGGCGGCCAACGGCTTCGGCCGCCGTTCGCTCCGCGAACAGGAGTCCTGGCTCCTGTTCCAGGCGAACATCCCGGCGCCGCCGGACATGCGCGCCGGGCCGACGGGGTGGAGACTCAGCGCCGGGGGAGTGCCCATTCCCCCGTTGCCCGACGCCGTGGCGAAGCCGAAGTACTTCGCCAAGGAGGTCGAGATCGTGCGCGCGTCCCTCATCGACGCCCAACTCTCCCTCCCCCAGTACGCCGCCGACAACCACGCGGCCTGGGCGGCGTATTTCGAGCGCCGCCAGCAGCAGCGATTGGCGTCCACCATCGGCGCGCCGGTGGTCGGCGGCCGGCAGAACAGCGAGGGGCGCCACCTTTGGTGGGGCGTCCCCGGCCGCACACTCGAGGGCGTGCTCACGTACCTCGAGGGCGGCAACGACCCGCCGTTGGCGTACCCCCCGGCGCAGCACCGACGCGTCGGGCCATGGGCGCCAAGGAGGTTCGGGTCCTCCTCCTTCTCTTCCTCCTCCCGATCCTCATCGCACTCCTCTGGCACTCCGGCCCTGCTCGGCGTCAAGGCCGAGCCCGCGGCGGAGTCGCCGCTCGGCCGGCGCGCTCGCAGCGCCGGCATCGTCATCAACGAGGGCGGCCGGCGCGCCTCCTCCTCGTCGGCTCCTCCGCGCTTCGTCAAGCCCAAGACGGAGCCGGGGCTGGCGCCGGTGAAGACGGAGCCGGGGCTGGCGCCGGTGAAGGCGGAGTTCGACGACGATGACGCGGCCCTAGAATGGGCGCGCCAGGACTCCATTGCGATGGAGAAGGCGCGCCGGGAGAAGGTGAAGGAGCGGCAGTGCGCCGCCCTGCGCCGCTTCGAGGAGCGCCGACGCGGCCGCGATGAAGACGGGGTCGTCGTCCTACGCGACAGCGACGACGACGACGACGACGACGACGCGCCGCCGCCAGCCCGCCATGGTGACGCCGGGTCCAGCAGGGGCGCCCGCGTCAAGGAGGAGAAGGCCGACGACGATGATGGCGGCGACGACTTCAGCCCCTTTCTTTTTTAGATTAGGTTAATGTAATGAAAATGCGCGAATTTCGCCGAAATTTGCCATGTTTAGCCGAAATTTAACTACTTTCTATCATAACTTTGCCGAACGGCCGTTCTTTTTTTTATACGCGCCTGGGGGCGGCGCCTGGGGGCCGACGGCTGGGGACCGAATCGCCCCCAGGGCCATTTTTTGCGCCGGCTCACCCCCAGGTGGCACTTTTAGACACCCCCTAGGGGGCCAACGGCTGGAGATGCCCTAACCGATCATGGAGACATGGACAAGTTGCCATAACTGCTGTAGTCGATCGACCCACCTAGGTGATCGACAACATCTCCAGCCGTTTGGCCCCTCAGAACGCCGAAAAAATTGCCGTCTGGAGTCGAACAGGCGTTAATTTTGACGTGGGGGCGAACGTGTTCCCAGCCGCCGCCCCCAAATCGGCACAAAATCCATCCCAACTCGGCGATTTTATTCAAATTTGTACAAAAACAAAAAACATGATTTAAAAACAACTACGCCGCTTCCGCCACCCGCCTGCTACATGCCGAGGAGCCTGTAGAACCGGGTGTAGTAGTCGTCGTCGTCATCGTCGTCGCCGCCCTGCGTCCCGCCGGCGCTGCCACCGTCTCTGTTGCACCACTGAGCAGGGTCGCCGATGCGTGGGGGGTTGGACGGCTCGGGCGCGTCCTTCTTGTCGCTGTCGAGGACAACGATGCCGCCCTCGTCGCGTCTGCGGCGCCAAAATTTGATCTCCTCGTAGGCCCGACGCAGGCGCTCCACCTTCTCACGGACGTAGTCTGCCTTCACCCACTTGAGGGCGGTCTCATCATCGGCGGCCATGTCCTCGTGCTCCTTCACGGGGAGCAACCCCGGCTCGGTCTTCGACCGAACGAGGCAGAAGGAACGAGGGGAGGGGCGGCCACCCTCGTTCATGACAAGGGCGAAGCGGCGTGTGTCCTGCGGCTCCGGCTTGACGGGGCAGAGCGTCGGCGGCCCAAAGGAAAGCGAGCCGGAGCCCAACGACGAGGAGGTCGCCGTCTCCATTCGCCGGAGCGTCCAGGAACTACCGCGGCAGCGAGAGAAGGACGAGGGCGCCGGGTACTCGAGGCGCGTCGTGTTTCCGACCTCGATGTTATCGAGGACGGCTTTGAGGGTGCGACCGGGCACGCCCCACCATTCGCGCCACCCGTCGGAGTTGAGGCGGCCGCGGGGCAGGACACCGTTTGTGGAGGCGACCTGATAGGCATGGTGGCGGTCGAAGTACATCGTCCATAGCGTGTGGCTGTCGGCTGCGTACCTCGGCTCGTTCCGCTGCTCGTCCGCCAGCGGGACGCCACCGGCGCTCAGCCTCCACAACCCCGGCACCCGCATGTTCGGGGTCGCCGGGTAGTCGGCCTCGTAGAGGAGGTGCACCTCGTCCTTGCGTAGATGTCGTCGGCTGAAGCCGTTCGCCGCTACAGCGTCGCCTGGGTAACGCTTGGCCTTTGCTCTTCGGCGGGGAAGAACGGGAGAGAGGGGCTTCGGTGGCGAGAGAGGGCGAGTTGTGGCGTTCACCGATGGGGAGGTCGGCTTTTATAACCGAGGATGGGCGGTGAGAGGTTGCCCGGCGGGTGTCGCGTAGCAGGAGCGGGTGAGACGCGCGTCGCGGCCCCTTCACTGCGTCGTCCGTGAGGCATAATGAAAGGCTGACCGACGCAACAGCCTTGACATTGATTCCCGGGGGAACTAAGGCGATAAGGACGACGAAGGCGAGGAGTCCCTTAGTTGGTGGGCCATTCATGTTCATGCAAAAAAATGTTTTCCCGGCGCCCCCAGGCGCCCCCAGCACGCTGGGTTTGGCCTGGGTCTGCCGGCGCCAAAATCGGCCCGAGCCGGTGAAAATTGGGCTTCTGAGGACGTGGCTGAGTCGAATTTTTGGCGCCGGCGACAAAAAAAAGGGCCTGGGGGTTCTGTTGGGGGCGCGACTGGAGATGCTCTGATGACTGTTTCTGGTGTACTGCCATGTAAGCTGTCTAAGATGTACGTGTTATAGAACTGTCCTTTTTCTTTTAATCAGTGCCTGTAGAACACTCGATTTACAATAATTTTTAATTAATTAAGGTAATGTACGAATCTGTTACAGGGAAGGAAAAGTTGGATCCAAAGGGTTGATGTAATTGTGGTGGCAACGTCTTAGGTAGTTGGTGAGAGATAGTACTCTTATGAGAAAAATGTGGGAGCCATGAGTATAAAATTAAATGGGTGATTGCAAAATCTAACTAGAAACTGATATCAAATTAACTGTCCTAGTTCCAACTCATTTAACTGCCCATAAATGTTAGGGGACACACATATAGCTTTTTGATAAATGGTTTATTTTATTGACTCGAAATAAAATATCTGGTGGATAGAAATACAATGAGCACACATCCTGTTTCCGCACAACTAGCACACACATCCAACATCAACTCACATGCACACGGAAACATGCCGACAATGAGCAAAGTCATCAAAGACATAAGCTATGCCTAGGCGGCAAGGAACTCGAAGAGTTCAAAACAACGATCAACAAGCTACAATGTCGTACCATCCACAACAATCAATTTTCACATCACAAGCGTAACAGGATCTAACCACCGATGGCTGGATCATGAGTTTCACCCAAAAGACAAGTGCACATAAACTCCAAGCTACACATTCAAGAAGCAGGTATAACCAACTAGGGACAGATATAGGGTTTTCAGCGTGGAACTCGAGATCGGATGCTCGATAAGCATCACCAAATCAAAATCATCATGTGATGTATGTACAATGGCCGAGGATGAACACAAGTTGAAGTAGGACATACTTTGGTCACTCGCCACCGGCAACACCGCCACACTAATGCATCACTTTGCACCCAGCCTGCACATGGCAAATCAAGGTAGGGCGGCCGCCAACCCTTGCCCTAATGGGTCCTCCGCCACTGTGTATGTATCCACCGCTTTTCACTTTCCCAGCAGGTACAACTAAACTACTAAGGCTTATAAATATGCGTTGACTGGTTGTGTCGAATCAACAAATTTGAGCGAAATACTACCCTCAAAGACCGTTGCAACCCCCTTATACTTGTTGGTCACTTGGTCATCATTAGTACTCCCTCCGATTCCTTTTACTCTGCGTATAACTTTTTCTCTTTTTATTTTCAGATTAGTCTGCGCGTGCCTGATTTGTAGGGTTAATTAGTTTCCATCCATGCCCCCGCTTGATCGGTGTCTGCCCCACTAATTGCGCCAGTTTCCAAAGCAGCAAATCGCATGCAAGCAAAGCATGCAGCGCCGGATGCGGCTTGAGCACGCGGGGAAGCGAACTCAAGGGGAAGGAAGAGGACCAGCCAACCATTGCGTGAGCATTTATTCCCGATATTTATACAGATTACTCCTGCGCAGGGCAAATTTGTCCAGAAAACTCAAACTACTGCCTTACTTGGTATGCGGGACGAGAGTTATGCGCAGTCTAAAAAGAATTAGAGGGAGTACATATATAGCAGTTTGTAGTTGTTGGTAGTGAAATAAGCTTTTTCTTGCTTATTGGTGAAGTCAACAAAAAACTGAATCCTTGTTTTGCCTGAACCAAAACTGCAACTTAAGTTGGAAAAGATCTTATAATGCTGATATATTGTAGGAAACCATTCCTGCAAAGCATGGAATTATATAGGAAAATAAAAGTAAATAAATAACTGTTGTCAAAAACAATTATGAACTGAATATTCTTACGAAAAGAAGAATGTATGTTGCTACACTATTTTCTTTAAAGACTGTATTTCAGAGAGCATGTGTAGGCTTAAAATTGAAATGTAAGAAGTCTTATGTGACAGGACCTGAAAATTACATATACTTAGATACGAATATGAAAATTGGTACCCAAACAAAACTCATGTATGCTTAGTTAGTGGTCTAAAAGTAGGTAAAATATTGGTACGAGTTTCTAGGTTTGAATATGTATGAAATCAGGATACATTAAAAGAACATCTCAGAAATTTTGAAAACTGGACCAAATAAACAAAGGCCATTGAGAGACTGTTGGATCTACATTTAGTTCAGTCAATAAGCGAACACATAATTATATGAAACCTATAATGAACTAATAACTAACAATTAAGTCAGAAATCAAACATCTTGTTGAAACTTGTCGTTTATCTCTGCAGCCAAGTTGAAAAAAGAGAAGTTGTTGTTCTTCAGAATCTTGTTCTCGTGGAACAAGCCTCTGCGGTCGTTCAAACAGGGCACTACAAAAATACAATGGGCAATTTAGAACAAAAAAGTAGTTGGACCTGATTTGAAGGAGATTAACAAGTATACATCATGATTTACCTCCACATTAACTGCAGTGGGATCGACTGCGGTTTTTCCCGTGGCTCTTCTTGGTGGGGCAACATACACAATCACACGATGAAGGGGTAATCCTCGTCCATGAGTGTCACCATCGACATCCCGCAAGCGGTCACAGCAAAGTCCGGTAGAAGTCTGAACAGAGCAGATCTAGAGGATGGGACTAGACAGGAAGAAGAGGATGATGAAAGTGGAGCGAGAAAGAATGAGGCGTTTGCGCTCTGCGCACGACAAATATTAATGTTAGCCAAGTTGCTGGCACGACTGTTGGCTGTGCGCAGTAATAAATTACTAGAAAATTATCCAGCAACAATTACTTTAAAGTGATCCAGCAGAATATGCACAAGTTTCAACGGACAAAACTAAATGCACAAACTAAGTTTCATGACGAAAAAGATCCGTTTCGTAGACTGCAAGTTGGTAGAATAAGAGAAAACATGTTAGCACCGAAAATGATATCAAATAATATAAAAAGCAGACAATTTGAATAACGAAATTGAAATGGTATCTGCTAGAGGAAAATTCATAACTATGGCATCCAAGTGTTTTAACAAATGAATATTTGATAGTACAAGGAGAAAACTATTGAAGAATAGAAGGATGCAATTTTCAGGCAAGAGAACAGAAAAACTTGAAAAAACGAGAGTAGCAATTTTGTATGGGAAGAATGACAAATGAAACAACAAACAAGTAGGACAGGACGAACGGATGAGTGGAGATGATGTGAAGGAAAGTAATTGGACAGAAGAAAAAAATAAAAAGAAGAAAAGAAAACAGAACTAGAAGATAAGAGAAGAACATAACTGGGACGAAGGAAGAAGAAGATGAATAGTGCAAGGAACTCCTGGAACAGAGTTCAAACAATTAAGAATTTCTATTCATCTGTCAACCATTTTCTGTTAAAACATATGTTCTAATTACAGCGTAGATGGACGGCAGCGGGCATTTCTGCAGATACATACCCCACACATGGTACTCTGCGAATTTTCGGCAAGGGCTTCAGTAATTTAAAATCAGGCGGTAGTGTTTTCTGTAAAGAAAGAACTTGTCTTGTAGATGCCCCAGCTATAATCTATATTGTCCACATGCCCTGCTGTAGTACATAGGACAAGTCATCTCAACATGTTGCGTCATAAGGCCCACAGGTGGCGACCATTCAGTGCACAAAGTCATCACTAACCGGTCATGGAGACATGGACAAGTTGCCATAACTGCTGTAGTCGATCGACCCACCTAGGTGACCGACATCTTCTCCAGCCGTTCGCCCCCTAGAACGCCGGAAAAATTGCCGTCTGAAGTTGAACAGGCGTTAATTTTGACGTGGGCGCGAACGTGTCCCCAGCCGCCGCCTCCATATCGGCACAAAATCCATCCAACTCGGCAATTTTATTCAAATTTGTACAAAAAACAAAAAACATGATTTAAAAACAACTACGCCTAGCCCTACTACACCGCTGCCGCCGCCCGCCTTTTACATGCCGAGGAGCCTGTAGAACCGGGTGTAGTAGTCGTCATCGTCATCGTCGTTGCCGCCCTGCGTCCCGCCGCCGCCGCCGTCTCTGCTGCACCCCTGACCAGGGTCGCCGATGCGTGGGGGTCGGACGGCTCGGGCGCTTCCTCGTCGTCGCTGTCGAGGACGACAATGCCGCCCTCGTCGCGTCTGCGACGCCGAGATTTGATCTCCTCGTAGGCCCGATGCTGGAGCTCCACCTCCTTGCGGACGTAGTCTGCCTCCACCTACTTGAGGGCGGTCTCATCGCCGGCGGCCATGTCCTCATGCTCCTTCTTCACGGGGAGGAACCCCGGCTCGGTCTTCGGCCGGACGAGGCGGAAGGAACGAGGGGAGGGGCGGCCACCCTCGTTCATGACGAGGGCGAAGCGGCGTGTCCTGCGGCTCCGGCTTGACGGGGCGGAGCGCCGGCGGCCCGGAGGAAAGCGAGCCGGAGCCCAACGACGAGCAGGTCGCCGTCTCCATTCGCTGCGGCGTCCAGGAACTACCGCGGCGGAGAGAAAAGGACGGGGGCACCGGGTACTCGAGGCGCGGCGTGTTGCCGGCCTCTATGTTATCGAGGACGGCTTCGAGGGTGCGGCCGGGCATGCCCCACCATTCACACCACCCGTCAGAGTTGAGGCGGCCGCGGGGCAGGACACCGTTTGTGGAGGCGACCTGATAGGCGTGGTGGCGGTCGAAGTACATCGTCCACAACGTGTGGCTGTCGGCGGCGTACCTCGGCTCGTTCCGCTGCTCCTCCGCCAGCGACGAGCGGGTGCCCGCTATCTCGGCGTGCCGTTTTGCACCGGTTGGCACCGAGGGCACCGGGACGCCTCCGGCGCTCAGACTCCACGAGCCCGGCACCCGCATGTTCGGGGTCGCCGGGTAGTCGGTCTCGTAGAGGAGGCACACCTCGTCCTTGCGTAGATGTCGTCGGCCGAAGCCATTCGCCGCCACAACGTCGCCTGGGTAACGCTCGTCCTTTGCTCGTCGGCGTGGAAGAGCGGGAGAGAGGTGCTTCTATGGCGAGAAGGGCGAGTTGTGACGTTCACCGATGGGGAGGTCGGCTTTTATAGCCGAGGATGGGCGGTGAGAGGTTGCCCGACGGGTGTCGCGTGGCGGGAGCGGGCGGGACGCGCGTCGCGGCCCCTTCACTACGCCGTCCGTGAGGCATAATGGAAGGCTGACCGGCGCGACAGTCTTGACATTGATTCCCGCGGGAACTGAGGCGATAAGGACGACAAAGGCGGCGAGTCGCGGAGTCGGTGGGCCATTCACCTTCGCGCCAAAATTTGTTTCCCCGGCGCCCCCAGGCGCCCCTAGCACGCCGGGTTCGGCCTGGGTCCGCCGACGCCAAAATCGGCTCGAGCCGGCGAAAATTGGGCTTCTGAGGGCGCGGCTGGGTCGAATTTTTTGCACCGGCGACAAAAAAAGGGTCTGGGGGCCTGTTGGGGGCGCGGCTGGAGATGCTCTGATGACTGTTTCTGGTGTACTGCCATGTAAGCTGTCTAAGATGTATGGGGTATAGAACTGTCTTTTTTCTTTTAATCACTGGCCGTAGAACACTCGATCTACAATAATTTTTAATTAATAAAAGTAATGTACAAATCTGTTAAAGGGAAGGAAAAGTTGGATCCAAAGGGTTGATGTAATTGTGGTGGCAACGTCTTAGGTAGTTGGTGAGAGATATTACTCTTATGAGAAAAATGTGGGAGCCATGAGTATAAAATTAAATGGGTGATTGCAAAATCTAACTAGAAACTGATATCAAGTTAACTGTCCTAGTTCCAACTCATTTAACTGCCCATAAATGTTAGGGGACACACATATAACTTTTTGATAAATATTTTATTTTATTGACTCAAAATAAATATCTGGTGGATAGAAATACAATGAGCAGACATCTGGTTTTCGCACAACTAGCACACACATCCAACATCAACTCACATGCACACAGAAACATGCCGACAATGAGCAAAGTCATCAAAGACATAAGCTATGCCTAGACGGCAAGGAACTCGAAGAGTTCAAAACAACGACCAACAAACTACAATGACGTACCATCCACAATAATCAATTTTCACAACACAAGCGTAACAGGATCTAACCACCAATGGCTGGATCATGAGTTTTCACCCAAAAGACAAGTGCACATAAACTCCAAGCTACACATTCAAGAAGTAGGTATAACCAACTAGTGACGGATATAGGGTTTTCATCCTGGAACTCGAGACCGAATGCTCGATAAGCATAACCAAATCAAAATCATCATGTGATGTATGTACAATGGCCGAGGACGAACATAAGTTGAAGTAGGACATACTTTGGTCACTCGCCACCGGCAACACCGCCACACTAATGCACCACTTTGCACCCATCCCACACATGGCAAATCAAGGTAGGGCGGCCGCAAACCTTGTCCTATTGGGTCCTCCGCCACTGTGTATGTATCCACCGCTTTCCACTTTCCCAGCAGGTACATGCATGCACGATCCTCACCTGAGATGCGGCAGAGTCATTGTCGAGAGAATAAAGTCATCAGGACTGCCAAAATCCCAGTTTGGACGATTTGACAGCCCGGCACCAACTTCACAAGTGGCAACCATGGGTAGAGCTTTTGCAGACGACATCACGCCATGCCGTAACTTTTGCCTCAGTGCAGAATCAGCACTCGGCTAACTGTGATATTGCAAGTCACGGGATCGTACCCTCTGACACGGGGAGCAACCCCGGCTCGGTCTTCGATCGGACGAGGCAGAAGGAACAAGGGGAGGGGCGGCCACCCTCATTCATGACGAGGGCGAAGCGGCGTGTCTTGCGGCTCCGTCTTGACGGGGCGGAGCACCGACGACACGGAGGAAAGCAAGCTGGAGCCCAACGACGAGGAGGTCGCCGTCTCCATACGCCGCAGCATCCAGGAACTACCGCGGCGGCGAGAGGACGGGGGCGCTGGGTACTCGAGGGGCGGCGTGTTGCCGGCCTCGATGTGATCGAGGACGGCTTCGAGTGTGCGCCCGGGCACGCTCCACCATTCGCGCCACCCGTCGGAGTTGAGGCAGCCGCGGGGCAGGACGCCATTTGTGGAGGCGACCTGATAGGCATGATGAGGACGGCGAAGGCGGCGAGTCGCTGAATCGGCGGGCCATTCACTTTCGCGCCAAAATTTGTTTCCCCAGCGCCCCCAGGCGCCCCCAGCACATCGGGTTTGGCCTGGGTCCGCCGGCGTCAAAATGGGTCGAGCCGGCGAAAATTGGCCTTCTGAGGGCGCGGCTGGGTTGAATTTTTGGCGCCGGCGACAAAAAAAAGGGCCTGGGGGGCCTGTTGGGGGCGCGGCTGGAGATGTTCTTATGACTGTTTCTGGTGTACTACCATGTAAGCTGTCTAAGATGCACGGGTTATAGAACTGTCTTTTTTCTTTAATCACTGGCAATAGAACACTTGATCTACAATAACTTTTAATTAATAAAAGTAATGTACAAATCTGTTACAGGGAAGGAAAAGTTGGATCCAAAGGGTTGATGTAATTGTGGTGGCAACGTCTTAGGTAGTTGGTGATGGTGAGAGATAGTACTCTTATGAGAAAAATGTGGGAGCCATGAGTATAAAATTAAATGTGTGATTGCAAAATCTAACTAGAAACTGATATCAAATTAACTGTCCTAGTTCCAACTCATTTAACTGCCCATAAATGTTAGGGGAAACACATATAGCTTTTTGATAAATGGTTTATTTTATTAACTCGAAATAAAATATCTGGTGGATAGAAATACAATGAGCATACATCCGGTTTCTGCACAACTAGCACACACATCCAACATCAACTCACATGCACATAGAAACATGCCGACAATGAGCAAAGTCATCAAAGACATAAGCTATGCCTAGGCGGCAAGGAACTCGAAGAGTTCAAAACAACGACCAACAAACTACAACGACGTACCATCCACAACAATCAATTTTCACATCACAAGCATAACAGGATCTAACCACCGATGGCTGGATCATGAGTTTTCACCCAAAAGACAAGTGCACATAAACTCCAAGCTACACATTCAAGAAGAAGGCATAACCAACTAGGGATGGAGATAGGGTTTTCAGCCTGGAACTCGAGAACGGATGCTCGATAAGCATCACCAAATCAAAATCATCATGTGATGTATGTACAATGGCCGAGGACGAACATAAGTTGAAGTAGGACATACTTTGGCCACTCGCCACCGGCAACAACGCAACGCTAATGTACCACTTTGCACACAGCCTGCACATGGCGAATGAGGTTGGGCGGCCGCCAACCCTTGCCCTATTGGGTCCTCCGCCAATGTGTATGTATCCACCGCTTTCCACTTTCCCAGCAGGTACATGCATGCACGATCCTCACCTGAGATACGGCAGCGTCATTGTCGAGAGAATAAAGTCATCATGACTGCCAAAACCCTAGTTTGGACGATTTGGCAGCCCCACACCAACTTCACAAGTGGCAACCATGGGTAGATCTTTTGCAGACGACATCACGCCATGCTGTAACTCTTGCCGCAGTGGAGGATTAGCACTCGGCTAACTGTGATTTTGCAAGTCACGGGATCGTATCCTCTGACAGGGGAGCAACCCTGGCTCGGTCTTCGGCCGGACGAGGCAGGAAGGAACGAGGGGAGGGGCGGCCACCCTTGGTCATGAAGAGGGCGAAGCGGCGTGTCCTGCGGCTCCGGCTTGAAGGGGCGGAGCGCCGGCGGCCTGGAGGAAAGCGAGCCGGAGCCCAACGACAAGGAAGTCTCCGTCTCCATGCGCCGCGGCGTCCAGGAACTACCACGGCGGCGAGAGAAGGACGGGGGCGCCTGGAACTCGAGGCATGGCGTGTTGCCGACCTCGATGTGATTGAGGACGGCTTCGAGGGTGCGGCCGGGCACGCCCCACCATTCACGCCACCCGTCGGAGTTGAGGCGGCTGTGGGGCAGGACGCCGTTTGTGGAGGCCACCTGATAGGCGTAGTGGCGGTCGAAATACATCGTCCATAGCGTGTGGCTGTCGGCGGTGTACCTCAGCTTGTTCCGCTGCTCCTCCGCCAGCGACGAGTGGATGCGCGCTATCTCGGTGCGCCGTTCTGCACTGGTTGGCACCGGGGCACCGGGACGCCAGCGACGCTCAACCTCCATGAGCCCGGCACCCGCATGTTCGGGGTCGCCGGGTAGTCGGCCTCGTAGATGAGGCGCACCTCGTCCTTGCGTAGATGTTGTCGGCCGAAGCCATTCGCCGCTACGGCATCGGCTGGGTAACGCTCGGCCTTTGCTCCTCGTCGGGGAAGAGCAGGAGAGAGGGGCTTCAGTGGCGAGAGAGGGCGAGTTGTGGCGAGTTGTGGCGTTCACCGATGGGGAGGTCAGCTTTTATAGCCGAGGATGGGCGGTGAGAGGTTGCCCGGCGGGTGTCGCGTGGCGGGAGCGGGCGGGACGCATGTCCCGGCCCCTTCACTGCGCCGCCCATGAGGCATAATGGAAGGCTGACCGGCGCGATAGCCTTGACATTGATTCCCGCGGGAACTGAGGCGATGAGTACGACGAAGGCGGCGAGTCGCTGAGTCGGCGGGCTATTCACGTTCGTGCCAAAATTTGTTTCCCCAGCACCCCTACACGCCGGGTTTGGCCTGGATCCGCCGGCGCAAAAATCGACCCGAGCCGGCGAAAATTGGGCTTCTGAGGGCGCGGCTGGGTCGAATTTTTGGCTCCGGCAACAACAAAAGGGGCCTGTTGGGGGCGCGGCTGGAGATGCTTTGATAACTGTTTCTAGTGTACTACCATGTAAGCTGTCTAAGATGTACGTGTTATAGAACTGTCTTTTTTTCTTTTAATTACTGGCCGTACAACACTCGATCTACAATAATTTTTAATTAATAAAAGTAATGTACAAATATGTTACAGGGAAGGAAAAGTTGGATCCAAAGGGTTGATGTAATTGTGGTGGCAACGTCTTAGGTAGTTGGTGAGAGATAATACTCTTATGAGAAAAATGTGGGAGCCATGAGTATAAAATTAAATGGGTGACTGCAAAATCTAACTAGAAAGTGATATCAAATTAACTGTCCTAGTTCCAACTCATTTAACTGCCCATAAATGTTAGAGGACACACATATAGCTTTTTGATAAATGGTTTATTTTATTGCCTCGAAATAAAATATCTGGTGGATACAAATACAATGAGCACACATCCAGTTTCCGTACAACTAGCACACACACCCAACATCAACTCACATGCACACAGAAACATGCCGACAATGAGCAAAGTCATCAAAGACATAAGCTATGCCTAGGCGGCAAGGAACTCGAAGAGTTCAAAACAATGACCAACAAACTACAATGACGTACCATCCACAACAATCAATTTTCACATCACAACCGTAAGATGATCTAACCACCGATGGCTGGATCATGAGTTTTCACCCAAAATACAAGTGCACATAAACTCCAAGCTACACATTCAAGAAGCAGGTATAACCAACTAGGGACGCATATAGGGTTTTCAGCGCGGAACTCGAGACCGGATGCTCGATAAGCATCACCAAATCAAAATCATCATGTGATGTATGTACAATGACCGAGGACGAACATAAATTGAAGTAGGACATACTTTGGTCACTCGCCACCGGTAACACCGCCATGCTAATGCACCACTTTGCACCCAGCCTGCACATGGAAAATCAAAGGTAGGGCGGCCGCCAACCCTTGCTCTATTGGGTCCTCCGCCACTGTGTATGTATCCACCGGTTTCCACTTTCCCAGTAGGTACATGCATGCACGATCCTCACCTGATATGCGGCAGAGTCATTGTCGAGAGAATAAAGTCATCAGGACTGCCAAAATCCCAATTTGGACGATTTGACAGCCCCACACCAACTTCACAATTGGCAACCATGGGTAGGTCTTATGCAGACGACATCACGCCATGCTGTAACTCTTGCCGCAGTGCAGGATCAACACTCGGATAACTGTGATATTGCAAGTCACGGGATCGTACCCTCTGACACATTACTCTAGAAACCAGCAAAATCTACAAATTTGACCTATGAACGAAAAGAATTCACAAAATGAACTGTCTTTAAATAACTTTTGCTTGGCGGACCCTTTCGTGTAGAAGCCGACAGCCAAGCCCTACACATCTGACTAGTGTCGCACTTCAAACTACCTAAAAATTACTAAGTCAGTTTGCAACGCCTAAGCATTAGGCGCTGCACTACTTGCATTATGCATCAGGTGGCACTCCCTCTAATCATCTCGAACGTTTGTACTACGTAGGCGTGTCTAGCAACGCAGTCTCCTGTCGCTTTCCAGCTGCCCGTCCTGTTAGACTTGGGCTCCATCCATCCATCACCCCTTCACCTCTCCTCAGTCCTTTCCCCATTATTTATACACTCTTGTCAGAAATGAATCAACCCCCCACAAAAAAAGCGAATCGATCAATCCACGTTCAGCCGTCACCCCTAACAATACTACCTAGCCACAAGCGATGCATATGAATTATAATATTACTCGATCGAAAGCGGCAGGGCAGCACACATAGTACATGCATGTATTAGTAGAAAACAGGGCATTTGTTTCGGTTTCAAAGGGCCTTTAGTTCCGGTTCTGGAACTGGGACAAAAGGGTTGGGACTAAAGCCTCTAACCTTTAGTCACGGTTCGCTTACGAACCGGGACTGAAGGGGCTCCACGTGGCTGCCGGCTGGAGCGGGGCTGGAGGACCTTTTGTCCCGGTTGGTGTTACCAACCGGGACGAAAGAATTTTTTGAAATTGTTTTTGGAAAAAAATGAAATTTTTTCTTCTGATTTTCAAATCTTTGAATTATTTGACAATTTAATCTCTAATCACCCCTCCTCACTGTTTCAGAATTTAATCTCTAATCAACACTCTTTCCAAATCGTCTAACTTTCTACTCCAGCCCGAGCACGCTTAACTTTCAGGTTCTATCATCCCGATTTTTCAAGTCTGCACTTGTTGTTTTTCTGACAATAGTAAGCTATCAATCCTGTTAACCCTTAGGTCTTTCCCTAAAAAAACCCTTAGGTCTTGATGTCACATGATTTAATGTTTTGATTTCCAAACAATTGTTAAAATTAAAAATAATGATTAACAAACAACAACGATTAATTTAAAAACTCAAAAATACTTCAAAAAAGGAAAAAATTACAAAAAATAAAAAATTCTCAAAAAAATTAAAAAAATACAAAAAATACAAAAATTTCAAAATAAAATAAGTAATAATAATATTGAATTTCATTGAAAATAAAATAAGTAATAATAATATTATTATTATACCATTTATTAATTTAATATCTTTAAATCTGTAAATCGAATTTTGACAAATAATATATCCATTATTATTAGAAAAATGTGACCATGATGTCACATGCTTCACCGTTTGAGTTTGAAATTATTATTATAAAAACAATAATTATTTATTAACAATAATATTTATTGAATAAGTAGTTTGACCACTGTTTTACGAGAGTTTGACCACATATCATTTTTTAACTTATATTAACTCAAGAATTTTTGCTATTTTTACTTCATTTAATGATGAAAATATTAGTGTTATGAAGCCACATCCTTAAATGTCAACCATTTTACTTCATTTGCTATTTTTTCATGCATTTAATGATTCATTGAGCTAAATTAGCCTGAAATTGAAAAGCACTACAAATAAACTCTGAAAACCCTACACCCGGGACTTACAACGTCCGAAACTGTATTCTAAACAGTAAACACCTTAGGTTCAAACCATAAAACCTAACCGAAAACTCTGAAATCTAAACCCTAGCCCTAAACCCTAAAACATGTAAAACGTCCAAAAACTCTATTTTCCCTTTGGAATTTGGTGATTTTAAAAAATTGTCCTAAACCCTAAAACTGGGACTTAAAACGTCTGAAACTGTATTCTAAACAGTAAACACCTCGGGTTCAAAACATAAAACCTAACCCTAAACTCTGAAATCTAAATCCTAGCCCTAAAACTAAAAACGTCTAAAACGTCCAAAAACTCTATTTTCCCTTTGGAATTTGGTGATTTTAAAAAAAATTCGAAACGGAAAACTTGAAGTTTCTTCAAATAACTCTTTTTTCTGCAAATTTTGATATATTAATTGTATTTTTCTGAATTAGGATGATTTAGTTATGATTTTCCAAGTTTAATGTGATAAAAGGCTTTAGTCCCGGTTGGTGTCTCCAACTGGAACTAAGACCATCTCCAGCCGTGCCCCCAACACGGCCCTCCATGCGATTTTTTCGCGCCGGCGCCGAAAAAACGGCCTAGTCGCGCCCCCAGGAGCCCGTTTTCACCGGCTTGGGCCGAAATTAGCGCCGGCGGACCCAGTCCGAACCCGGCGCGCTGGGGCCTCCCGTGGGCGCCGGGGCGAGCGGTTTTGGCGTGAAAGAGCCGCGGGCCCGCCGAGTCGGTAACGCGCGCCTCGTCATCCTCGGAAAGCCTCGGTTTCCCGCTTGGAATAAATGGCAAGGCTGCCGCCCGTCAGCCTTGCCATTGATTCCTCATCATGGGCGGCGCAGAGACGTATCCCCTCCCGCCACGCATACACACGACGCGGGGCTATAAAAACCAGGTCTCCCCCTCGCCTCTGGCCACACCAGCCCACAGTCGCCCGCCGACCGCCATCGAGCTCCGCCTCTCTCCCCGTGCACAACTTCCCCCCCTCTCTCAGAAACCATCCGATGGCCGCGCAATTCCCCGGTGACGCGGCAGTGGCCAACGGCTTCGGCCTCCACTTTCCTCCACGAGTGAGAGGCGTGGCTGCTCTTCGAGGCGAACATCCCGGCGCCACCGGACATGCGCGTCGGGCTGATGGGGTGGAGGCTCAGCAACGGGGGCGTCCTCGTTCCCCCGGTGCCCGACGTCGAAGCGTGCCCCGCCATCTTCGTCGCCGAGGTCGACCGCGTGCGAGCGCCCCTGACGGAGGAGCAGCGCGCCCTCCCCCAGTACGCCGCTGATAACCACGCGCCGTGGGCGGCGTACTTCTAGCACCGCCAGGCGCAGAGGCTGGCGTCCACCAATGGGGCGCCAGTGGTGGGGGAGCCAAGAACAGCGAGGGGCGCCACATATGGTGGGCTGCCCCCGGCCGCACGCTCCACGACATGCTGGAGTACCTCGAGGGCGGCAATGAACCGCCACTGGCATATCCTGCCGTGGCGGCTGATAACCCACAAGTGTAGGTGGTCACAACAGCTTTCAAGGGTAGAGTATTCAACCCAAATTTATTGATTCAACACAAGGGGAGCCAAAGAATATTCTTGAGTATTAGCAGTTGAGTTGTCAATTCAACCACACCTGGATAACTTAGTATCTGCAGCAAGGTATTTAGTAGCAAAGTAGTATGATAGTAATGGTAATAGTGGTAAAAGGTAAAGATAGTAATGATAGCAAAAGTAATATTTTTGGGTTTTGTAGTGATTGTAACAATAGCAACTAAATAGTAAATAAGTGAAGCACAATATATGAAAAGCTCGTAGGCAATGGATCAGTGATGGATAATTATGTCGGATGCGATTCCTCATGTAATAGCTATAACATAGGGTGACACAGAACTAGCTCCAATTCATCAATGTAATGTAGGCATGTATTCCGAATATAGTCATACGTGCTTATGGAAAAGAACTTGCATGACATCTTTTGTCCTACCCTCCCGTGGTAGCGGGGTCCTAGTGGAAACTAAGGGATATTAAAGTCTCCTTTTAATAGAGAACCGGACCAAAGCATTAACACATGGTGAATACATGAACTCCTCAAACTACGGTCATCAACGAGAAGTATCCCGATTATTGGCACTTCAGGGTTGTCGGATCATAACACATAATAGGTGACTATAGACTTGCAAGATAGGATCAAGAACACACATATATTCATGAAAACATAATAGGTTCAGATCTGAAATCATCGCACTCGGGCCCTAGTGACAAGCATTAAGCATAGCAAAGTCATAGCAACATCAATCTCAGAACATAGTGGATACTAGGGATCAAACCCTAACAAAACTAACTTGATTACATGGTAAATCTCATCCAACCCATCACCGTCCAGTAAGCCTATGATGGAATTACTCACGCACGGCGGTGAGCGTCATGAAATTGGTGATGGAGGATGGTTGATGATGACGACGGTGATGAATCCCCCTTTCCGAAGCCCCGAACGGACTCCAGATTAGCCCTCCCGAGAGAGATTAGGGCTTGGCGGCGGCTCCGTATCGTAAAACGCGATGAAACTTCCTCTCTGATTTTTTTCTCCGTGAGACGAAATATATGGAGTTGGAGTTGAGGTTGGCGGAGCTGCAGGGGGCCCACGAGACAGGGGGGCCCACCTAGAGGGGGTGAGCGCGCCCCCCACCCTCGTGGACAGGGTGTGGGACCCCTGGTCTTGATTCTTTCGCCAGTATTTTTTATATTTTCTGAAACTTGTCTCTGAGGATTTTCAGGTCATTCCGAGAACTTTTGTTTTCTACACATGAAACAACATCATAGTAACTCTGCTGAAAACAGCGCCAGTCTGGGTTAGTTTCATTCAAATCATGCAAGTTAGAGTCCAAAACAAGGGCAAAAGTGTTTGGAAAAGTAGATACGTTGGAGACGTATCAACTCCCCCAAGCTTAAACCTTTGCTTGTCCTCAAGCAATTCAGTTGATAAACTGAAAGTGATAAAGAAAAACTTTTACAAACTTTGTTTTCTCTTGTTGTTGTAAACATGTAAAGCCAGCATTCAAGTTTCAACATATATTATGAACTAACCATACTCACAATAACAGCTCGGTCTCACAATTACTCATATCAATGGCATAATCAGCTAGCGAGTGATAATAATAAAACTCGGATGACAACACTTTCTCAAAACAATCATAACTGTTGGGGAACGTTGCAGAAAATTAAAATTTTTCCTACGGTTTCACCAAGATCCATCTATGAGTTCATCTAAGCAACGAGTCTAGGGAGAGAGTTTGCATCTACATACCACTTGTAGATCACGTGCGGAAGCTTGCAAGGTGATGATGTAGTCGTACTCGACGTGATCCAAATCACCGATGACCAGCGCCGAACGGACGGCACATCCGCGTTCAACACACGTACGGGACGGGAGACGTCTCCTCCTTCTTGATCCAGCAAGGGGGAAGGAGAGGTTGATGAAGATCCAGCAACACGACGGCGTGGTGGTGGATGCAGGGCGTCACAGCAGCAGGGCTTCGCCGAGACTACGAGGGAGAGACGTAACGGGGGGAGGTGGAGGCGCCAGGGGCTGGTGTATGAAGTCCCTCCTCTCCCCCACTATATATAGGGGTGCCAGGGGGGGCGCCGGCCCTAGTAGATGAGATCTACTAGGGGGCGGCGGCCTAGGGGAGGTTTCCCTCCCCCCCAAGGCACCTAGGGGTGCCTTCCACCACTAGGACTCCTCCTAGGGGGAAACCCTAGGCGCATGGGCCTATAGGGGCTGGTGCCCTTGGCCCATGATGGCCAAGGCGCACCCCCTACAGCCCGTGTGGCCCCCCGGGACAGGTGGCCCCACCCGGTGGACCCCCGGGACCCTTCCTATATATAATTCTTTACCTCCGGACCCTTCCGAAACTCCTCGTGACGTCCGGGATCTCATCCGGGACTCCGAACAACATTTGGGTTTCTGCATATCCATATCTTCATAACCCTAGCGTCACCGAACCTTAAGTGTGTAGACCCTACGGGTTCGGGAGACATGCAGACATGACCGAGACGCTCTCAGTCAATAACCATCAGCGGGATCTGGATACCCATGATGGCTCCCACATGCTCCTCGATGTTGTCATCGGATGAACCACGATGTCGAGGATTCGATCAAACCCTGTATGCAATTCCCTTTGTCAATCGGTACGTTACTTGCCCGAGACTCGATCATCAGTATCCCAATACCTTGTTCAGTCTCGTTACCGGCAAGTCACTTTACTCGTACCGTAATGCATGATCCCGTGTCCAACACCTTGGTCACATTGAGCTCAATATGATGATGCATTACCGAGTGGGCCCAGAGACACCTCTCCGTCATACGGAGTGACAAATCCCAGTCTTGATCCGTGTCAACCCAACAGCTACTTTCGGAGATACCTGTAATGCACGTTTATAGTCACCCAGTTACGTTGTGACGTTTGATACACCCAAGGCACTCTTACGGTATCCGGGAGTTACACGATCTCATGGTCGAAGGAAGAGATACTTGACACTTGCAAAGCTCTAGCAAAACGAACTACACGATCTTTTATGCTATGCTTAGGATTGGGTCTTGTCCATCACATCATTCTCCTAATGATGTGATCCCGTTATCAACGACATCCAATGTCCATAGTCAGGAAACCATGACTATCTGTTGATCCCAACGAGCTGGTCAACTAGAGGCTTACCAGGGACATAGTGTGGTCTAAGTATTCACACGTGTATTACGATTTCCGGATAATACAGTTATAGCATGAATAAAAGACAATTATCATGAACAATGGAATATAATAATACTTTTATTATTGCCTCTAGGGCATATTTCCAACAGTCTCCCACTTGCACTAGAGTCACCAATCTAGTTACATTGTGATGAATCGAACACCCATAGAGTTCTGGTGTTGATCATGTTTTGCACGCGAGAGAGGTTTAGTCAGCGGATCTGCGACATTCAGATCCGTGTGCAGTTTGCAAATCTCTATGTCTCCATCTTGAACATTTTCACGGATGGAGTTGAAACGACGCTTGATGTGCCTGGTCTTCTTGTGAAACCTGGGCTCCTTTGCGAGGGCAATAGCTCCAGTGTTGTCACAGAAGAGTTTGATCGGCCCCGACGCATTGGGTATGACTCCTAGGTCGGTGATGAACTCCTTCACCCAAATCGCTTCATGTGCTGCCTCCGAGGCTGCCATGTACTCCGCTTCACACGTGGATCCCGCCACGACGCTCTGCTTGCAGCTGCACCAGCTTACTGCTCCACCATTCAACATATACACGTATCCGGTTTGTGACTTAGAGTCATCCAGATCTGAGTCGAAGCTAGCGTCGACGTAACCCTTTACGAGGAGCTCTTCGTCTCCTCCATAAACGAGAAACATGTCCTTTGTCCTTTTCAGGTACTTCAGGATATTCTTGACCGCTGTCCAGTGTTCCTTGCCGGGATTACTTTGGTATCTTGCTACCAAACTTACGGCAAGGTTTACATCGGGTCTGGTACACAGCATGGCATACATAATAGATCCTATGGCTGAAGCATAGGGGATGACACTCATCTCTTCTTTATCTTTTGCCGTGGTCGGTGACTGAGCTGAGCTCAGTCTCATACCTTGTAACATAGGCAAGAACCCCTTCTTGGACTGATCCATTCTGAATCTCTTCAAAATCTTATCAAGGTATGTGCTTTGTGAAAGACCTATGAGGCGTCTCGATCTATCTCTATAGATCTTGATGCCTAATATATAAGCAGCTTCTCCAAGGTCCTTCATTGAAAAACACTTATTCAAGTAGGCCTTAATGCTGTCCAGAAATTCTATATCATTTCCCATCAAGAGTATGTCATCTACATATAATATGAGAAATGCTACAGAGCTCCCACTCACTTTCTTGTAAACGCAGGCTTCTCCATAAGTCTGCATAAACCCAAACGCTTTGATCATCTCATCAAAGCGAATGTTCCAACTCCGAGATGCTTGCACCAGTCCATAAATGGATCGCTGGAGCTTGCATACTTTGTTAGCGTTCCGAGGATCGACAAAACCTTCCGGCTGCATCATATACAGTTCTTCCTTAAGATGCCCGTTAAGGAATAATGTTTTGACGTCCATCTGCCATATCTCATAATCATAGTATGCGACAATTGCTAACATGATTCGGACGGACTTTAGCTTCGCTACGGGAGAGAATGTCTCGTCGTAGTCAATCCCTTGAACCTGTCGATAACCCTTAGCGACAAGTCGAGCTTTATAGATGGTAATATTACCATCCGCGTCCGTCTTCTTCTTAAAGATCCATTTGTTTTCTATCGCTCGCCGATCATCGGGCAAGTCTGTCAAAGTCCATACTTTGTTTTCATACATGGATTCTATCTCGGATTTCATGGCTTCAAGCCATTTGTTGGAATCCGGGCCCGCCATTGCTTCTTCATAGTTCGAAGGTTCATTGTTGTCTAACAACATGATTTCCAGGACAGGGTTGCCGTACCACTCTGGTGCGGAACGTGTCCTTGTGGACCTACGAAGTTCAGCAGTAACTTGATCCGAAGTACCTTGATCATTATCATGGTTTTCCTCTTCAGTTGGTGTCTTCAGTTGGTGTGGGCATCACAGGAACGGTTTCCTGTGCTGCGTCACTATCCCGCTCAAGAGGTAGTACTTCATCGAGTTCTACTTTCCTCCCACTTACTTCTTTCGAGAGAAACTCTTTTTCCAGAAAGCATCCGTTCTTGGCAACAAAGATCTTGCCTTCGGATCTTAGGTAGAAGGTATACCCTACAGTTTCCTTAGGGTATCCTATGAATACGCATTTTTCCGACTTGGGTTCAAGCTTTTCAGGTTGAAGTTTCTTGACATAAGCTTCGCATCCCCAAACTTTTAGAAACGACAGCTTAGGTTTCTTTCCAAACCATAATTCATACGGTGTCGTCTCAACGGATTTAGACGGTGCCCTATTTAAAGTGAATGTAGCTGTCTCTAGCGCGTATCCCCAAAATGATAGCGGTAAATCGGTAAGAGACATCATAGACCGCACCATATCCAATAGAGTGCGATTACGACGTTCGGACACACCGTTTCGCTGAGGTGTTCCAGGCGGCGTGAGCTGTGAAATGATTCCACATTTCTTTAAGTGTGTACCAAATTCGTGACTTAAGTATTCTCCTCCACGATCTGATCGTAAGAATTTTATCTTTCGGTCACGTTGATTCTCCACCTCATTCTGAAATTCCTTGAACTTTTCAAAGGTCTCAGACTTGTGTTTCATTAAGTAGACATACCCATATCTACTCAAGTCATCTGTGAGAGTGAGAACATAACGATATCCTCCGCGAGCCTCAACGCTCATTGGACCGCACACATCGGTATGTATGATTTCCAACAAGTTGGTTGCTTGCTCCATTGTTCCGGAGAACGGAGTCTTGGTCATTTTGCCCAAGAGGCATGGTTCGCACGTGTCAAACGATTCATAATCAAGAGACTCTAAAAGTCCATCGGCATGGAGCTTCTTCATGCGCTTGACACCAATGTGACCAAGGCGGCAGTGCCACAAGTATGTGGGACTATCGTTATCAACTTTAAATCTTTTGGCATCTACACTATGAACATGTGTAATATTACGCTCGAGATTCATTAAGAATAAACCATTGTCCATCAGAGCATGACCATAAAACATATCTCTCATATAAATCGAACAACCATTATTCTCAGACTCAAATGAGTAGCCATCTCGTATTAAACGAGATCCAGATACTATGTTCATGCTCAAACTTGGCACTAAATAACAATTATTGAGGTTCAAAACTAATCCCGTAGGTAAATGTAGAGGCAGCGTGCCGACGGCGATCACATCGACTCTGGAACCATTCCTGACGCGCATCGTCACCTCGTCCTTTGCCAGTCTCCGTTTATTCCGCAGCTCCTGCTGTGAGTTACAAATATGAGCAACGGCACCGGTATCAAATACCCAGGAGTTACTACGATTACTGGTAAGGTACACATCAATCACATGTATATCAAATATACCTTTGGTGTTGCCGGCCTTCTTATCCGCTAAGTATTTGGGGCAGTTCCGCTTCCAGTGACCCTTCCCCTTGCAATAAAAGCACTCAGTCTCAGGCTTGGGTCCATTCTTTGACTTCTTCCCGGTAACTGGCTTACCAGGCGCGGCAACATCTTTGCCGTCTTTCTTGAAGTTCTTCTTACCCTTGCCCTTCTTGAACTTAGTGGTCTTATTGACCATCAACACTTGATGTTCTTTCTTGATTTCAGCCTCTGCTGACTTCAGCATCGAGAACACTTCAGGAATGGTCTTTTCCATTCCCTGCATGTTGTAGTTCATCACAAAGCTCTTGTAGCTTGGTGGGAGCGACTGGAGTATTCTGTCAATGACCGCCTCATCTGGGAGGTTAATGTTCAGCTGGGTCATACGGTTGTGCAACCCAGACATCTTCAGGATGTGCTCACTGACAGAACTGTTCTTCTCCGTCTTACAACTGTAGAACTTGTCGGAGACATCATATCTCTCGACCCGGGCATGAGCTTGAAAAACTAGTTTCAGCTCTTCGAACATCTCATATGCTCCGTGATGCTCAAAACGCTTTTGGAGCCCCGGTTCTAAGCTGTAAAGCATGCCGCACTGAACGAGGGAGTAATCATCAGCGCGAGTTTGCCAAGCATTCATAATGTCTTGGTTCTCTGGGACGAGAGCGTCACCTAGCGGTCCTTCTAGGACATATTGTTTCCTGGCAGCTATGAGGATGATCCTCAGGTTCCGGACCCAGTCCGTATAGTTGCTGCCATCATCTTTCAGCTTGGTTTTCTCTAGGAACGCGTTGAAGTTCATGTTGACATTAGCGTTGGCCATTGATCTACAAGACATATTTGCAAAGGTTTTAGACTAAGTTCATGATAATAAAGTTCTAATCAAATTATGAACTCCCACTTAGATTAGACATCCCTTTAGTCATCTAAGTGTTACACGATCCGAGTCGACTAGCCCGTGTCCGATCATCACGTGAGACGGACTAGTCATCGTCGGTGAACATTTTCATGTTGATCGTATCTTCTATACGATTCGTGTTTGACCTTTCGGTCTCCGTGTTCCGAGGCCATGTCTGCACATGCTAGGCTCGTCAAGTTAACCCTAAGTGTTTTCGCTGTGTAAAACTGTCTTACACCCGTTGTATGTGAACGTAAGAATCCATCACACCCGATCATCACGTGGTGCTTAGAAACGACGAACTGTAGCAACGGTGCACAGTTAGGGGAGAACACTTCTTGAAATTTTATAAGGGATCATCTTATTTACTACCGTCGTCCTAAGTAAACAAGATGCATAATACATAATAAACATCACATGCAATTATATAGTTGTGACATGATATGGCCAATATCATATAGCTCCATTGATCTTCATCTTCGGGGCTCCATGATCATCTTCTCACCGGCTTGACACCATGATCTCCATCATCATGATCTCCATCATCGTGTCTTCATGAAGTTGTCACGCCAACGACTACTTCTACTTCTATGACTAACGTTTAGCAATAAAGTAAAGTAGTTTACATGGCGTTATTCAATGACACGCAGGTCATACAAAAAAAATAATGACAACTCCTATGGCTCCTGCCGGTTGTCATACTCATCGACATGCAAGTCGTGAATCCTATTACAAAGAACATGATCTCATACATCACAATTCATCATTCATCACAACTTCTGGCCATATCACATCACATGATCAATCGCTGCAAAAACAAGTTAGACGTCCTCTAATTGTTGTTGCATCTTTTACGTGGCTGCAATTGGGTTCTAGAAAGAACGTTTTCTTACCTACGAATCACCACAACGTGATTTTGTCAACTTCTATTTACCCTTCATAAGGGCCCTGTTCATCGATTCCGCTCCAACTAAGGTGGGAGAGACAGACACCCGCCAGCCACCTTATGCAACTTGTGCATGTCAGTCGGTGGAACCGGTCTCACGTAAGCGTACGTGTAAGGTTGGTCCGGGCCGCTTCATCCCACAATACCGTTGAGCAAGAAAAGACTAGTAGAGGCAAGTAAGATGACAAAATCCACGCCCACAACAAAGTTGTGTTCTACTCGTGCAAAGAGAACTACGCATAGACCTAGCTCATGATGCCACTGTTGGGGAACGTTGCAGAAAATTAAATTTTTTCCTACGGTTTCACCAAGATCCATCTATGAGTTCATCTAAGAAACGAGTCTAGGGAGAGAGTTTGCATCTACATACCACTTGTAGATCGCGTGCGGAAGCTTGCAAGGTGATGATGTAGTCGTACTCGACGTGATCCAAATCACCGATGACCTGCGCCGAACGGACGGCACCTCCGCGTTCAACACACGTACGGAACAGCCACGTCTCCTCCTTCTTGATCCAGCAAGGAAGGGAGGAGAGGTTGAGGGAGATGGCACCAGCAGCAGCACGACGGCGTGGTGTTGGTGGAGCTGCAGTACTCCGGCAGAGCTTCGCTAAGCACTATGGAGGTGGAGGAGGTGTTGGGGAGGGAGAAGGAGGCAACCAAAGGCCAGGGCGTTCAGGTATGAAGTCCCTCCTCTCCCCCCACTATATATAGGGGTGCCAAGGGGGGGTGGCCGGCCCTAGGAGATCAAATCTCCTAGGGGGTGCGGCGGCCAAGGGGGGTTTTCCCTCCCCCCAAGGCACCTAGGAGGTGCCTTACCCTCCTAGGACTCTTGCCCCCCTTGAACCCTAGGCGCATGGGCCTATGTGGGGCTGGTGCCCTTGGCCCATTAGGCCAAGGCGCACCCCCACAGCCCATGTGGCCCCCCGGGACAGGTGGACCCACCCGGTGGACCCCCGGGACCCTTCCGGTGGTCCCGGTACAATACCGATAACCCCGAAACTTGTCCCGATGCCCGAAACAGGACTTCCCATATATAAATCTTTACCTCCGGACCATTCCGGAACTCCTCGTGACGTCCGGGATCTCATCCGGGACTCCGAACAACATTCGGGTTACTGCATATACATATCCCTATAACCCTAGCGTAACTGAACCTTAAGTGTGTAGACCCTACGGGTTCGGGAGACATGCAGACATGACCGAGACTCTCTCAGTCAATAACCATCAGCGGGATCTGGATACCCATGATGGCTCCCACATGCTCCTCAATGTTGTCATCGGATGAACCACTATGTCGAGGATTCGATCAAACCCTGTATGCAATTCCCTTTGTCAATCGGTACGTTACTTGCCCGAGACTCGATCGTCGGTATCCCAATACCTTGTTCAGTCTCGTTACCGGCAAGTCACTTTACTCGTACCGTAATGCATGATCCCGTGTCCAACACCTTGGTCACATTGAGCTCAATATGATGATGCATTACCGAGTGGGCCCAGAGATACCTCTCCGTCATACGGAGTGACAAATCCCAGTCTCGATCCGTGTCAACCCAACAGCTACTTTCGGAGATACCTGTAATGCACCTTTATAGTCACCCAGTTACGTTGTGACGTTTGATACACCCAAGGCACTCTTACGGTATCCGGGAGTTACACGATCTCATGGTCGAAGGAAGAGATACTTGACACTTGCAAAGCTCTAGCAAAACGAACTACACGATCTTTTATGCTATGCTTAGGATTGGGTCTTGTCCATCACATCATTCTCCTAATGATGTGATCTCGTTCTCAACGACATCCAATGTCCATAGTCAGGAAACCATGACTATCTGTTGATCACAACGAGCTGGTCAACTAGAGGCTTACCAGGGACATAGTGTGGTCTAAGTATTCACACGTGTATTACGATTTCCGGATAATACAGTTATAGCATGAATAAAAGACAATTATCATGAACAATGAAATATAATAATACTTTTATTATTGCCTCTAGGGCATATTTCCAACAATAACATGATACAACAAAATGGTATCTCGCTAGCCCTTTCTGAGACCGCAAAACATAAATGCAGAGCACCTTTAAAGATCAAGGACTGACTAAACATTGTAATTCATGGTAAAAGGGATCCAGTCAAGTCATACCCAGTATAAACAAATAGTAAGGAATGCAAATGACAGTGTGCTCTCCAGCGACTGCTTTTTAATAAGAAGGTGATGACTCAACATAAAAGTAAATAGATAGGCCCTTCGCAGAGGGAAGCAGGGATTTGTAGAGGTGCCAGAGCTCGATTTTAAAATAGAGATTGAATAAGATTTTGGGAGGCATACTTTCACTGTCAACACAACAACTATGAGATGGCTTTATCTTCCATACTACATGCATTATAGGCAGTTCCCACGCAGAATGGTAAAAGTTTATACTCCCCCACCACCAACAAGCATCAATCTGTGGCTTGCTCGAAACAACGAGTGCCTCCAACTAACAACAGCCCTGGGGGAGTTTTGTTTAATTATATTGATTTGCTTTGATCTTTTTGGATCATGGGACTGGGCATCCCGGTTACCAGCCCTTTCTCGTGAATGAGGAGCGGAGTCCACTCCTCTTGAGAATAACCCACATAGCATGTAAGCTATAGGCAGCCCTAGTGGAAACATGAGCTGCTAGAGCATACAAAACAGAATTTTATTTGAAGGTTTGGAGTTTGGCACATACAAATTTACTTGGAACGGCATATAGGAAGGTATGGTGGACTCATTGGAATAACTTTGGGGTTTAAGGAGTTTGGATGCACAAGCAGTATTCCCGCTTAGTACAGGTGAAGACTAGCAAAAGATTGGGAAGCGACCAACTGATAGAGCGACAATAGTCATAAATATGCATTAAAACTAATTCATACCAAGTACAAACATGAGTAGGATATAATCTACCATGAACATAAATATCATGAAGGCTATGTTGATTTGTTTCAACTACATGCATGAACATGTGCCAAGTCGAGTCACTCAATTCATTCAAAGGAGGATACCATCCCATCATACCACATCATAATCATTCTAATAGCATGTTGGCACGCAAGGTAAACCATTATAACTCATAGCTAATCAAGCATGGCACAAGCAACTATAATCTCTAAATGTTATTGCAAATATGTTTACTTCATAATAAGCTGAATCAGGAACGATGAACTCATCATATTTACAAAAACAAGAGAGGTCGAGTTCATACCAGCTTCTCTCATCACAATCAGTCCATCATATATCGTCATTATTGCCTTTCACTAGCACGACCGAATGATGTGTATAATAATAATAGTGCACGTACATTGGACTAAGCTGGAATCTACAAGCATTCAACTCAAGAGAGAAGACAAGGTAATATGGGCTCTAAGTTAAATAAACAATCATGCATATGAGAGCCACTAAACATTTTCAAGATGGTCTTCTACTCTCAACCCCCCAAAGGAAAGAAAAGAAAATAAAACTATTTACATGGGAAAGCTCCCAACAAGTAAAAGAAGAACAAGAAATCTTTTTGGGTTTTCATTTTAATTTCTACTACAAACATGGAAATTAAACTAAATATTTTTTTGGTTTTTCTTAAAGTTTATCAAACACACAAGAAGAAAACTTGAAAAAAAAATTAAACTAGCATGGATAATACAATGAAAGAGTATGAGCACCGACGACTAGAATAATATGTGAACATGAATATAAAGTCGGTGAGAAATACGTACTCCCCCAAGCTTAGACTTTTGGCCTAAGTTGGTCTATGGCCATGGATAGGGGCTACTCTCCCCGGTGTACTAAGGGGTGTAATTAGGATACCACTCGCTGGCCGTCTCCTCCGGATCCCATTGGTAAGATGATGCTCGATAAGGGTCCAGTTTAGGTTCTGGCTCGAGCTCAGGCTCTGGAGTGGATGCTTGGCCTCGATGAGCGTACACCGCTTCCGGCGTGACAAGATAATTATCTGCAGTCAAATCAAACAACAGAGGTGCAGGCAGAATAATAGTCTCATTGTGTTTCTTATTAAATCTCAAGTTATACAGGAGCCTCTTATCATCATTATGAACAATAAACCCATGTGCTACCATGCTCCTGTAATCTAAAATATAATGAGGCAAAATTGTCTCCTCTTTCTCATAGTGCCTAATAGGTATCTTAAAATATTTAGCGAGACGAGCAACATAGATACCTTCAAGGATGGGGCCTTTTGTACGAGTCAGGTTTAAACGTTTAGCAATACCTGCACCCATACTAAAATTATTATCACCAAACAAGGCATGTAATAGAATAATAATATCTGGGACACTAAAGTTTCCACTATTTCCACCACCAATCAAGCATCTACTAGCAAATATGGCAAAGTAGCGTAAAACAGGAAAGTGTATGCTAGAGATTCTCGCATCAGAACCCTTATTTGGATCCCCTACAGTGATATTGTTAACAAAGCCATCCACATCTCTAGGATGTGGTTCCTCTAATTCTCCCTCAAAGGGTATCCTACATACTGTGCAAAAATCACGTAAAGACATTTCCCTGAATTCATCATATAAATGAAATGATACTGAAGGCGTTGACTTCTTACGATAATAATAAAAGTTTTGCACGAAGGTATTGGTGAGTAAGAGATACCGATCGATCCGGTCGTAGAGGAAATTGGTGAGTCCTGCATTCTCGATCAAACAATAAAAATCTTCATAAATTCCAGATTCTCTCAAGAAATCATCGCATGGCCATTCACACGGCCGTTTCCACTATGCGAGGAAGATTATATTTGTCCTTTTACTTATCTTTAGCTTGTTTTTCCTGGGAGCCTTGGCTAGAAGAGCCCCTCAAAAATCTCTTTAACATTTTCTAAAAATTTCTGAAATTTTAGTAACTTCAAAATAAAAGTAAATAAAACTAAACAAGATTGATAGCAACTACTCCTACAAATGCCTAGAGCCTATATCATGCATTAAAATTACTTGGGACCTCATAAATTTAACATGCAAGCTCAATAACAGGGTCACCAAGGCAGCAAGGATTTGCAATGAATAAAACACTAGAACAAAAACTATTTGGACCAATGGAGGAGTCACATACCAAGCAACAATCTCCTAAAGCATTTTTGTGAATGGAGTTTTGAGCAAGGTGATCGAAAATCGCAGCAAAATGAGCTAAAATTCGTGCTTGAGCTGGATGGGGATTTTTTTGGGAATAAGATGGAGTGTGTGGGTGCTGGTATAAGTGGAGGGGGTCCACCAGGGGCCCATGAGATAGGGGGGCGCGCCCAGGGGTTGTGGGAGCGCCCTCCACTCTCGTGGCTAGGTGGCAAACCCCCCTGCAGTGTTTTCAGTGCCTAAAATCCTCAAATATTCATAAAAAATCATACTAAATTTGCAGGGCATTTGGAGCACTTTTATTTTCGCGATATTTTTCATTGCATGGATAATTCAGAAAACAGATAGATAATACTATTTTTTCTTTATTTATTTTAAATAACATAAAGTAAAAAGAGGGTACAGAAGGTTGTGCCTTCTAATTTCATCCATCTCATGATCATCAAAATAAATCCACTAACAAGGTTGATCAAGTCTTGTTAACAAACTCATTCCGAATAACACGGAACCGGAGAATTTTCAAAGTGACACTAGGTTACCTCAACGGGGATATGAACATCCCCAATAATAAGAATATCATACTTTTTCTTGACAGTAGGGAGAGGAAATTCAAAACCTCCAATAATAATTGATGGAATTTTCTCAATAGTATTTATGGTGTGAACTTGAGGTTGTTTCCTCAGAAATGTACCGTATGCTCATTTCCATTAACATGAAAGGTGACATTGCCTTTGTTGCAATCAATAACAGCACCTGCAGTATTTAAAAAGGGTCTACCAAGGATAATCAACATACTGTCATCCTCAGGAATATCAAGAATGACAAAGTCTGTTAAGATAGTAACGTTCGCAACAACAACATGCACGTCCTCACAAATGCCGACATGTATAGCAGTTGATTTATCAACCATTTGCAATGATATCTCAGTGGGTGTCAACTTACTTAATTCAAGTCTACGGTACAAGGAAAGAGGCATAACACTAACACCGGCTCCTAAATCACATAAAGCAGTTTTAACATAATTTCTTTTTATGGGACAAGGTATAGTAGGTACTCCGGGATCACCAAGTTTATTAAGTATTCCATCCTTCAAGGTATAGTTGGCAAGCATGGTGGAAATCTCAGCTTCAGGTATTTTCCTCTTATTAGTGATGATATCTTTCATATATTTAGAATAAGGGTTTGTTTTAAGCATATCAGTTAAGCGCATGCGTAAGAAAATAGGTCTAATCGTTTCAGCAAAACGCTCAAAGTCCTCATCATCCTTTGTTTTGGATGGTTTAGGAGGAAAGGGCATGGATTTCTGAACCCATGGTTCTCTTTCTCTACCATGCTTCCTAGCAACAAAATATCTCTTATCATAATGTTGGTTTCTTGATTGTGGGTTATCAAGACCAACATCAGGTTCAATTTCTATATCATTGTTACTACTCGGTTGAGCATCTACATGAACATCATTATTAGCATTATCATCAGGTTCATGTTCATCTCCGGATTGTGTTTCAGCATCAGAGATAGATGTATTATTAGGATTCTCAGGTGTTTCTACATTAGGTTCACTGGAAGCATGCAAAGTCCTATCATTCTTCTTTTTCTTCTTCTTAGAAGAACTAGGAGCATCTAGATTATTATTCTGAGAATCTCGTTCAATTCTCTTAGGGTGGCCTTCAGGACACAAAGGTTCCTGAGTCATTTACCACTTCTAGTAGGCACTCTAACAGCAAAGTCATGCTTATTATTTAGTTCCTCTAGCAATTCATTCTGAGCCTTAAGTACTTGTTCAGCTTGAGTAGCAACCATAGAAGCATGTTTACTAGTGAGTTTAAGTTCACCTTTAACTCTAGCTATATAATCATTCAAGCGTCCTATCATATCAGCATTATTCTTCAATTATCTACCAACATAATCATTGAAACTTGCTTGTCTATCCATGAATTCATCAAATTCATCTAAGCATGGGCTATGAAATTTAGTAGACGGGATTTCATCTTTATCATATCTATAGAGAGCATTTACCTTCACTACCTATGTCGGGTTATCAAGACAATGTGGTTCTTCAATAGGCGGTATATTAAGACCATGTATTTCTTCAACAGGAGGTAAATTCTTAACATCTTCAGCTTTAATACCTTTCTCTTTCATTGATTTCTTTGCCTCTTGCATATCTTCGGGACTAAGAAATAGAACACCTCTCTTCTTCGGAGTAGGTTTAGGAATAGGCTCAGGAGTTGGCTCAATTAGTTCAGGAATTGTCTCAGGAATTGGCTCAGGAAGAGTCCAATTATTTTCATTAGTCAACATATTGTTCAATAATAATTCAGCTTCGTCGACTGTTCTTTCCCTGAAAACACAACCAGCACAACTATCCAAGTGGTCCTTGGAAGCATCAGTTAGTCCATTATAGAAGATATCAAGTATTTCATTTTTCTTAAGTGGATGATCAGGCAAAGCATTAAGTGATCGGAGAAGCCTCCCCCAAGCTTGCGGGAGATTCTCTTCTTTGATTTGCACAAAATTATATATTTCCCGCAAGGCAGCTTGTTTCTTATGAGTAGGAAAATATTTAGCAGAGAAGTAATAAATCATATCCTGGGGACTACGCACACAACCAGGATCAAGAGAATTAAACCAAGTCTTAGCATCACCCTTTAATGAGGACGGAAATATCTTAAGGATATAATAATAGCGAGGAGTCTCATCATTAGTACACAGGGTGGCTATATCGTTTAACTTGGTGAGATGTGCCACAACAGTTTCAGATTCAGTGCCATAAAAAGGATCGGATTCAACTAAAGTAATAATCTCAGGATCAACAGAGAATTCATATTCCTTATCAGTAACAAAGATAGGTGAAGTGGCAAAAGTAGGGTCATGTTTCATTTTAGCATTTAGAGTCTTTTGTTTTAGCTTAGCTAATAATTTCTTAAGATGTGATATATCATTGCAAGCATAAAATCTCTAGCAGTTTCTTCATCCATAACATAACCCTCAGGAACAACAGGCAATTCATAATCGTTCGTAGAACTTTCATCATCACTATCATCAATAATTTCATTCTCCCTAGCCTTAGTAAGTTGTTCATCAAGAAATTCACCTAATGGCACAGTAGTATCAACATAGAACTAGTTTCATCATAAGTATCTTTCATAGCAGAAGTGGCATCATCAATAACATGTGACATATCAGAATTCATAGCAGTAAAAGGTTTAGGTGTCGCAAGCTTATTCATTACAGAAGGAGAATCTAGTGCAGAGCTAGATGACAGTTCCTTACCTCCCCTTGTAGTTGAGGGATAAATTTTAGTTCTTTGATCTTTCACGTTCTTCATAGTGATCAACAGATATAAATCCTAAGTGACTCAGAGAATAGAGCTATGCTCCCCGGCAACGGCGCCAGAAATTAGTCTTGATAACCCACAAGTGTAGGGGATCGCAACAGCTTTCGAGGGTAGAGTATTCAACCCAAATTTATTAATTCGACACAAGGGAAGACAAAGAATATTCTTGAGTATTATCAATTGAGTTGTCAATTCAACCACACATGGATAACTTAGTATCTGCAGCAAGGTATTTAGTAGCAAAGTAGTATGATAGTAATGATAATAGTGGTAAAAGGTAAAGATAGTAGTGATAGCAAAAGTAATATTTTTGGGTTTTGTAGTGATTGTAACAATAGCAACTAAATAGTAAATAAGCGAAGCACAATATATGAAAAGCTCGTAGGCAATGGATCAGTGATGGATAATTATGTCGGATGCGGTTCCTCATGTAATAGCTATAACATCGGGTGACACAGAACTAGCTCCAATTCATCAATGTAATGTAGGCATGTATTCCGAATATAGTCATACGTGCTTATGGAAAAGAACTTGCATGGCATCTTTTGTCCTACCCTCCCATGGCAGCGGGGTCCTAGTGCAAACTAAGGGATATTAAGGCCTTCTTTTAATAGAGAACCGGACCAAAGCATTAACACATGGTGAATACATGAACTCCTCAAACTACGGTTAACAACGAGAAGTATCCCGATTATTGTCACTTCGGGGTTGTCGGATCATAACACATAATAGGTGACTATAGACTTGCAAGATAGGATCAAGAACACACATATATTCATGAAAACATAATAGGTTTAGATCTGAAATCATGGCACTCAGGCCCTAGTGACAAGCATTAAGCATAGCAAAGTCATAGCAACACCAATCTCAGAACATAGTGGATACTAGGGATCAAACCCTAACAAAACTAACTTGATTATATGGTAAATCTCATCCAACCCATCACCGTCCAGCAAGCCTACGATGGAATTTCTCACGCACGACGGTGAGCATCATGAAATTGGTGATGGAGGATGGTTGATGATGACGACGGTGACGAATCCCCCTCTCCGGAGCACCGAACGGACTCCAGATCAACCCTCCCGAGAGAGATTAGGGCTTGGCGGTGGCTCTCTATCCTAAAACACGATGAAACTTCCTCTCTGATTTTTTTCTCCGTGAGACTGAATATATGGAGTTGGAGTTGAGGTCGGCGGAGCTACAGGGGGCCCACGAGACAGGCGGGCACGCCCAGAGGGGGTGGGCGCGCCCCCACCCTCATGGACAGGCTATGGGCCCCCTGGTATTGATTGTTTCGCCAGTATTTTTTATATTTTCTGAAACTTGTCTCCGAGGATTTTCAGGTCATTCCAAGAAATTTTGTTTTCTACACATGAAACAACATCATAGTAATTCTGCTGAAAACAGCGTCAGTCCGGGTTAGTTTAATTCAAAGCATGCAAGTTAGAGTCCAAAATAAGGGCAAAAGTGTTTAGAAAGGTAGATACGTTGGAGACGTATCAGCGGCCGCCCCGGTCCCCCGCCGGAGCGCCGGGCAATGGATGCGCAGTAGGTTCGGCTCCTCCTCGACTTCCTCCTCCCACTCCTCCTCCCGCTCCTCTTCCCATTCTTCCGGCTCGCCGGTGGTTTTCGGCGTCAATGCCGAGCCCGCGGCGGAGACGCTGCTCGGCCGGTGCACCCTCAGCACCGGCATCATCATCAATAAGGGCGGCCGGCGCGCCTCCTCATCGGCTCCCCCGCGCTACGTCAAACCGAAGACGGAGCCGGGGCTCGCCGCCGTGAAGACGGAGCCCGGGATCGCTGGCGGGGAACTCGACGATGCGGCGGCCTTGAAATGGGCGCGTGATTACTAGGCGCGCATGGAGATGGAGCGCCAGTGCCGCACCCTAGAGCAGTTCGAAGCTCGGCGTCGGGGCCGCGACGAGGGAGGCATCGTCGTCCTCGATGACAGCAACGACGACGCGCCACCGTCGCCACCGGGCCGCCAGGGCGACGCCGGGCAGGGGTCTACCAGGGGCGGCCGCTTCAAGGAGGAGAAGGCCGCCGATGACGACGGTGAGGATGGCGGCGACGTCGGCGACTTCGCCGCGCTCAGCGACTTCTTCAACCCTTAAGTTGTAGTTTTTTTTAATATCTTTTCTATGTAATGTCGAACATGTCGAATATATGCTCAGTTTGCCGAATTTTAGCCGAATAATTTGTCCAATTTTACCAAACTTTCTCGAATACCTTTTTTTTAAAACATAAACGGCGTCTGGGAGGTGGCCTTGGGGTCGGCGGCTCGAAACCCACTCTTCCCCATGCCGATTTTTAGCTTCGGCTCACCCCCAGGCGACGATTTTACGCGCCCCTGGAGGACCAACGACTGGAGAGGCTCTAAAGATAGACCTTTAGTCCCGGTTAAAGACACCAACTGAGACTAAAGGGCTGGGAGAAAAAAAATTGAAAAAAAAATTGAAAAAAAATTGACCTTTAGTCCCGGTTGGAGGTACCAACCGGGACTAAAGGGGTTGGCACCGCTTGAAACCGGTCGCAAACCCTTTAGTCCCGGTTGGTGTCTCCATCCTAAACTAAAGGTCTCATTCGAAATGGGACTGATGCCTGCGCCGCTCGAACCGGGACTAATGCTAACATTAGTCTCGGTTCGTAATGCAACCTGGATTAATGCTCCAATCCGGCTGTGACGAAAAACCCTATTTTCTACTAGTGATGCAAGGACGGAATTATGCTCAGTGCATGTCGTCTTTCTCCCTCGTGCGTAAGCATATGCATAAAACCGTGTTGTACAACGTTCGAGGTGATGAGAGTGTTAGCTGCTGCAGCTGTTGTAATCCAAGTAGTGCAAGGCCTAGTGTTTAGGCGCTACACTATACAGGGTAGCGCCTAGCTCTCAGGTGTTGCCCATTGTCTTAGCTATTTTTAGACAATTCGGAGTGCGACATCAGGCGTAAAGCGCCTATCAGTCAGGCGCTGCACAGTGTAGTGTGACGCCTGACTCTCGGACGCTACACGAAAGGATCAGCGGAGTGAAAAAATTTCAAGACAGTTTGCTTTGTGAACTTTTTTCGTCCATAGTTCAAATTTGTGGTTTTTGCCTGGGAACCACTGGCCACCGACGACCGTGACGACACGAGTACTGCCTCTGGCTGTCGTGCCGCTCGCCTCTAATGGTCATTGCGAAGTCATGGTTGTCTTCACAAACGCCGTTGCTACGCAAGAGTAGAGCGCCACGTGCCTTGCTCCCGCTGCGTGCAGCTGCGCAATTTATTTGACCATTATTGAGCGTGTAGAGCCCTGCTGCTGCTCCATGATCGTCGCGGCGCTCCATCCGGCATCGTTGCTCACTTCGAGTTGCCACCATGGAACCACCCAGGACCCCGCGCTACCATTGGCTGCGCAGGTAGCGTGGAGGCAAGAAATCTAAGACGTGGACAACCAGAAAAAATAGATAGGGGTCGTCTCGAGTGTCACCTGTGTTGGAAACCGGGGCCACCACGATGGTGGGAGCGGCTAGCGCCGAGTCGCTCGGGATAGCCCCTCCCGTTTTTTTTTAGAACCAAGACGCATGATGCGTCCGGTTTTAAATTAATAAAGCCCACCGACAGACAGCATTCAACAAGTTCACCACAGAAAATACAGCAGAAGGTAAGTAGCCGAAGCCAAAAGTACGTAACATGCAACCGGCCTCAGCCTGATAGAGAAAGACAACAACACTAGCACACAAGCAGCCAGTCCAAAATAACACCATGAGCAACATCTTAGTGACGGGCTTCAAACTGAATCGTGCGGATCCGCTCCATGGCCACCATCATCCGATCTGCATCACGCCGTTTCTCCAACGGAATCCATGTCTGGAGAAACAAGTGGCATTTGAAAATAATATCAGCAGGATGGTTGTGGAACTTGTATTTGATAATCATCTTATTACGGGTGGTCCATAGTGACCAGCACAGCACCCCTACGCAACGCCACAGTACGCGCCCAAAGCTACCCCTATGAGCGAGAAGGATCCCACGTAGGTCCGAAGCCGTATGGGGATTTCAGTTCTGCGCAAACGCCTCACGGACGGCACTCCAAGCAAAACGAGCTAGGTGGCAATTGAAAAAGATGTGGTTAGCATCTTCATGGGCTCCACATAGCGCGCAAGACCCATCCGAAGGGCCGTGTCTAATGGCAATGTTGTTAGAAGAGGGGAGGCGGTCACGGAATAATTTCCAAAGAAAAACTTTGATCTTCAGAGGAATAGACGCTTTCCATAGCCCCCTAGCTATGTCAAGAGTCGGTCCCTCGGTCAGCTTATTGTAAAGCGACTGGACCGTGAACTTTCCGGAGCTCGAGAGGGACCACGAGACCGTGTCGGCCTCAGGGTAGAGAGATACACCCTGCAAGGCAGTTAGGAGCCCATCCCAACTAGCCCGTTCATGGGCGAGAAGTGGCCTTTTGAGAGATATGGCTAGTGGGTTGGATCTTAGCGCGTCGGCCACCAAAATGTCGACGTTAGTGGAAAGTTGATAGATGACAAAGTGGCTACGCCAAAGAGGTTCCGACCCAAGCCAATGGTCGAGCCAGAACCTCGTGGAGTTCCCGTTCTTAACACAGAACTTGGCCCCTAACGTGAAGGCAGGCTTAATAGCCTGAATCCCGTTCCAGAAAGGCGATCCCTTCGCCTTTGAGGTAAGGAAATTCCCATCGGGGAAATATTTGGCGCGAAGGATATTGGCCCAAAGCCCTTGATCGTTCTGGGAAAGTTTCCAGATCCACTTGGCAAGGAGCGCTACATTCATGAGTTTGGAGTTAAGGATCCCAAGGCCACCGAATTTCTTGGGGCGGCAGAGCGCCGCCCACTTGATCAGGTGGTATTTCTTTTTTGTCCCAGTTCCTTCCCAAAAGAACTTGGACCTAGGTGTGTCTAGCTTGCGTGGACTCCATCAGCCAGCAGGAACATGCCCATAGTAAACAGGGGCAGGGAGGACAAGCTAGAGTTAGTCAAAATAAGTCTAGCCGCAGAAGATAAAAACCTGCCGCGCCAGGGACTAACCCGGTTCGCCACCTTACCGTATAAGGGTTCCCATTCAAGAATCAAGATGTGTTTGTCCGAGATGGGAAGGCCTAGGTACTTAAATGGAAAACTCCCTAGTTTGCAGTTACGTAGGTTGGCAATGCGAGTGGCACGGGGATTGTCCATCCCTATGGCAATCACCTCACTCTTCAAAAAGTTTATCTGCAGGCCAGAGATGATCTCGAAAGCGAGGATGATGAGCTTAATCGAGGCCATACTATGGTCATCGGGCTCGAAGAGAAGCAAAGTGTCGTCCGGATATTGTAAATGAGTGATCCCTCCGGGGCAGAGGTGAGGCACCACACCGTGAATGTGGTCGGCGATCTTGGCCTTGTTCACCATGGCCGAGAGGGCATCAACAACAAAGTTGAAAATCAAAGGCGAGGAGGGGTCTCCTTGTCTGAGACCCCGTTTGTTGCGGAAGAAGTTCCCCACTTCTCTGATAAACAACACCGCGGTCTGTCCCCCCGAGACAAGTTGCATGATGCGATGGATGAAACCCGACTCAAATCCCTTCTGAGTCAGCACCTCGCGAATGAACTCCAAGTTCACTCGGTCATAGGCTTTCTCGAAGTCAAGCTTAAGGAGCACGGCCGGATGACGCGTGCGCTTAAGCTCGTGAACGATCTCTTGCAATACCACCGAACCTTCTAGGATGTTACGGCCTTAGCCCCTCCCGTTTCCCCTCTTTACGATAAGTGGGTACTTATCCCTTCGAATCAGGGGGTACTTATCCCTTGACCCCCTACCCCCTATACAAAGCAACAAGGAGCCATCATTGTAACACCTGATCATTGATTAATAAAGATGGTCTCCTTCATATCTCTCTGTGTCTTTTACTTTCGCGTTCGACTACTTCGCCTACGATGCTCGCTCTCGCTCTGCAACCTCGGACCGGACTCGCCGGCGGAGTTGCGGAACACGTTATCAGCACGCTTTGCTTCATCAACTCTCCATCAAGCCTGCGTCACGCCTGCATCACGCAGGCTTTCGTTGATCCCGCAGAGGTATAAGATCCGATCCCCACTTTTGCAAAAATGGATTCCTCTCGTTACTACGATTCCGTTTTTGCGATTAGATTATTTTTCGGATAAATCTACCTATGGTGTGGATTTCTCTCCCAAAAACTGAGCGGACGAATACGTCGTTGACCAATGTCGATATTTTTGGATCACGAGAGACTTGTTGACTACACTATACGGGAGTCGGTACAGATCTTGATCCAGATGATCACGGTACCGTCGTGACGCACCTGCTGTGCCATGCGCCGTCGATGTTCCCGATGAACATGATGATGTTTTTGAGATCCCGACGCCGGCGTCGCCGTCCCAAGTAGCTTGCCATACCCGTGCCCGATGCACATTTGTGCCGCCGCGGGCCCTGCTGGTCCCGGCTGCTGGCCGCCTCCGCGTGCGCGTGAGGTAGCCGTGCCCGGCGGGCTGGCTGGCTTGGCACTTGTCGTCGCCGCCGCCGCACTGTGGCCGCAGGCCCCGCTGGCCGTGCCGTCGCCGTGCCACGCCGCCTCGCCTCGCTGGCTGCACCGTGGCCGAGCGCCCGCTGGCCGCGCGCCCG